>NC_059361.1:29815000-30148750 GCF_019703515.2 Myxocyprinus asiaticus | reverse complement strand
TTGTGAAACTCGTGTATTAAATAAATTCAGTGCACACAGACTGAAGTAGTTTAAGTCTTTGGTTCTTTTAATTGTGATGATTTTGGCTCACATTTAACAAAAACCCACCAATTCACTATCTCAACAAATTAGAATATGGTGACATGCCAATCAGCTAATCAACTCAAAACACCTGCAAAGGTTTCCTGAGCCTTCAAAATGGTCTCTCAGTTTGGTTCACTAGGCTACACAATCATGGGGAAGACTGCTGATCTGACAGTTGTCCAGAAGACAATCATTGACACCCTTCACAAGGAGGGTAAGCCACAAACATTCATTGCCAAAGAAGCTGGCTGTTCACAGAGTGCTGTATCCAAGCATGTTAAAAAAAAAAAGATGCACAACCAACCGAGAGAACCGCAGCCTTATGAGGATTGTCAAGCAAAATCGATTCAAGAATTTGGGTGAACTTCACAAGGAATGGACTGAGGCTGGGGTCAAGGCATCAAGAGCCACCACACACAGACGTGTCAAGGAATTTGGCTACAGTTGTTGTATTCCTCTTGTTAAGCCACTCCTGAACCACAGACAATGTCAGAGGCGTCTTACCTGGACTAAGGAGAAGAAGAACTGGACTGTTGCCCAGTGGTCCAAAGTCCTCTTTTCAGATGAGAGTAAGTTTTGTATTTCATTTGGAAACCAAGGTCCTAGAGTCTGGAGGAAGGGTGGAGAAGCTCGTAGCCCAAGTTGCTTGAAGTCCAGTGTTAAGTTTCCACAGTCTGTGATGATTTGGGGTGCAATGTCATCTGCTGGTGTTGGTCCATTGTGTTTTTTTGAAAACCAAAGTCACTGCACCCGTTTACCAAGAAATTTTGGAGCACTTCATGCTTCCTTCTGCTGACCAGCTTTTTAAAGATGCTGATTTCATTTTCCAGCAGGATTTGGCACCTGCCCACACTGCCAAGAGCACCAAAAGTTGGTTAAATGACCATGGTGTTGGTGTGCTTGACTGGCCAGCAAACTCACCAGACCTGAACCCCATAGAGAATCTATGGGGTATTGTCAAGAGGAAAATGAGAAACAAGAGACCAAAAAATGCAGATGAGCTGAAGGCCACTGTCAAAGAAACCTGGGCTTCCATACCACCTCAGTAGTGCCACAAACTGATCACCTCCATGCCACGTGGAATTGAGGCAGTAATTAAAGCAAAAGGAGCCCCTACCAAGTATTGAGTACATATACAGTAAATGAACATACTTCCCAGAAGGCCAACAATTCACTAAAAATGTTTTTTTTATTGGTCTTATGATGTATTCTAATTTGTTGAGATAGTGAATTGGTGGGTTTTTGTTAAATGTGAGCCAAAATCATCACAAGTAAAAGAACCAAAGACTTAAACTACTTCAGTCTGTGTGCACTGAATTTATTTAATACACGAGTTTCACAATTTGAGTTGAATTACTGAAATAAATGAACTTTTCCATGACATTCTAATTTACTCGAGATGCACCTGTATTCTCAGACTGCTTTTCTTTTCTTTTCTTTTTTTTTTTTAATATCCCCATTTCTCCCAAAATTACTCGTGGTGGCGCGGTTACCTCAATACGGGTGGCGAAGGACTAGTCTCAATTGCCTCCACTTCTGAGACCGTCAATCCACGCATCTTATCACGTGGCTCTGTGTGTATGACATCGCGGAGACTCACAGCATGTGGAGGATCATGCTACTCTCTGCAATCCATGCACAATTTACCACGCGCCCCATTGAGAGCGAGAACCACTAATCATGACCACGAGGAGGTTACCCCATGTGACTCTACCCTCCCTAGCAACCAGGCCAATTTGGTCTCTTAGGAGATCTGGCTGGAGTCACTCAGCACACCCTGGATTCGAACTCACGACTCCATCAGTACTCGCTGAGCTACCCAGGCCCACAGAATGCTTTTCTGAGATGCGGGTTGGTGCTGTTTTGGCAGCCTGAGGGGGACCTACACAATATTAGGCAGGTGGATTTAATGTTGTGGCTGACTGGAGTATATACAAAACATTACACTATTCTTAATGTCAATGTGTCTCAGAAAAATATACAGTATACTCGTTGGCCATTTAAAGTTGCTAATACTACATTAGCCCCTGTTATCAGTTGTTGCTTGTTTAGATTGGGTTTTGAAATGCTATATATAGTGTATTTAACAGGCTTCTGTTACATTTTTCAAGTTTTTTAAAAAAGCTATGGAGTTGGAAGGAATAGACTTTTTACATAAAAAAAAATTGGCTTGATTGCATTTACTTTACGATTGACAGGAAAAAAGTGGAAAAAGATTACGAATCTCTTCAGGACCGTCTCAGGACCTTGCCTAACAAGTTGTCTTATGATATTATGGTATGGTGCCACATTTGAATTGTTATCCCAGAGTAAAAAATCATTTTCATAAAGTATTACTCCATTTAGCATTATACTTTTGTTTTAGATTTGAGAGGGATAGGTGACACCTTGATTAGAGGACTGCCCCTGATTTTTCTTTACATTTGTGTTTTTTTTTTTTTTTTTTTTAAATAAAAAATATAGGTACCATTTGGTCCCTTGGCTTTCATGCCAGGAAAGCTAGTTCACACTAATGAGTTAACGGTGCTCCTTGGGGATAACTGGTTTGCAAAGTGTTCTGCCAAACAAGCCGACACTCTTGTGGAACACAGGATGAAACGTGAGTTCTTTTTTTAATGGCTTCTTTAAAACCATTGAATCCCAGTTTGAGAGAGATATATATCTTGACCTGATGTATGTGCTATCACTTTGTCCAGATGTAAAGAGTGCCCTAGATGATTTACAGAAAACAGTGAAGAACTTTGAGAACAGAGCTGACTTCACAGATGATCTTGAAAAGTTGACTGGTGTAAGTGTCCTAACCATGACCCCTATACTGTTATGTCATAAGGAAACCTTATATTAAAGTTTTCTTCTTCTGGTAGAAAGTACTGCCCATACCTTGAATCAGTTAAATTTTTTTCTCATCAGAGTACTGGAGATTTTGTAGACATTAGAGAAGAGGTGGTAAATGAGGAAGAAGTTACCAAAGGTAAATTTAGTTTTCAGGTTACCGAAATGCCTCCAAGAGGACTGTAAGAGTTTTGGGCATCATTACGCGTACCTTATGTTGCTTCTCCAGGAAAGCATCGTTTGGCCCACAAACCCAACTCTAAACCCAAACAGGAGTATGTGCTGAAACTGAAGGAGGAGAATGGCAAAGGAGAGGGGGATAAAGGGAGCAAGAGAGGAGTGCTGTTTGAGAAGGAGCTTTGGGCTAGACTTGATGAATTGGAGCGTCAGGAGGAACTACAGGATGAGAGATACCGGTAAAAGGAATTCCCATTGCAGGGCTCCAGACTAACATTTGAGAGCAGTAGCACCGGTGCCACCAAGGGGAAAGTTACTTTATGAATCGCTTCAATATTCAGTCTGTTACCATTTTTTATGTTCACGCATTCACGCAGTACTTTGTTGTTATTTCGTCGATCTCCATGTGACAGGGAAGTGGAGAGAAAGTTATAATGAGCCACCGGTGCGTGTCTATAGAGCTGCGGTTGAAGAGAACGAGATCTCAAACACAACATTCCGTAGGTCTGTGACATCCTCTGCGAAAATAAAGTTGTTTTGAACCGGCTTGTGTCACCCCAGCTTTAATATACTGTTAAGAGAAGGATCGCGTGTCGCAGCGTCGTGTCTGGTTAGGACATGGTGTGACAGTGGGAATTAGTTTTCTTTCACAGTTTCTTTTCATCAGGATGTGGTATTTGAAATAAAATCATGGTAACCAAAGGTAAAAGTAAAACCATGATAACATGGACAGTAACCATAAAACAAATTATGCAATTTTTCTTAAGGAAAACACATCCCGAAATTAAATTGTATTCCCTCACTACCCCGATTTGTTGATATGTTGATATAAGTTCATGGTAAATATTTTTTATTATCTGTGATGTGTGGATTGAAAGCCTTAGCTACAATTTCTGTCTGTTCATGGTCGGGGGCGGGGCCAGAAGGGTGGACCGAGGTGGCATCTGCCACCCTAAAAATGAGCTTTGCCACCGCAACTCGGACATCGCTCGCATCCTGGAGATGGTGCGCAAGGGCTTAACCCGTCTGTGAACGCCCTATTAAACATACATCCAAAAGAACATTCCGCCCGTGTCTGGGAGGACGCAGCATTTCACCCCAGTAGACAAATCTCCTCCAACCCCCCGTTCAGACACAATCCTCCGCAAGATGAACTTACTGGATGCCACCCTTTACTCGACTCTTGCTACCCCTTTGCCACCCCTGGCAAAAAATCCTGGAAACGCCCCTGTTCATGGTACATATTTATCCTTTATTCCTTTTCAATGCTGTTTAGAATGTTGGGGCCATTTAATACAATTTTAAACTAGTTTAATCATCGACACATTATGGGCTTTCGTAGAAGTTTTAAACAAATAATCAATGCCGAATCCACGACCCAGCCTGCTCACAGCGCTGTTTATGATGATCTGCGTGTCTGAGCGCTCGAGACCGGTCCACAAGTAAATGCACGTCTCTGCGCTGATCTGTCCATAGAGCCTTGAGCCGCGGTGACTGATCCGGGTAGAGCTGTTTCCTTTCGCGTTTTGAACATTTGCCGTTTGATATTTCTCATACGCAACAAAAAATGACAGTGCACAATCAAAGAGTCAGCCAACTTTGCACTAGTTTGACCTCTTGCAAAGTTTAATCGCACTGTTAGAAAAGTGGTCGCAAAATGCGTCTGGAGCCCTGCATTGCCTGTTGTCTTTATTGCAGTAGACTGGTTTCTGTAACAGATTGCTGCTCACTGAATGGATGATTTTTAAGGTCTTTCTAAGAGAGCTTGCCAAAAAATTATGAATACTTTCAGCATGGAAAACCTGGAAATATGAAAGAATTTCTAGATTTTTATTTATTTATTTTTATTATTACTTCCAGGCCTGGAAAAGGCCTGGAAAGGACTACAACATAACAAATGATGGACATATGTGTAGTTATAACCTTAAAAAGGATGGTTCACCAAAAATAAAAATACTCTCATAATTTAATCACCCTCATGCCTTCCCAGATGTGTATGACTTTTTTCTGCTGAATACAAACAAAGATTTTTGAAGAATATCTCAGCTCTGTAAGTTTTCAATGCAAGTGAATGATGGCCAGAACTTTGAAGCTTCAAAAAGCACATAAAGGCAGCGTAAAAGTAATCTGTATGTCACCAGTGGATAAATCCATATCTTCAGAAGCGATATGATAGGTGTGGGTGAGAAACAGATCAATATTTGAGTCCTTTTTTACTATCTTCACTTTCACATTTTACGTTTGTTTTTGGCGATTCACATTTTTCATACATATCACCACCTACTGGGAGGGAGGAGAATTTATAGTAAAAAAGGATTAAAAAAAATGTCTGTTTCTAACCCACACCTATCATTTAGCTTCTGAAGACATGGATTTAACCACTGGAATCAAATTGATTACTTTTATGCTGCCTTTATGTGCTTTTTGAGCTTCAAAGTTCTGGGCACCATTCACTTGCATTGTATGGACTTATAGAGCTGAAATATTCTTCTAAAAATCTTCATTTGTGTTCAGCAGAAGAAAGTAAGTTATATTGGTTTGATACGACATGAGGGTGAGTAAATGTTTTTTTTTTTTTTTTTTGAGCTTCAAAGTTCTGGTCACCATTGCAATGAAATGCAAATGTAAAGCCACCCCTGATATCTCTATTAAATAATTATAAATATAGAATAAATCCTTATCCAATTATCATAACCGGCACGGAAAGCATGCACATTCATTTGTCAAAAAGTACAAATAACACCGAAGCTGCTACATCAACCATTTTACCAATATATTCTTAGTTTTTGTATTTAAAAAAAAATACACATTTTTTTTTATCCCAGATTGGACAGCACAGACACCAATGGAGAAGACACCACTTCCTCTTCATCGGAGGAAGAGAAAGAATCAGACAGTGGCAACAGTGTGCAGGTTAATGGCCATCCGAAGGAAAATGGCTGGGTATCATCATCATCATCATCATCATCTCAAAGTCAGATGAACGGCACCAACGGGTCACATCCTGAGGAGGTGGAAGAGGCAGATTGTGAGGAAACAAGCAATGGTCTTCCAACTATTTACTTTTCTCACACTGTGGAACCCAAAAAGGTAAATGCCTTTGGTTACATAAACCCCTTGTACAGTATATAATATGTTTGCGTAATATGTACATTTACATTTAGTTATATAAACAGTGCATTGAATAAATGTGTACACAAGACTCAAAGCATTTATTTTGAATGGGACTTTCTACCTTCTCCTTGAAGGTCAGAATAAATACTGGGAAGAACACCACTCTAAAGTTCAGCGAGAGAAAAGAACAAAAGGAGCAAGCCAAGCGAAAAAAGAAAAATGGCAAAGGTAACGGCCATTCTCCTCATGAAAATTACAAGATCATCAGCCCAGCAGACATTTATAGGTAACAGTTTGCTGTGAGACATTACCAAATTATTCATATTGCTGGAGTTGTTGTGTTTATGCCCTTTTGTACATATTATACTTATTTTCTTGCTGCTATTGTTGTCATTTTTATGAACACACTGAGACACAAATGCCATACAACTATGTTGACATTTGTGTCTCAGTGTGTTCATCTTGTGTATTTGAGATGAAGTACTTTTGGATAGTTGACATGTCCTGCAAACTGTTTTAAATAGCATATTGTAAATTTTTTTTTAAATGATTATGCTTGCAGATATATGACCTCATATTATTTGAGACTACATGGAATATTTGTTCTGATAATTAATTTGTCACACTATAGGACCATTAAATAAAAAAATAAAAAAATCAACCTAGTCTCATAGAATAAACTTTACAATTAGGTCTGCACGATTATGACGAAAATCATAATTGATGATTATTTCGCTTGATATTGTAATTGCAATTATTAATTTAGATAAAAATACTTTATGTAGGCTACACATCCAAAACAAGCTGAGAATTGTTCCTGAATTGCTTTATTGCATAAAAAAACAAGTGTTTTCAAATTTTGTTTATATTTTAAATAAATTATACACAGAAAGTGTGCAACACAACAAGAATACCAGGTTGTCGTTTCTGATATGCTAATAGTAATTTTAAACAGATTTTCTGTTTGCATTCATGCACACAATTGACATCATTTTGTAAATGGAAAATCTTGACACTACGAGATTAGATCTAAATTGAATGATTTAATTGACACTTCATGATTAGTTAATTGCAACAGCTGTATTTGTAATCTCGATTAATCATGCAGCCCTAGTTACTGTTACTACATTTTTGCAAACTGAGTTTTACCTGCCAGTTTCTACATTTTGCTGCAGTTTCCAGGTGAAATGAACACTAGTGCCGATACAACGGCTGTGCATTTTTACTTTCACACAAATCACGGATACTATGGCTGATTATGACTTTATAAAGACTTTATTTTTCCCACTTACAAACTGCTATGTTGTGATATCAAAACACTTTTAATGTAACGCATCATTTTAAAAGCAATATATTTTAAAGCTTGTATTACAGACCCACCTTCATTTACACTAGTATTCCAACAAGATTATCTTGTAGCTCACCTGATAGTGTTGGACTTTAAACTCTGAGGCCTAAAGCTCAGCCAAGGACATCATTTGACTCGCTTTTGTCACCCCCCTCACTGGACATTTCACTGGAAAACTGCAGTCAAATGTGTAATGAAGCATGTAATTTTGGTTTGCAAAAATGTTGCCAATGTCATGTAAATTTCATGAGATCAGGCTGAAAAATAAAATAGTGAAGGCAAAAAGGTGAAACCTAAAAAGAGAAGGTGACACCAGTTACAGGACCTAAAAAAATATACACTTTCTCTCACATTCACATAAATTAACCTAAAATCTTGACAAACTTGTCAACTGCTGATTTTCTGGTATTCACGCCTTTAGTGTCTGATGCATTTTTTTTGGAGAAGTTGACATGAATTTGTCATCGTTTTAGGGTGTTTGTGGATTTGGTAAATGGAGAGCCAATACCACGGAAGTCCATTTTGAAGTCCCGTAGCCGTGAAAACAGCGTGTGCAGCGACACCAGTGAGAGCAGCACTGCAGACTTTGAAGAGCGCCGTGCAGCTTTTGGGCGTTCACTGAGCCACGATGACGCCACGCACAGTGATACCAGCGATGGCATTACAGAGGAGGACAGTACTACAGGCAGCATCCCCCACATCAACGAACGCTTTGAGGTACAGAAAGCCTGTGTGTGTACTTATTAGTGCTGCTAAGACACGCATCTCTATTGCTCTATAGAATTTTCCAAAATGTCTTGGTAAGCTGAGGCATTAACATTTCGGAAAATTCGGGCCTGGGTAGCTCAGTGGTAAAAGACGCTGGCTACCACCCCTGGAGTTTGCTAGTTCGAATCCCAGGGCATGCTGAGTGACTCCAGCCAGGTCTCCTAAGCAACCAAGTTGGCCCGGTTGCTAGGGAGGGTAGAGTCACATGGGGTAACCTCCTCGTGATCGCTATAATGTGGTTCGTTCTCAGTGGGGCGCGTGGTGAGTTGAGCGTGGTTGCTGCGGTGGATGGCGTGAAGCCTCCACACGCGCTATGTCTCTGTGGCAACGCGCTCAACAAGCCACGTGATCAGATGCGTGGGTTGACGATCTCAGACGCGGAGGCAACTGGGGTTCGTCCTCCGCCACCCGGACTGAGGCAAATCACTACGCGACCACGAGGACTTAAAAGCACATTGGGAATTGGGCATTCCAAATTGGTAGGAAAAAAAAAATACATTTAGGAAAATTCTATGCTTCCAACTATGTGGAAACAGTTTGGGGAAGCCCTTTTCTGTTCCAGCATGAGTGTGTCCCAGTGCACAAAACAAGGACCATAAAGGCATGGTTGGATGAGTTTGGTGTGGAAGAACTTGACTGGCCCACACAGAGCCCTGACCTCAACCCTATCGAACACCTTTGGGATGAACTAGAATGGAGATTGCGAGCCAGGCCCTCTCATCCAACATCAGTGTCTGACTTCACAAATGCTCTTCTGGAAGAATGGGCAAAAATTCCAACAGACACACTCCAAAATCTTGTAGAAAGCCTTCCCTGAAGAGTGGAAGCTGTTATAGCTGCAAAGGGGGGGACCAACTCGATATTAATGCTTATGGATTTAGAATGGGATGGCATAAAAGCTCCTGTAGGTGTAATGTGTAGGTGTCCCAATACTTTTGTCCATATAGTGTACTTAGGGTTGGGGATTTAAACAAACCCTTAACCCAAAATATTAAACTTTGCATTGTGGTGGTGAGTTTTGCTTGGGCAAGTACCACTCACGTTTGATCACTTCACAAAGAATGTAGTTTTAGTTTCTCTTCAGTCTAGATTGATATTAAATGTAGATCAGAAATTCTTCAGAATTGATATTAAATGTAGATTGTTCAGTTCAAATCAAAGTTATTTGGCTTAGTTACCTGCATAGCCACACAATCTCATTAAATCTGCAATGGTCTGGTTTTATTCTTTGTTTTTTAGGCTTTTACAGGCACAGTGATTGAAAAGGATCCCCTGCCTTCCTCAATCCCACACCTGACCATCGCCCCTCCTGCGTTGCCCACAATCCCAGAGAGGAAGCTGGAGGAGGTGGGCACAGAAATGCCTCAGGAGCCCCCTAAAAGGATGTCCAAGTTTAAAACTACACGGTTGCAGCAAAAATGAGAGCTAATCGTACAAGGATCCAGCTATGCTTTTTTTTTTTTTTTTTTTGTTTTTTTTTAATCCTCCTTTTGTACAACTGTAACCCTTATAGACTGGATTTCTGATGTTATTTTCCTCACAAGCAGGCCTCTGCCTTTGTCCTCCAAGCTGCTTCTACATCTGTCTGTTTTTTTGTGTATGATATGCATCCCTGACACTTTTATTAAGCAAAAGCAAAGTTATATGATTTGCCAGACTGTTTGCATTTTTAGGCCAGATGGGTTGAGATGATTTAGGCAGTATAATTTGTTGTTTTCTGTGTGTATTTGACAAAAAATAAATAAATGTAAAAAGCTAAAAATGGATTTTTTTTTTGTTTTGTTTTTTTGTTAAGGCTAACATAAAATGGCGTTAGGGACGTCATGGCTTCACCCTACTGTCATTGTGATGCGGTCTATGATGTAAAATGGTTGTAAATGCAGCTTTTTCAAAGTTTGTCCTGTTAATTTACGTGCTACTTTGACTTATAGCCGACAGAAACTGGCAGCATTGCTGAAGTCAAAGGCAATTTTATCCTCTGAGCTTTTTCTTTGATTATCCTTTATCTCCTTTTTTCAATGTTTTTGTATTGTTTTGGTTTTACTTCTGACTCATTTAAATGTACATCAGCTTTTTTTCTGACTGCCAGGAAAATGTTACTGAAAAGAACAAGAAATAAATGATTTTGACTGTACAGTGTTGTTGACTATCAGGGATTTATTTGTGGCCAATATATAATTGGGCAGGAACATCATTCAGTTTGTTTCGATCCCACACAGAGCAAAAGTTGAATTTGCCTTCATTTCTGGGCATGAAGCAGATGAAGTAACTCTAGAGGGCGCGAAAGCGCTGTTTACATTTCAGCATTCGTCATCCGAGTTTAGCTGAACAAGGTTTTTTTTTTTTTTTTTTTTTTTTTTTAATAGTAGTAGTAGTTTTACGGTTTAGCAAATATTCAAAACATATAAGTTACCTACAGGGAAATCTGAACATTCAACAAAAATCTGAATATAAATCTTAAATCTATATAATCTTAAAACGTTTATAAAAACATACGAATCAGGCACACACCTGGGCGGTTTTAACCAATGACGTAGGTCAAGGCAAACACAGGACACAAGGGAGCAAAAATACCCCAAATATTAAAAATGTTCTCGTAGTGAGCTCTTCTGTTAATATTTTGTTCAAGGGCCTACTAGTTATGCGTTTAGACTGTGTAGCGACCATTTCCATTATTCATTTTTAAGCGTTTGACAAATGGACAACACTGTTAGCCTAAAAAAATAAATAAATAAATACCCTCAGTCAAATATTGCCTCTTAATAATAAAAAATCTGATACTGCAGGACACTTTCATTTACTATTATTTGTTGAACCAAAGTAGACATTTGAAAACTTAGACAAAAATTAAAATGTTTAGGTAAATATGGTGATATTGGCCAGTTTTTGTCGCAATCTTAATTTGCATTTGATGCCCCATAATTTTGTATACTCCGGAAGGTCTGCTATAATAAAAGATGGTGTTTTAAATTAAGCATGGCAAATGTCAACGTTTTAGTGCATACTGTACTGCAACTGAATCCTTACTGAAACAGCATCTGTAGCAGTCAATAAATATAGCTATCATGACTTCCTGAGAACATGATCTGGCAAACCAAAGTGCCCGATTATCACCTTTGGCATTTAGGACTAGGACTGAGTACTTTTTAGCAGTGCTGCCAACAATGCCTTTGTTCCTGTTCCAGTCACTTGTCTTTTACTGCAGACTTATCCATCAGCACATTGACATTTGGACTTTGACAGGCTCTGAGTCAGCAACTGGACTGAATGCAGCATTCAATTAAATTATTTTTTTGTTGAGGATGACTGTGTTAATCCAGCATTTTTTAAATCATAATCTTCATGCTTAAACAGCTTGCAGTTGAATTTTTGATGTAATTTACTGGGACTGCTGTGCATAACACACATTGATGGCTTTAAAAGATATTTTAAATAGAGGTTTTTGTAGGTGTTCAGTCACTGATGGTTTTGTACAGTATATAATCAATGAAAAGGAAATTCACCAGTTGCCGTTTGACATGCATGTAGAACGTGGCACATTTTAACAAACTGATGACTTGTTCTATCACAAGTTCTAACAGCAAGTTGTTACAGAACAAATCACAATATACCTAATGTGGCAAGTAGTACGGAGCAGTAATGGAGTTAAATGGCGATGGAACCTATGTTACAATTTACAAGATTGTAGGTAAAGGTAGCAAACTACGCCACCCTGGGAATATACACTGATGTGGAGTTAAATCCACCCACCAAAAACAAAACAAAAAAAAAAAAGGACCACAGGTACGTTTCCCCCAGGAAAGGCCAAGAGAAGTGAATAACAGTACAAAATATATATTTCTTTATTTGTCACATATCAATAAAAGGGTTTAAAAGGAAGCACTTTAACTCTGTAGCACTGAAATGTTCACATCATAATTTAGAAATAAAATACAAAAGGGGCAAACCCATAGAAATACACACTTGTTTGAAACCTACAAAACTAAACAGAGCTGCGGCTTACCTGTCCAACACCACAAATCACACATGCTCACACACATACACACTTGAATACCACAAAATGGCAAAGAGCACAGCACGCAGTGAAACAAAACACCACCAGATACAGAGATGAAGCCAGTCTCCCTGCCTCAAGCACCCAGCTCCTAAAAAAAAGAAAAAAAAAAAAAAAAAAGAAGGAGAAACAAAACAGAAGTTAACATTCAAAATATAAACTCAAAATAACAATTGGACACTATATTGCAAGCATCAAGTTGGCAAAACACTACGATGGGTAGTAAAATCTTTAGGGCAAAGCCCAATTCACCAGCACACTATAACAAGGAACAGCAAACAAACAGCACACATGTATGTGTGTGTAAGTACATAAACGCATTCACTAAAAAAATTAAATAAATAAATAAAAAAAACATTATCTGTCAAGATTCATCAGCCAAACAAACAAAAGCACGAGCATAAGCTAGTTTAACTCAAACAGCTTCAAACAAGAAAACTAAAACAAAACAAAAACAAATAAATGAAAACAAAACTATGAAACAAAACAGCAGTGGTCAATGGGAACACAGCAGACGAACCCTGCAGCTATAGCCACAGATAAGATGCTTCAGCCGGTCAACAAGCCCACCTTAAAACAAAAATATTACAAAACACAGAAAGAAACTGTGACAATTAAAAATGCTAATCAGCACACATACCAGAACAACAAGGTGGCTGGTCAGACCATGCTGAAGCCAGTAATGCAGTTACACGATGCTGCTATGCAAAAAAAAAAAAAAAAAAGAGAGAGCAGCTGATTTACAATGCTGTAACAGCTCCAAAAGGCAAACATAAACAAAGGTTTAAAATATCTGGGGATGAACAGCCAACATCAAGATTCTCAACATCAGACACATCCTCAAGTTTGCGACCAGTAAGCTGGCATTGACCAAACAACAGGCCATGACATGGCCAAACAGCTAAAGGGAAGTAGCACTCAGCTGACCCATGTGACACCAGAAGGAGGGCAGGGTTGACAAAGACTTTTCCCCAGGTAACATTCAACAGCCTTAAATAGACTTGCTACAGCACTGATAGGCTGTCAATGAATGATGTCATTACCTAAAGCAGGAAGGTGACAGTCTATCCTGCTACAATAATATAAGCATTCAGTACACAATAGTCATACATGACAATAGCCTACAATAGGCAATAAATTGCAATACGTAACAGTACAGGTACACATACGGGGTTAATGACATTCCCAGTGAAGAGTGCAATTTTAAATTGTGTTATTTATATAATTTAACCAAAACTTTTAAACGTTTCAAATAAGCACACATAACAAGACAACTTTATAATGATTTTTTCAAAGGGATAGTTCACCCAAAAATGAAAATTCTCTCATTCACTCACCCTCATGCCATCCCAGATGTGTATGACTTTTTCTTCTGCAGACCACAAAGATTTTAAGAAGAATATCTCAGCTCTTTAGGTCCATATTTTGAAGCTCCAAAAGGCATATAAAGGCAGCATAAAAGTAATCCATAAGACTCCAGTTGTATAATCCATGTCTTCTAAAGTGATTTAATCGATTTTGGGTGAGAACAAACCAAAATATAACTCCTTTTTCACTATAAACTTTGATATCTAAAGTCTTCTTGGCGATCATGATTTCAAGCTTGATTACACTTCCTAGTGCCATCTAGTGCTCTGCACATACGTCAAGCACTAGGAAGTGTAATCAAGCTTGAATTCATGACTGTGCCTAGAGACTACAATGGTAAGATGTACAGTGAAAAATTAGTTATATGTTGGTCTGTTCTCACCCAAAATCGGTTTGATCACTTCAGAAGACATGGATTAAACCACTAGGGTCTTATGGATTACTTTTACGTTTTCCGTTTATATGCTTTTTGGAGCTTCAAAGTTTTGGCCACCTGTCACTTGCATTATATGGACCTACAGAGCTGAGATATTCTTCTAAAAATCTTTGTTTGTGTTCAGCAAAAGAAAGAAAGCCACACATCAGGGATGGCATGAGGGTGAGTGTATGATGAAAATCTTTGTTCTTTTAAGAAGTTTAGTAAATCACAATACAAAAAATAAAATAAGGGTCTTAATAGTAGACTACATCTCTAATGCTTTTTTTACTTTTGGTTTTGGGGTGAAATGAGATCTGGACATTTCTTGACAGGTTTCATGAGTTTCACCTGCAGGGAAAAAAAGAAAGAAAAAAAAAGAATCTTTTTTGCACTACTCATGTCCTGAGTGCATCAATTAGCCAACTCCACTGCAGCTAATAAAGTAAAATCACTGTACTGGCTTTTCTTGTATTGTACAGACTTAAAGACTTGGGGCATCTGTGTTACTGAAACTGTCACTGATAAGGATCACACTAATGTGCCTCTGTGCCTGTGAGCTCTGTTATGTCCAGCCGTACTCTCATGCTGATCTACCATTTTAGCGGTCAGAGTCTCAGAGGTGAATGAGCTGAGTCATTAAACCCAATGTATCAGCTGTACCAAGCCATGGAATCTCCTGTGAATAGCCTGTTCCCCCAATAATTGAAACATCTGATACTCATCTCAAAGAAACAGTTAGTAAAGGCAATTGCACACCAATTAGTTGTGTAGTTAACACATCTAATAGAGCCAGATGGGGAATATCAATTTATGCTTGAATGACAAACCTGCCCTGGATTTTGCTTGGGTGCAATTAGCAATATAAATGAAACTGAAGAGAGAGAGAGAGCTGCTCTTTTTGCATGCTTGTAACTGATCCATGTTTCTGATATTACCATGCATGTTATGCATTTTCTGGTGAAATTTTATAGCCAGTTTTTGGAATGCATGCAACTTATAAGCATACTGGAGAAAATGAAACAACTTTACATTCATTTTGTGGATTTTTTTTCAGTGCAAGTGTTCCACTATGTGTTTGACTGGTAAAACAATAGAACACCACAGGCAGCTGTGTTACCTTCTCTGTTTCTATGGCAATGCTGCTGACTGACAGTTGCCCTGACAACTCCATTCAGCCACCACCTGCTAGCTGTCAATCAGACCTGCCATCCTGGGGCTATTGACAGATCTGTCAGCCTGCGTGAGATGTGCCTGTCAAAGCTTTCACACACTTGTGGTGGCAGAGAAACATCATTTCTCCCCATTCACATTGGCGTCTCTTTCCTCTCAAACTCAAATTTGGGCAGATCTTTCTTTTTACATTTACATTCACATTTATATGCTTGGAACATGCTCTTCTACCCAGTACTATTTTCTGTAAAACTCAATAAGAAATGAGGTGTAGATTGGTGTTGATTATTAAACTGTGGGGGCCATAAAATGTCAGCGGGAGAGAATCGAGGACAATTGCTAAATATTTCTCTGTTGGAATGGCATTTTCTAACTGGCTTATGAATGATTAACAAAGTCCCTGTGATTAAACCTGACCTAAATGGATTCCTAAATAAAAGTTTGGGAGGAGCATGTTCATTGTAACCTGTTACTCATATATCTATAACTTAATTAATAAAGTAGTCCAAGGGGGAATTTAGAACTAGAGTCAAGTATCGCGCACAAGACCTCCTTCATGAACAGGAAGCTAAATCTATTTACCTTCACTCAAGAATGATATGAACATGTGAACTCATGACAAGTGACCTGCAGCTAAAAGTTTGGACCTTTTTATGGTCCTAATGCTAGGTTTCAAGTAAATATGGATGGAAGACGTAACTAGACTTTTTCTATCCAGTTACATTTCAAATCTGATCTCTATAAATCAGTAACCTAGCAGTTATCCGCAAACCTCACCCTCTCCAAGGAGCAGTTATAAAAAAAAAATTAAAAAAAAGGAAAATCTCTTCCTGAGGACGACTTTGTCACGATATCTTGGCTGACTTTTTGGAAGTTTTCAGGCTGCCATTGGAAAATGAACAGAAAATCTCTTCCTGAGAAAAACTTGTGCTGTCCTGTATGCCATGACATCTTCACCGACCCTGTTGTCCTGTCCTGTTCCCACAGCATTTGTAAAACCTGTCTGTTCAAGACCGGATCAGTCAAAGATTCACTATTTTGTCCTGTCTGCGGAAGAAGATCTTCTAAAAACAATCCACCAATAAACCGTGCCTTGAGGAACGTATGTGAGGCTTTTTCACGGGAGCCAGATAAAGAATCGTTCTTTGGACATAATGAATTCTGCAGTCAACACAATGAGAAGCTTGAGCTCTTCTGTCTGACCGATGAGGAACCCGTCTGCCTGGTGTGTCAGATGTCAAAAAAACACACAAAGCACAGTTTCTGTTCTATAGATGAAGCTTCAAAATATCGAAAGGTAAACAACTTTGTTTCTGAGAGTACTAGTAATGCGCATGTTTCATGCTTGTAAATGTGATTGCACCTTTAATGTTAACCTGGAAGAAAATAAAGAAAGAAAGAATTGGATAGGAAAATATTAGTAAGTTAAAAAAATTCAAATGAACATTCTGGTAAAACTCTTCTTTCCTCATTTGCCTTGCTTTAGTTAAACAGTTTGTCCATTTCAATATTTCAACTATAATTACACAGTTTGTCACATTCACAAATTGTCTGTTTTACTAAAGGAGGAACTTAATTCTGAGATTGAGCCATTGAAACAGAAACTGGGTGACTATGAAGGGGTCAAGCAAACTTTGACTGATATACTAGAGCACATAAAGGTACATATCTAAAAGAAAAAAAATATGTGGAAATGTAAAGTTCTTAAAAGTTTTGTGTTGTATTATGTTACATATACTATATGTTCAGAAATTTTAAGATTCTTTAGTAACAATCTCTAGACTGAATTAAAGGAATATTCCAGGTTCAATACAAGTTCAGCTTGATCAACAGCATTTGTGGCATAATGTTGATTACCACAAAAAACAATATATTAAACAAATACTAATATTCTGACTTGTACCTCCTTTAAAAAATAAAAAAAGGTTACAGTAAGGCACTTGCAATGGAGGTGAATGGGGCCAATTTTGGAGGGTTTAAAGGCAGAAATGTGAAGCTCATAATTTTATAAAAACACTTACATTAATCATTCTGTTAAAACTTGTGTAATATTTGAGCTGTAACATTGTTTAAATCGTTGTTTTTGCGGGATTACAAGGTTTTCGGCATTATGTCATCATGGCAATGAAGTTGTAAAATTGGATATAACTTTACACAGATAAGGTTAGTAAGCATTTTATTTTTCTTTACACTAAAATCATGATTACATGCATATTGTTTATGTCTTGTGGCTACACTTTTGAAACAGTGAGTATATAAATGTTTACGGATTGGCCCCCATTCACTTATATTGTAAATGCCTCACTGGAACTCAGTTTTATGCTTTTTTTAAAGCAAAGAAGGGACAATTAAAAAAATTGTTTTTGTGGTAATCAACATTATCCAACAACTGTTGTCGATTGAGCTTAACTTGTGTTGAACCCAGAATAGTCCTTTAATATAATATGGTATTAACAAATGTCTTTGAAATCATGCAGAAGCAAACCAAAATTACAGAGAGAATTATAAAGCAGGAAGTTAATATGCTCTGTGAATTTCTACGTGCTGAAGAAGTGAAGAGAATAGCTGTTCTGCAGGAAGAAGAGAAGCAGAAGTGTGAAAATGTAAAGATTAAAATTGGAGAGATCAGCCAAAAAATCTGTGACATCACTGATGTCATAAGCGCCATAAAGAGAACCACACAGGACGATGATATTACATTTCTCAAGGTAAGAATCATTGAAATTCAAATATATTTGATGAGAATCACTATAATGGGGAAACAGAAATTGTACTATATAAATATTTCAGGTTCTTAAATGTATTGCTTTATATTTTTTGCAGAATTTCAAGTTTTCAGTGCAAAGGTATACTTTGTTTTTAGTACTGTATATGTCTGAATTTTGTGACATGCAAATACAGTGATCTTTGATATTTTTGTCATATTCCTATATGTTTTTGAATACCTTTAAATGCTTAATATTTCAGAACTCAAGGTGTAAAGCAAGATCCAGAGAGTGCTTCTTATGCCCTGATCAATGTGTCTAAGCATCTGGGGAATCTAAACTTCAAATTATGGTCCATAATGAAGAAGATTATACAATTGTGTAAGTGTTAAAATGCCCTAAGCTAATCAAAGTGACCTAAATGATCTTGACTTAAATTACTAGAGTAGAAGTTTTGGAAGAAAATGCTGAATGAATTTAATTACACATTAAAGGCAATGTTCACCACAAAATGTCATAATTTACTCACACTCATGTCGTTCCAAACCCGAAAGGCCTTTTTTTTATTAAGCCGAACGTATACTTCGGTCAGACGCAAACACTGAGTGTCCGCGTACAGGACAAGACACAAATTTCGTCATCAGCAGAGTGCGCGAGCACTGAACATACGCAGCCTGATTTTTCTAACCGCTCCTCTTTGAACGTGCAGAATGCGCCTTGAGTTATTTGCACTAATTGGTGGGTCCACAAGGTGGCAACACTTTCATTTTGAGCTGCTGATGTCACAAAGAAGCGCTAGAAGGAGATGTAATTGCCGCTAAACATCAGGAGATTAAGGTAAAAACAACAACAGTGGATGTACAAGTCAATGAGATACCTGCATTTGTATAACTAGAGTCTAAAGGAATATAAAGACATTTTTATGGGTCTAAACTCCTGAAGAGAAAGTCCGGTGTCTCATAGTAGTCTTAGCGCGCACACGCCAACCACCTGTGCATGCACGCACAGTTATATGGAGTATACTTTGACAGGCTAAAATGGACGTCAAAATGGATATATACCCATGGCTTTATGCGAAACACAGCGAGTTTAGCTTTATTATCATAGTCCGTCTTTTCAATACAATGGGAGTGGATAGTCTCACTTTAAAGCCCATAAAAGGACCCAAAGAATCATAAATGAAGTCCATGCGTCTCATGCATCATGTTCCAAGTCTTCTGAAGGCATACAATACATTTTGTTGAGAAACAACCCGAAATTAAAGTAATTTTTCAGTGAAAATCTTGACACCCATTGCACGTTCATGTTCACATGGGAATTTACATTGTTTTTAGCCCTAAACAAGTTCTCGCATTAACTTGTAAGTCACATGTCATTTTTGTATGAATTATTCCTTAAAGACTATTTCTACCTACGTATATTTTCTGTGACATATTCACTGGCCATGTAACCACTCTTTAATCCAACAATTTGATTTTTTTTTAGATCCTGTGACTCTCAATCCTAATACTGCGCATGGCAATCTGTTCCTGTCTGAGAACCTGACCAGTTTTGGATATCAGCACAATTCTCAAGAAGATGAAGAGCATCCAAATAAGTGTCCTGCAAATCCATTTACCAACTCCCCTCGAGTTTTGGGCTCATCAGGCTTTGACTCAGGAACACACTGCTGGGAGGTTGAGGTTGGAGATGATGCAACCTGGTCTGTAGGTGTGATGACTGAATCTGTTCTGGAGAAGTCACCTGAAGAGACAGAGAATGGTATCTGGGAGCTGATCTGTTACGGCATTGTCTGTGAAGCCAGGGCACCAGATGCAGAGCCTGAAAGCCTCACATTTAGTCCACCACCCGAGAGGATCAGATTGCAGCTGAACTACGAGACTGGAATTGTGCACTTGTCTAATCCAGAGTATGGCACATCTCTATACACCTTCAAGCACAAATTTACTGAGAGGCTGTTTCCGTGTTTCTCTTCCACACTCAAAATCTTACCTATCAATGTGTCTATTAGAATTAAACAGAACATATTACCAGCAGCTGAACATATGTCCACTGAACTGTTGTATGGCATAGTTACAGAAGTAATCAATGAACCCATCTATGAGGAGATATTATCAGATCTTCAAAGACCTAGAAGCTAGATATGGTTAAATGTCCTTTACAAATTTCATATTATATTATTTAAAGCAAAATTACAAATTACGAGATCCAGATGCAGAAAAAGCACCACAATCCTCCTTAGACCTCTGATTACATGGATAGCCAATGAATGTGGGATTCTGAATGAGATTTGAAAGAGGACACAATAACGAGCCCAGACTTTTTGATCATTGAATATTATGTATGCAGCATGAATTTGTGTGTATGTGAATGAGAAAGAAAACATTTATCAGTGCTCAAAGTGTAAAAACAGTGTCAGTACTCACCTTGTTTAAATATATTGTACATAATAATAATAATTGCATTATTACTCAACATACGGTTAGGCTTAGGGGTAGAGTTAATAAAATATGCATTCCTCTTCACTGTAACATGATTTACAATTAAGTACAACTTGATTTCAGTGTTGGGTGTAATCTGATTACAAAGTAATTAGATACTGTAATTTAATTACTTTTTGTAAAAAAAAAAAAGTAGTGTAACAAATTACATTTTAGATTCAATTCATTAAATTAGTTTTAAGCACTTTACTAGGGATACACATATTTCTATATTATTTATGTAAAGTCAGGGTTGGGAGGGTTACTTTTGAATGTATTCCACTACAGATTACGGAATACATGCTGTAAAATGTCATTTGTAAAGTATTCCATTAGATTACTCAAGGTCAGTAACGTATTCTAAATACTTTGGATTACTTCTTCAGCACTGGTAGATTTTTTCACTTGTTTTGACTATAAAAACTCTGCCAGTACAGTAAGACAAATACACATGTTAAAAATACATTCTCTGAAAAACCTAAATATCTTATGCAGTGTTGCTTCTAAAACAAGATACATCAAATTAATCTTGTTTTAAGGATTTTTTTATATTTGTACAGAAAAACAATACAAAAATTCTAATCAAGAACAAGGTTTTTGCTCTAATATCAATTAGAAAAAAAATATGATCTAATGTGCATTTTCTTGATAAAAATATGATCGTGCATGGTAACATGTGCATGTAAAATGGCCAGATATAGCATTTTAGCTTAGCATAAAGCTAAATGTTCACATGACAATTATTTGAGAATCAACATCACAGAAACGGCCTCAAAGTTATCACTAAAGCAAAAGGGCATTTATTTAAAATTTTAAACATAATGCAATTGGATTACATTGTGAATATGAAATTATGTGTATTTGGGCATTTTGATGCATTTGATGGACAAAACCCTTTCAAACACCTAGCGACACATTTCAATAATTTAAATAATAATTAAAATGTGTTGGTCAGGAGTTCAGTTAGGAAAGTTAAGAAAACATGCAAAAATACCTTCAAATGCTTCTTTAAATTTGAGGTTGAATCCTTTGCAGTTGAGAGGATATTAACCAGGCTGAGGCAGAGTTTACATTTCATAGTGATGTTTTTGCCCCATGTGGCCTTAAAAGTGAAATGATCTCTGTACATCCAGTGGTCAAATGCTGATTTAGACCTCTCCATGTTCACCTGGCAAATGACGATTATCAGGTCTATGTGCAATTTCACAACCCTCCCTCTCACCCTCTCTTCCGAAAACACTCGAAGAGTTACCAAATGTATATCGAAGATAGGCTGATGTAGAGTGAAACATTTTGAAGATTTTAAAAAGAGAAAATTATGGTGGTCAATAAATTATGAACAATTTACTGCTGTTGCCTAATTAACATACAATCCATAAAAAAGGAAAGGTCGACTGATTTCGAGTATTTTAAAATGTAATTTTTTCCAATTACAAGTACTTTATTTTGTAATCTGATCATGTAATCCAGATTACATGTAATCCATTACTATCCAGCACTGCTAATTATAATATATTTTACACTGTGTAAAGGGTTTCAGTTGGTCTTTCACATGGAACTGCTCTTCATATTTAGCAGCTACTGTATGTATACATTTTCTATAAGCATATTTGATAGATAGTTTGATAGTTGTTTTGATCATCAACTCCAAAAGCATTCTAGAGATGTTTTAATGATAGTAAAATATTCCTGATCTTTTCTTTTTTCCGCTCTCTTTTTCTGCTGCCCATGTTTGTGCCATCAGCCAAACAGAGCTTTGCTCACACCTGACAGATGACAAACCCCAGCTCAGAGGCTGACACTGCAATCAAAGTTCTGTCACACCTGTCAATATCCTGCTGTCATAGCAACACTTCTTGTTAATGATGATGTGAGAGACGGTGGTGGTGGGTTTAGGTCTAACTTTGAATAAACAGTCACCCCCACCTCCAGCTAAAACATGTCCATAATTAATTTATAGGACTTTCCCTTATTTAGAATTACCCAATGAAATGCACATTCAGCTGTTATACATTTATGTGTATTCATAGTTTGCTGACAGTGCAGAGGCTACTGAGCTTCATTTGTAACTATCACTAAAAACATGTTTACAACTGTTGGAATGAGGCAGTTTTAAATATCCTGGCAATATTTCAAAGCCTAGCATCACCTTCAGATTAAGGCAGATTCTGATGTCTGCAAGCTCACATTAATCTACCAGAGTGTCACAAAGGGTTTTGAAACAGTTAGAATCAGTCAATGTTAATGATATCTGCATTTCACATTTCCTCTGCACTGGATTATTAATCATTATCTGTGATATTTGTTGTCAAATTTGGATAAAAACTCAACCCTCCAAAGAGTTTCCATTTCAACTATCTGTTTGCCAAAGTCCAGTAAATGGAAACTCATCTCCTGTGCATTAACATGAAGTGGAATCGGAAGAGACAAGCTCGTCCTTGACAAATACACCTGTCACAGGGTCAAGTCAGATCACATTGGCAGAGTCAAGCATGTTGGTTCTTGTGTTTGTGTGTTTATTTCAAGATACCTTTGGTGGAGTAATAACAAGCTGACCTGTAAAGCAACAAAGAACTAAATAATTAAAATGTATGTTGAACACTACACCAAATATAATAAATAGAAATGTATTTACGGGTATGTTTATATATATATATATATATATAATAAATATATGTATATTTATAATAAACAGAAAATCTAAAGATGTGTTGCTTCCTATATGGGGCATGTTCACAATAACATACAATTTAACACTGGACAATTTGCCTGTGCAACTAAGCAGTATTTTTTGCTACTTTTTCATTTTTAAAATCAAACTGGTCTCATAGAATCAAGTTACTATACCAAAATTTTTGCAAAATGATTTTTAAGTGACTCATTGTACGTATCGCAGAAGTTTCCTGGTGAAATGAACACTAGAGGCACTACAGCAACAATGACTTTTATTCCCTTTCACACAAATCACAAGTAAAACAACAGATTATTTGTTCATAAACACTTACACTATATTGCCAAAAGTATTCGCTCACCCATCCAAATAATTGAATTCAGGTGTTCCAGTCACTTCCATGGCCACAGGTGTATAAAATGAAGCACCTAGGCATACAGACTGCTTCTACAAACATTTGTGAAAGAATGGGCCGCTCTCAGGAGCTCAGTGAATTCCAGCATGGTACTGTGATAGGATGCCACCTGTGCAACAAGTCCAGTCGTGAAATTTCCTCGCTACTAAATATTCCACAGTCAACTGTCAGTGGTATTATAACAAAGTGGAAGCAATTGGGAATGACAGCAACTCAGCCACGAAGTGGTAGGCCACGTAAAATGACAGAGCGGGGTCAGCGGATGCTGAGGCGCATAGTGCGCAGAGGTCGCCAACTTTCTGCAGAGTCAATCGCTACAGACCTCCAAAGTTCATGTGGCCTTCAGATTAGCTCAAGAACAGTGCGTAGAGAGCTTCATGGAATGGGTTTCCATGGCCGAGCAGCTGCATCCAAGCCATACATCACCAAGTGCAATGCAAAGCGTCGGATGCAGTGGTGTAAAGCACGCCGCCACTGGACTCTAGAGCAGTGGAGATGCGTTCTCTGGAGTGACGAATCATGCTTCTCCATCTGGCAATCTGATGGACGAGTCTGGGTTTGGGGGTTGCCAGGAGAACGGTACTTGTCTGACTGCATTGTGCCAACTGTGAAGTTTGGTGGAGGAGGGATTATGGTGTGGGGTTGTTTTTCAGGAGCTGGGCTTGGCCCCTTAGTTCCAGTGAAAGGAACTCTGAATGCTTCAGCATACCAAGAGATTTTGGACAGTTCCATGCTCCCAACTTTGTGGGAACAGTTTGGGGATGGCCCCTTCCTGTTCCAACATGACTGCACACCAGTGCACAAAGCAAGGTCCATAAAGACATGGATGAGCGAGTTTGGTGTGGAAGAACTTGACTGGCCTGCACAGAGTCCTGACCTCAACCCGATAGAGCACCTTTGGGATGAATTTGAGCGAAGACTGCGAGCCAGGCCTTCTCGTCCAACATCAGTGTCTGACCTCACAAATGCTTCTGGAAGAATGGTCAAAAATTCCCATAAACACACTCCTAAACCTTGTGGAAAGCCTTCCCAGAAGAGTTGAAGCTGTTATAGCCGCAAAGGGTGGGCCGACGTCATATTAAACCCTATGTATTAAGAATGGGATGTCACTTAAGTTCATATGCGTCTAAAGGCAGGTGAGCGAATACTTTTGGCAATATAGTGTATATTTTGCCCTGTTCCTCACACATTGCTATCTTATGACATCAAAACACGTCTACTGTAGTGCATTACTTGTAAGACCATATATTTATCATTTGTTTTAGAAAATGTTAAGTGTTAAAAGTTCATAGTGTCTTAAAGACAAAGTAGAAAGAAGCACCTCTAAATTACATAGTTGCATATCAGCATTTGCGTTTTTCATCTCACATTTGCTTTTTAGGGCACTACCGGTTAGGTTTAGGTTTAAGGTTTAGTGTAAAAATGTCGCCAAAGTCACATAATTTTCATTGTTGTAAATTACAAATCCAATGATTTCATTTAATTAAATACAGATATATTGTATCTTTTGAGCATTACAAATAAACTTGTCTTTAAACTTGTGTCCTTTAAGAATAAGAACAAATACTGTACATTAAAATATTACATAACTCTCTGGGAAATGGATAACAATGACTAGATGTTAAAATGTAATTTTTTTTAATGATTTATAACAATATAAAGTCATCAAAAATCTTTTCACACTTAAAAGACGCAACATCCAGTGAATGCTTCTTTTAATCATAATAACTATTTATAAACTCATAAGCAGCTGTTCTCTATAACAACTATTGATATTTCTTTGTAACTTTGTAAAGTATACATAACATAATATCCTGAAATCAAGCTGATGGACAGAGTTGACACTTCTGTCTTGCAGCTCATGTTATTATTGGGGCATTTTAACATGAGGGAAGGACTCACTCTGCCAAGTGCACAGGCTGATGTTCACAGCTTTGACAAGATTCTGCACCTCTTTGATATCTGTATGTGATGATGTACGTGTGTGTTCACCAACACATTATCACATGTCTAACTGTCATTCTTCTATGCTGAGCTGACATGTTGAACGTATGGGACAGCGGTATGAGAGACTGTGTGTGTGTGTGTGTGTGTGTGTGTTGTCTGAACAGTAAAAAAGAAGAACCAATAAAATAAAGTATCGATGATGCAGCAAACAATGGTATTTTTCTGAAACATGTTACTCCCTCTAAAATTCAATACTGCATCTGGTTTGGGCAGATACAGAACAGTACAAGAGCACTATAGTGTTAAGATAGATAATATAATGTTCAATAATTAAAGCTGAAGTGTGTAACTTTTTTGGTGTTAAAATACTTTGCTCCACTTTAACGAATTGTCTAGACAATATCTGTCCCCTGTCCTCCAGGACAGCCCATGCCACACCTCCCAAACCCTGGCTATCCGATGTTCTTCATGAATATCGGTCTAAACTCAGGGCTGCTGAAAGACAATGCTGCAAATCTAAAGACCCAGCTGACATAAGTAATTATCAATCACTGCTCTCTTTCTTCTCTGCTAACGTCTCCACTGCTAAAACATCATAACATCAAAACAAAATCAACAGCACTTCTGACACTCGCATGCTCTTTAAAACTTTCACTCTGGCCTTCAGGACAGCCAATGGAACTGCACCCTCTTACTTCAATTAACTTCTCCAGGTCTATGCTCCAACTCGCTCTCTGTGATCTATGAACGAGCGGCGCCTGGTGGTCTTATCACAAAGAGGCTTAAAGTCTATTTCACGATCTTTCACTTTCTCTGATCCACTGTGGTGGAATGAGCTTTCAACAGTCACACGATCAGCTGATACCATCTCAACATTCAAGAACCAGATGAAAACACATCTGTTCCGTGAGCACTTAACCAATCCACACTAATTGCACTTACTGTAAAAAAAAAAAAAAAAAACTTCTGTCTCTTCTGTGCTAGCACCTATACTACTCCAGCCACCTTGAAAGCTTGGCAGTACAACAATGTAGATGTTGCTGAGCTTTGTATGACAAATTGATTGCTATGTTCCTCATTTGTTAGTCGCTTTGGATAAAAGCGTCTGCTAAATGACTTTATGTAAATGTAAACATCAGCAGTCAATTTTCCACACCTCAAACCCACAGACACCCATCACTAACACACAACCAACTCCCCTCGTTTTCTCCACTCTCTGAGGCTGAGGTTTCTAAACTTCTCTTTAGCCACTCTACTACCTGTCCCCTCCATCCTATTCTCTCCCATCTCCTCCAGGCTAATCCTTCTATCCTACCTGCACTCTCACACATTATTAACACTTCTCTGCTCATTGGTACCTTTCCAACTATATTTAAGCATGCTTGAGTAACCTCACTGCTTAAGAACCCCACACTGGGGGCCTGGGTAGCTCAGCAAGTAAAGATGCTGACTACCACACCTGGAGTCACAAGTTCGAATCCAGGGCGTGCTGAGTGACTCCAGTCAGGCTTCCTAAGCAACCAATTGGCCTGGTTGCTAGGATGGGTAGAGTCACATTGGGTTAAACTCCTCGTGGTCACAATAATGTGGTTCTCGCTCTCAGTGGGGCGTGTGTTGAGTTGTGCGTGGATGCCGTGGAGAACAGCGTGAGCCTCCAAACATGCTAGGTCTCTGCGGTAACGCGCTCAACAAGCCACGTGATAAGATGCCCGGATTGACTGTCTCAGATGCGGAGGCACCTGAGATTCGTCCTCTGCCACCTGGATTGAGGTGAGTCACTATGCCACCATGAGGACTTAGAGCGAATTGGGAATTGGGCATGCCAAATAAAAAAATTAAAAAAAAAGTTAAAATAAAAAAAAATATCCCCACACTAAACCCTGCACTCTTTTTAAATTGCAGACCAGTCTCTCTCCTCCCCTTCATAGCAAAAACACTTGAACAAGTCGTGTTCAACCAGGTCTTCTCTTTTCTCTCCCAGAACAACCTGATAGACAGCAACCCATCTGACTTCAAAAGCAGACACTCAGCTGAAACTGCCTTGCTGTCCATCACCGAAGCTCTGGGGCTGGCGAGAGCAGCATCCGAAACGTCTGTTCTCAAAACGTCTCATTCTGTGGGATCTGTCTGCTGCTTTCATTATGGTTAACTACCAGATCCTCCTTTCCACCCTCTCGACAATGGGCATCACAAGAACCACACTGGTTTGATTCTTACCTCACAGGTAGGTCCTTCAGGTTGTCTTGGAGGGGAGCAATGTCCAAGACACACAGACTAGCTATCGGGGTAACTCAGGGTTCAGTGCTTGGGCCTCTCCTTTTCTCCATCACTGGGATCTGTCATTCAGGCACATAGCTTTTCCTATTATAGCTATGCCGATGACACACAACTCTACCTCTCATTCCAGCCTGACGATCCGTAGCTGCAGGGATCTCAGCCTGTCTAGTATAAATCTTGTGCTAGATGAAAAAACCCCACCTCTATCTCAAGCTAGCAAAGACGGAACTTCTCGTTGTTCCAGCGAGCCAAGTGATACAACATAACTTCACCATTCAGTTAGACACTTCACCGATCACATCATCCAGGACCTCCAGAAATCTTGGGGTTGTGTTTGACGATCAGCTGAACTTTACAGACCACATCGCAAGACAGCCCTGATTTTTCTAGAAACATCTAAAGACGCATGTCTGTTGTGTACACTTGTCCCAACCCTACTAATGTCATCTTTCTTCATAATAATACAGTAATAATAATAATAATAATAATAATTCTCTCTCCATTCTTTCACCACTGTCTCTCACCTTTATCCCTACTTCTCTGAGCAGTTTGAAATTTTGTATTGCAGCACTTCTCATGTTATTGACTCCTTATGAAGAATCACTTTTGCAATATTCCTCATTTGTAGTTTCTTTGAATAAAAGTGCCTGCTAAATGAATAAATGTAAATGTAAATAAATGTAACATTGACTCAACCAATGGCATGTTTGTTTGATCAATGGAAGACGGGGGGCATATTCTGAAGGCTGTTTAATAAAAATGTTTATTTTTGCAATTCTGTTCTGTTGTGCTACCGGAGCAGAAATTACACACTTTAGCTTTAAGTACATTAGACCTTGACATCACATCCAATTCTGAGATTACCCTTTAAAGGTGCACTCATTATTTTTTTCCTTATAAAAAGTATTTTGTCCTAAATAAATTAATATTGTTTAAAAATATTTAAAATCATGTACACTCATATGAGAGGAAGACAGTCATATGAGTGACCGAATAAAAGCTGTTTAATTTATAAATGGAGCCAAGCTGCCTCATGGGGCGGCCATGTTGTGATCACTTGGCCAGCTTACTACCCACTTTTTCTACCTTCACAAGCGTTTCCTTCTTGGAAGTTGCACATGAATGCCCCCTCAAATCGTAATTACTTGGGAAAATTTTGATACCCAAGTTTACGATTTGGAAGGAGACATAAACTTTAAACATAACAGAGTACACTTTCTGTAGTGAATGATAGATTTGATACATTTTTCTAAATTCAGCTCCCTTGTTATCGCTTGCCGTTTTGGTCATATGCAGTGCATTTAAGTATATCAGGAACCATTTGATGCATATTGAAAAAATTTTACGCAGAGTAAATAGCATGCATTTGACTAAAATTCTATTGTTGTCAGCAATCAAGCAGACTAACATGTATTACAGTGTCAAAATAAAAGGTCCCGAAGAAATATGCCAGAATTAACCTGGCACCTTTCATGCTTTCTATTCTCTCTGACAACAAAGCACTTGAATGTGACGTACTCGTAATTATGACTTTAAGGAAGGAAGTAGGATAATTCCAATAGGCAACATAAATCTCAGTAACCCTCCAAGTATTGTAGACTTTTGCATAAATTAATCATGGCTGACTGTGAATAGTACATTTCTACAATGGAATCAGTGACCAAAGCTATTGCATTTGCATGATGTAGCAAATAATAATACATATTTAAGACAACTGCCATATCAGCCAGTACAACATAATAAAAAAAATTACTGCGTGTACCTTTAGCAAGATGGCTTAATAATCCTTGACACTAGAAAATTAAATGAGCACAGCAATTATATATTTATTGTGTTGAAACAAAAAAAAAATCTTGTCTTTACACTAAGCTAATATCCAATTGTAAATTCATATTAGAAGACTTTTTATTTAGTAGGTACAGTAGCACTTGGCTGGTTTCTCTGCTGCTCTGTAATGCAGATGAGAGCTGGCACTGACGTTGAATGAGAGGTGGCCCAACATGATCATGACATTCAAAGAGAAAGGCCAGACAAGCAGACAGATGTCTGATCTGTGATTTTCAAAACACTGTATTTCAGCTCCCACAATATGTGAATAAAGAGGACAGGAAGTGGCAGTTTGGCAGCTCCAACCAGGAGTGTCACACTGAATCGTGTCTCCTGCCATCTCCGGATGGCCAGCACGGTCCAGGAGGTTGCGTGAAGCGCACAGCTCATGCATTTCTGGTATGACGCTTCTAAACACCACCTATGCATATGGCTAAGACATGCGGAGATGGACAGCGACAAGACCATTACCACATTTCGAATGAGCCCTGACAGAACATGAGTGGATGCCTTGTCAGATCATTTGGAATACATAATGTCAGAAATCATGCCACCATGTCAGACCACTCTAGCAGTGGTAGAGAGCAAGCATGCTACAATGTTCATTTTCTCCTGAAATGTCAGAAAGTTCTGCTCAAAACAAGGCCATTTGTGGTCAAAAGATTTTCATATTAAAAAAATAATAATAATCTATGATTTAACCTGTTGATGTGCATCCCACGATGTCACTTTGCTTAAATTAGTTCACATATACTATATAGTCTAGTCAAAAAAGAGTTAATAATGTTGACATATTATAAAGATGTATAATTTGTCAACATTATGAACAATTTTGAACAGCACACTATATGGTAAATGTGAACTAATTTAAGCAAAGTAAAGTCAAACCCATGGGTGGGGTCAATGAGCATCAACAGGTTTAAATAAAATTCTGAGATCACTAGTGAAAGTGCTTCTATTGTACATATTTTATCTCTCTTTTATTTTTCCTTTTTTTTTTTTTTTTTTTATTTTATTAGAAATTAAATTATGAGCAGGTTTAATCGATGTCTTCTGAAGCAGTCCAGTTGGTTTTGGGTGAGAACAGACCAAAATTAAACTCTATTTTTTCTCTTTACATTTTGACAGAACACTTCTTGGTGATCATGTTTTCAAGCTCAATTACACTTCCTATAGCATCATCTAGCACTCTGCGCATGCGTCAAGCACTTGGAAGCGTAATCGAGCTTGAAATCATGATCGTACCTAGAGACCGCAATGACAAGATGTACAGAGAAAAAGGAGTTACATTTTGGTTTGTTTTCACCCAAAACCAACTGGATAGTTTCAGAAGTCATGGATTAAACCACTGGAGTCTTAACGATTACTTTTATCCAGACTTGATCTCCTTTTTGGAGCTTTTGGAGTTCTGGTCAATATTCATTTGCATTGTATGGACCTAAAGAGCTGAGATATTTTTCCAAAAATCTTTGTGTTCAGCAGAAGAAAGTAAGTCATACACACCTGGGATGGCAGAAGAGTGAGTAAATGATAAGATCATTTTCATTTTTGAGTGAACTATCCCTTTAATGAAAGAGTCTTTGAATTAGCTTCACATTGTCTCAATTCTGTCCAGAAGATAGGAAAGAAATAAAAACAACTGGTTAACAAATCAATGGCTGTCACGGTGGGTATAGAAATGTCCCTTGGGGCTTGTTTGATATATATATATATATATATATATATATAAATATACTAAATATATGCACTTTCAGGTTTACATCACCAGATCTTGGTTTATACCTTTTCTTGCAAAATATAGCTAGATCAGCCAACATGTTCCTCTCAAGCTTTTTACCTGGTCAGCATTTTTTTCCCAGTCGGAAACGTTGCTTAAGGTATCACTTAAGTTGTTGGGAGATGGGATCAAACAGATTGATACACAGCTTTTGACATGCTATCCGAGCATGTAGCTCACTATAATTGGTCGTGTCATCATGCATTAAATTAACAATGTATAGTGTAATGTCCTGAAACGAGTGTCTTTTGCTGATCTGTCAGATATCATGCCAAAATGGTCTTGAGAGCTGTCTGGGGAAATGCAAGTGAATTGCAATGCAACTGCACAAAATATTCCCCAGCTGTTGAATATTTTGGAGACGAGACAACTTTCTTAATTTAGTTATTTATTGGGCAAATCGAAATGGATATGTTGGATAGCTAGGAGAATGGTTTTTAATGCCACTTACTTTATTAACTGATGATCGTCCATTATTGAAGAAATATCATATTCAAATTATGTTTTAATAAAATTACAATACAAACATCACACGTGAAAATAAATGTTGTCCAAACCTTATGTCAACTGAGATTACCTCAGTACTACAACAATTTTAATGGGACAGTTCACCCAAAAATAAAAATTCTGTAATTTACTCAGCCTCATGCTGTTCCAAACTCATACAGTAAGACTTCTTTTTTCCGGTGGAACACAAAAGGAGATGTTAGGCAGAATGTTAAAGACTGACAACCTCAGTCACCATTCACTTCAACTGCATGTTATTCCCATAAAAATGAAAGTAAATGGTGACTGAGGCTGTCAGTCTCTAACATTCTGCTTAACGTTTTTTTTTTTTTTTTTCTCACAAAAGAAGGGTGAGTAATTTTCACTTTTGGGTGAATTAACACGTTAACGTTCTTTAATAAGTGAAAAATGACCTTTACCCATGCCCTTGTGCTGAGAATAATTCAGTCAGTGTGGAATATGTGGGCAGCTGCCTCGATTCTGTCCCACGAGTGCTCCAGAGCTGTCGCAAACTGTCAAGTCAACTCAAGTCTGGTCACAATAGGAACTGACACACAAGTAGCGGGTGAACATGATTTCCAAAAGGCAATGATGAGATGAAGATTGTGCTGGCCCTGTAATCAATTTATTTTAGTTTATCCATGAAAATGCAACGCAGTTATGAGGAACATTTATAAACAACAATGCCAAAAAATAAGAATCCTGTCATCATTTACTCACCCTCATGTAGTTCAAAATTTCTTTTTTCCCCCCCTCTGTGGAGCACAAAAGGAGATCGGCAGTCCCCATTCACTTTCATTGCACCTTTTATCCATTCAATGAAAGTGAAAGGGGACTGAGGCCGATTTACTTTTCTGTTCCATGGAAGAAAGTAAGTTTCATATCAAATACAAGCAAGCTGTTTCCATAACAACTTTTTTCGATCGGCATGTGTGTCATAATTCCTGTTCAAACTTGTCTGATAAGGTTGAAGCTTATTGCACTGTCAAACATAGCTCTCTTCTCATTAGTCTGGCCCCCTTCCCATCAGTGCATGCACTCAAATTAGATTGACATCCAAACTGTTCAGATATACAAAGCAATTTAGATGATATTCATTAGAGCCATGACATAGGCTGATGTAAATCTGACAGGGAGCACTTCTCTCTCTTTCTCATTTTATTACCACTGAGGCGTGACTACCCCGACTGAATTCACTGTATCAAAGGCATGAAACAAAAAGATACACAACGTGTATTTTATTCTATCTGCCAATATTGCATGGCAAACAGCCTTACCGTACCAACCATGCCTAGACATTTACTCTCGATCAGTGTCAGTGGTCTAAGAGTCCATGGATCTGCCTCAAAGAGAAAGAAATTTCAGCACATGATGAGATTTTAAGATTTTTGATTTTAAACCATTAATGATTCTAACATTTTAAACCTTGACCGGTCAAATGATGCACTCTCCATGACAAACTTTGACCAAATTTTCTGGACATTTTTTTTAATGACTAATTTAATAGGGGGCATAACATTTTATATTAGAATAGTGATATCAGGTATGTATCACTGCTCAGGATATCACTGATATAACACAGAGTACATCAATTCAAAGTTTTAAACATTGAAACACAGATAATCAGGCTCCACTGAATGTCTGATAGAGACTAATGATTTGAGACACACAGTTCTTTTTTTCTAACAGAAGATTTTGTGTTTCTATAAACAAAGATTACTGAAATTGAGCATACTGCTTTTACTTTTTTTTTACATTATAGATGTAAAAAACAGATGCCTTCTTGAATCTTGTTAAACTGAAAATTAACAATGTTAAAATATTTGAAAATGTACCTGTAAAAAAGCAAGTCTGTAACAACAATAAAAGGTTTAAGACTTAACACATTTAATTCAACTTTTTAATCATATAATTTTAAATAAATCACATTCTTTATGCATGAACAAACTTTTGGGACTGGTAAACATGAGAGAGAGATTCATAACATTACAGTTTATCTATGTACAAATGTACATTCTTTTCTCATAAGAGCAGAAACTTAATGTCAAGAAAAGCAACTCAAGAATGTTAAGACATAATTTTAAAACATATAAATTTACATACTGTTATAGTTTAGTATTTGTTTGGTAAAGTTGGCAGTAGCCACCTTTACAATTCTGAAAATATTTTTAATGTTAAAAATACCATGATAACATCTATGACCATAGAGCTTAGCCTACCCTTAAGGCCAAATGTGAATATTAATGTATTAAAAATGCATAAATATTTGCTTATGAATCCTTAGATTATGAACCAATTGTGTAATCTAAACATCCAATAAATATCCTGGCATATAGTGCTAAATTAGTTTGTTTTATATATTATAGCATTACACCTTGTTAATTTAAATGTTAATTTAAAAAACATTGGATTTTTAGAGTGCTGGCACTGTTAGCAGTTGATCTTGACCTCCTCTAGCAAGTGATACAGAAGGAAGCAAAGGTTTTCCAGGAGGAGAAGTAAGTTTGGCCAAGTCTTTCATTTTAAACCCAAGGTGTGACTCAAGGTGACAGATGTATGTTGAGCGAGCTTGGAACTGTGTAGCACATTCACTACAGTAGAAAACTGGGTGCCCAGATTCAGCGTTCTTTATGAATTTTGTTCTGCCTGTCCGTCTCAGCTGATATTTCACATTGGCCAGCCAGTGGCTGATGGTTGTCATAGACAGACCTGTTATATGGGATATGACCATCCTATCCTGCGAGCTCAAGTCTGATATCACATACTTTCCATCAGCTGTCTGCCTGAGGCAAGAAGTGAACTGAGCCTGCAAAATCCGCAAATGCTGGGGTTTCCAGTGTGACTGCCTACCTTTACGTTTGTACACCACGGACATATCTTCCGCATCATCTGAAGTATGAGAGCCCTCAATTTCTGACTGCTCTGTCCTACATAAAAGTGTTGGCGGCTTCAGAACTTGAGAGTCCGACAGATTATGCAGCATTTCTGATATGTCTGAGAGAGCATTTTCACACAAAGGACTGTCTGGTGTGAATAATTTTGAAGCAGCTGATTCACTCACAGATGGGGAGGAACTCAATGCTTTGCCTGGGAGAGTGGCAGCCTTAAGACACTGTTCAGTTTTGCCTTTGGACAAGTCTATCGGTTGGTCTCCATAAATTTCATGGCAGTTGGAATGTGACTGGCTTAGTTTCATTGAGTGTCCAGATGGAGCAGCCAGTGCAGCCCTTTCCGCCATGCTGTTGCTCATCCTGAGAAGCATACTCATCGGGTCCTGGACAGGCCTCACCGGTTTGGCAGCTTTACCCAGATGAAGATTCATAACTGACTGAAGGGCACTTATAGGACTGACAGAGGGTTGTTTGTGCTCAGGGTGTGCAGATTGTAGAGAAGAATTATCATACAGATCTGAAACAGAGGTGGGAGGTTTTCGGAAGTCTTGAGTGTGCTTCAGAGTATTCTTCTCAACTGTGTTACCTACAGTGACCTCAGTTGGGGAGCTTAATGCAAGTGATTTCCCTTTCACAGATCCCTGTCCATTAAAGTCTTTCCTTTCTTCCTCCACTTCAGCATCATTTTCTGTAACCATCTTCTCCAATTCATCCATGGCATGGTGATCAACTGTTGAGGGAGCACTTGGTTGAGTGTTTGGAGTGACCAGTAGACTTTTGCCTAAAGACTGGACTTCCTGCCCATTGGCTGATTGTTTCAAAGGTGAGTTGTGCAGAGGAGGTTTCAGATGGTTTTGTAACAGATAAGCTGCATGAATGCTTTGGTAGCCCCCCCAGCTTGGGGTGCCCCTCTGTGCTTTGTTAATGGCCAAAGTGACAGTATTCTCCAGTGATTTAAGAATATCAAAATCCATTTTAGGGCTCTCTTTAAGATCCCCTTCAGTAAGGTAATCAGATTTTGATGACATGCCAAATTTCTCCTTGGCATCACTTGCATTTGCAGACGCTTTACAATCGTGGTCTTTCAGGGATGATATTACTTGCATCTTATTCTTGCTGTCCTTAATCGTTGGAGACGGGCAAGAAGATGGGTCCTTGATTCCTGTTGCTGAGCGAGGAGTGGAACTTTGCATACCGGACTGAGCCCTCTTATGCTTATTTTTGGGGGGAGGAGTTGAGACTGTTTGTATTGAAAGGGGCTTGTCTGTCTTTTTTGATGATTGGTTGACTCTTACAAAGTGACTGGTCAACATCATGTGAGCACTCAATTGCTGCAAGGAGTCATGTGAAATTCCACACTCCATACATGTGAAGTTCTGAGACTTTGGTTGCATACCACGGGGAGTACCCTTCTGGTTTATTGAGTCTTCTTTGTTGGTGAAAGACTGTCCAGAATACATCTGTAAAATATCACTGGCCTGTCCTCCATATGGACTTCTCTTCTCGGTGGTTTGCAGAGATTTTCCAATATCCAACTCCACCGAAACTCTCTTTCTGAAAGAAGAGACAACTTTAGCAGCGATTACTGTTCTTGGTTCTCTCAGAGGTACTTTTTGGTAGTGCTTTGTCTTTATCATGTGTACGCTGAGATCTTGCAAGGATTCAAAAGAGTGCCCACAGTACATACAACGTAGGACTTTCTGGGCATCTTCCTTGCCCTCCATCTCCAAAATAGAACGCTTACGTGGCTTGGACCAGGATTTGGTGCCCTTGCTAGCACCTTCATGGTTGTCATCACTGTAGTGGTCTGTTTCGTTCATGTGAACGGTGAGATCAAGTAGGGTGTCATATGATGCACTACAGCTTTTGCAGTGGAACTTGCTAGCTCCAGTGAAGATGGATCCATAGAGTTTAGTGCTTTGGCGGTAGAGCTGTACAGTGGAGAAAAGACTTGGTTCAAGTGCAATCGGTTGTTTCTGAGACATCTGTTGGAGTGTCTTTGCAATAGCAGACTGGTGCCAGTCAATGGAGTTGCGACCTGGACTACTATTGTTGCTGCTACTACCGCTGCTATTGGCAGGCTGTTCCTCGGCATATGGTTGAGAGGAATTCAAGCTCAGCAAGGACCAGTAAGGATTATTGAGGAAGCTTTTATAAATAGCCTTCATCTGTTCTAGGCTATCAGAACTACATAATGAGTCCTCTGAGCTGTCTTTCAGGAAGTCTCTGGTGGCGTCCTCCTTATTTTTGATCGAGATGCTCTCAGCATCCGATGTGGGGTCACTAGATTCACTTATGTGAGATTCACTGTCAACATCATGACTTGAGAGCTCAGCAGAGGAATCTTGTTCATCCACCGGATTTTTGACTTCTTCCAAGTCATTTTTACCCTGTGGTTTGTTCTTGGTCACTGAGCAATCACTTCCAATGCCTTCAATCTGTGTGGTGGTCTCCTTAAGATTCTCTGAATCATAAGCTAGAGGGGAAAAAGAGGGGAAATTTTCATTAATTTAACATAAGCACCACTAAAAGAGGTAATAGATTGTATGTTTACATCTATAAATTAGACTTTTATTTAATACCTTGGTGCTTCCAAAACCAAATAACAAAGTACCAGAAACCAGAGCCTAGGCACGCAGTCTTTAAAACAGTCTAATTTAGTCTAGTCAAGTGAACATTAAAGATAATTCATCAGATAGTTTGATGTTAAGCATATAATCAGGCTATTAACACAAGGATGCACCTGCTACTATTTGGCCCACCTCTCCACATTTCGACATACCTGTGCACATATGAAGAGACAAATGGTAGAGAGAAAAGGTGGACAGATATATTGTGAGGTTAAGGGGAATGACATAAGATGGCGGCACATAAGCCACCTGTCACTATGAATCCCACCTGATGACTGTTCACCTTGGACAGGTGACGTGTTACGAGAAAGGTGTCTAGTTGAGCACCTCCATATGACAGATCCAAGGGGATACAGTTGCCCTTCTCCCTGCCAGCTGCCCTCACACCCTCAAAAGAGCCCATCCACCACTCTCCTCTGGGACTGACGATCCCGTCTCCTGACAGCCTGTCCCCTGCTAGTTCAACACTGTCACTCTAACTCCGTAAGTGGAACAAATGCCCCCTTGAAAGCCATACCAACCCCCCCTCTGTTCCACTCTATTCACTCTTGTTTGTGTGTGCATTAGTGATTATGTTGCTCATGTCAAAATAGAAACATTTGACATGTAAGATGCTTGGAAATACAGCAGGCCTTGAATTACAACCTAACATGGTGTGCTTATGGATGTGCATTTTAGCACAATAAGGAGCTGTTCAGACCGAATGTGTTATTGTACTTTAAAGCACGGTGCAGCACAACGAATAGAACTGGACACCTTTGTCCTGAGGTATGTTTTTAGGGGACAGATCCTGAAGGAGCGGAGCCCATATTGTATCTGTTAATTGTATTATTATTATTCCTCTGTCATTGAAGTATATGGCAGCCAAAGAACCATTTTGAGGAGAGTTGTGAAATTCAGCACACTTATTGGGGTGGCCACAATAGTCTTCTGACCAACTTTGGGGTCTCCCAGACCAAGCCCCTAGCGCCACCACCAGTTCAAAGTTTGACTTTTCTTTATTTTTGATAACTTTTGAACCCTTTAGCCTAGAAGAATATTTATTTTTCTTCTGGTTTTACTGTAGGGTATGTTATTTAGTAGGCAGCTTAATTCCAATTTGCTGTGTATATTTTGCTATGTTAATAGTTGTAACCCCACCCAGCCTAGTCTTGAAGTTAGGGTTGCCAACTGTCCCGTATTAGCCGGGACGTCCCGTATTTCGACAGAAATGAAGGTGTCCCATATGGGAAGCCTGTTGTCCCGTATTTCAGCAGGAAGACATTTGAGCGGGACCCCAATCAGATGGCAAAATGCCCCGTATTGAATCAACAAAATGTTCAAAGGGGCTCAAGCGTCCTGTATTCATGTGACAAAATGTTGGCAACCCTACTTGAAGTTGTACTTTTGTATTCCTTGAACTCTTTGCATTGGCTTGGTGAATATTGGCTTTTCCATGGCCCTGTTATTGCTGCTTGCAGCTATATTTAAACGTTTAAGTTCTTTTTAACTTGACATTGCATCTAAAAAAAAACATGGCACTTCAGCGTGAGATGCAGCGCAACACTCTAGCGCATTTTTACATAAAAAAACTATTGAAAAACAGCACAGATGGATGCATAAACACTATTGGTGTGAACGGTCAGCCCCTTACAGTCTTTCTTCCTTTCTCACTTGTTCAAGATCTACTGCAGACTTGACAAGGAGTGTTAAAGCACAAATAGCTCTCATTTCGAATGATAATACACAATCTCACAGGCCTGCGCTTCCCTCATTTAGCCTCTCACTGACTGTCAGCCAGGCGGCCTGCAGGATGGGGGACTCTAAAGGATAACTGGCAGGTGCAGGCCAGTCTTATCCCCTCTGTAGATTTGGATTGTCACTAGGTATCCATTACTTGCCAATCTCCTCTGATCGTGCCTGACAGCCTTGATCAAAAGATGTCATTTGTATGGCCTGATTTGGCATGAACTCCAAAACAGCTCGAAAAGAGGGTGAACCAGGTGTAACTACAATGACATGATCATTTTCCTGCCCTCTCATATCCTGGAGACAATTACGGTGACACACCGAAGGTCCACAATGGCAAATTGCTTTTTTTCCCAGACACCAGTCCTGAAGACAAAAACTTTTTGGGGGGATTTTAAACCAAGTGATAAATAAAATAGATATCAAAGAAAAAAGTTTGTAGTGCATGTCAACTTTAACCCAATCAATTTATATTCTGTTTCTGCTTGTAACATCAGCATGTCATGTAACCAGATGTATTCATGCCTGCCCCCTTAAAAATCCAAAGTGCATAAAAGGTTAGAAGACAGGCAACCTAAGACACCATAAACCCTGGCGAATTTAAATCTGTTTAAATCTGCCAAAACATTGTCCCACCACATTTGAACACAATCTTTAACCTTGAATGATTTATAATCAATTTCAGGAGGCAACTATCATAACCAATTATTCTCAAAGGCTTGATTGACAACCAAGGTGATTTATTAAGCTAATAAAATGTGATGTGTGCAATGAGCTCTAGCAGAACAAAAAAAAAACAGGACACTTTAGTGGCAGCCGCCTTGTTTGATTAATGTAACCATTTTATCTGTCTCCATATGACCAGTCATTAACCCCCACCGTGTTACAGACAGAAATTGCAAATATCACATTTAAATCTAAGCATCAAGTACAGAGTTTAGAGTCTGTATATTGTGTAAGCATATTCGATTACTATAATGCAGCAGAAATGTTATCCACATGAATAATGTAGACATAAATTTGTTATGGTGCATCTCTTGCTCTATTCAATCACATCTGCCTTGAACTTTACATAATTTAAAAATTATACAGTTTCTAAATTGTGAAGACCTTCTGTCTAACAGCAAGTGAAAAGCAGAGGTCAGTTATCGTACATACAGACATCTTGTTGGGTGAATGCCACAAAAACACCCAAAAATTAAAAGAAATAAAAAATTGTAGTATGCTATATCCTGAAAATTATTATTTTTTTGTTTTGTTTTTTGCATTGAAATTATTTTGATAACTAAACCCCAAATTATCATTGCTGTAATGTGTTTAGACATTTTAATGTTTTTTATTTATTTATTTTACTTTATTTTTTAATTACCTTTTTTTATGGTGATTCTCATTTCTGTAATGCATTGGCAATGTAAAATTGTAATTCAGAATTTTACTGTATTACACAAAACTTACTGTAATACCATTTATTTATTTATTTAAATAAACAAATGAATGGCACTACAACAAATACTACCATGATGTGTCCATACTTAATAAAAAATAAATAAATAAATACTTTTTCTGCATTACAGTAATGGGAATTTGACAGTGAAATGTCCTTAATAGTCATGAAAATAATGCCAAAATACAAAATATAAATAAAACTAATATTTGTTGGTCCAACAAATAGGCTTTTTCTTTAAAAAATAATTATATGAATTATATTATATAAATTAAATTATATGATTTATTTAAATTATATCATTTATATCATTATATAAATTAAATTAATAAAAAGTAATCATTTATTATTATTACTTATATTTTTCTTCTGATTTGGGGATAAAATATGACCCATACATTTAACTTGTTAACTCTATAGTGGCACCCTATAAAAATTATTATGACATTACATTTTATTATGACATGCAAGTGTTTAAGGTTAATTTATGGTTTCATAAATTGAAGGTTTCTATCTGTAAATATTGTACTTTTTCATCCTCAGAGCACACATGACTCATCCAAAACCTCCTAGTGAGATACAGATTGAGACTAACTATGAGAATTGTTCCTGCTTGAGGCAATGCTAATATGCAACACAGAAGGCTTTGATCAAAACAAAGCAATCTCCAACATTCAGACAGCATGTCGAGATAGTGCCCCCCTGCAAAAAATAGCTGATTCTTTGCTGCAAATGAAGCGAGCGAAGTGTGGATCTTTCGAATCAAAGTGGGCAGTCTTTAAATCATGAAAAAAATCACAATGGGTGTAAAATGTTGTCTCGGATCCTGTAACCTCTTTGTAATGTTTCTCTTTCTCTGCTGGAAAAGCATAAAACTGACCATTTACAGTAAATGCTTGAAGTCAAACAGTCTCTGCTGACTGGAATTCCACAGACCAAAAACATCCTTTCAGGGCAGACATCTCTCTAATTATCACTCTGTGTGCCTTTGATTCTTTTCCCCCTTGACAACAGTGTATCTGATGTCTCAGCTGCCAAGAGTGATTGGCAACAATTCTATGTGTAGCTAAGCCAACAGCTGCTGAGATGATGGCCCAGTTTCAAAGAACTCAGTGAGATGGATGACACTCATAATTCTACTCTCCAAGGAAAAGGTGGGGGAGGTTGGGGGCAAAAACCAACATGAAAAAAAAAAAAAAAAAACTGTCACACCCCCACCTTTCAAGCAAGGCTTTGTCCCCAAGTTCACCAAGAATACCAGAAGGGGGATGCAATACCGAACTCCCAATCTTGTCCAGCAATGACCACCTGGTAGACAGCTGGTGTCTCATAACTAACGCAGAGAGAAAGCAAAGCTATCCATCATAGAGAGGACAACTAAGACCCTGTGCTCTGTCTATGTCTCTCTAACTCTCAGGTTACAGCAGCCCTCCAAATAATATTCACTGTGATAAATGGTCCTCTAAGCTGCCTACCTCTCATTAATCTCTTTCTTTAAAGGAGCATCCATCACAGAGCAGGGGTAGAGCTGTGGGAGAGAAAACTAGAGTTCATTTACAGGCCAGCTGAGCTTGAGTGATGCGTGTCATTTTAAGCTCGGACAGGAACATGCAGACGTGTACAAATGTGTGCATACCCACACATGAAGATGTATGCAATCAAAACATGCATTTTCTGACAAACACAATGTAGACTACTGACTGACTGGCTGATTGATTAACTGATTGATTTAAAAACATGGATTAGCCAAGAGATGTGCAAAGCAACATTTTCAAAAATTCCCCAGTACGTGGGTTGCCTAGACAACTAGTTGACAGACAGGGTTGGGAGGGTTACTTTTGAAATGTATTCCACAAAAGATTACAGAATACATGCTGTAAAATGTCATTTGTAACGTATTCTGTTAGATTACTCAAGGTCAGTAACGTATTCTAAATACTTTGGATTACTTCTTCAGCACTGGAAGATTTTTTCACTTGTTTTGACTATAAAAATTCTGCCAGCACAGTAAGACAAAATACATATGTTAAAAATACATTCTCTGACAAACCTAAATATCTTATTCAGTGTTGTTTCTAAAACAAGATACGTCAAATTGATCTTGTTTTAAGGATTTTTTAAAAATATTTTTACAGGAAAACAATACAAAAATTATTATCAAGAATATAATTTTTGCCCTAATATCAAAGGTCTTACTAGAAAAAAATTAATTATGATCCAACGTGAATTTTCTTGATAAAAAATATGATCGTGCCTGGTAACACGTGCATGTAAAATAGCTAGAAATACCATTTTAGCAGTGGCGGGCCGTGCATTTAAAGTCTAGGCCTTCAGTGTGATTCATGCCATTAAGAAAACACAGTTTCACAATGAATAAGACACCCTATGCCTTTGGGCATCATACATTATGTCACAGCTAATTAATAATACCAATTGACATTTTAAAAACACATCCACACACGAAAGCCAGAACTTGAAACGACACTTAATGCTCAAGCAAGCCTAATTTTAACTGCAGCATGACTGTTTTGTGAAATGAACGTCTCCCGAACAGACATTCAAAAATCATAATTTTTCATATGAAACTACCAAGGAGGTCTATAATACCTGGAAAAATCTATCTAATAATATTTGCGATTTAAATGTTGCTTGCAATAAATTTCGTTTCATCAGGGTACACGGTTATGCTGTGTTTCATTCAAGTTGGATGTGGGATATTCCTACTTGATGTCTCCGACCATAAATGCATTCCATTCCCCGATATTCAGAACTGCAACGCTCCCGTTAGCTTAGCAGGGGTTTGACTCTCATTAAAGATGTCTCCTAGCAACCAAACTGATAAACAATGCTGCAGCACTAGCATTTGTGCTTCAGGTGTACAATTATCAAAAGAGATTATAAAGTTTTATACACCTGTTTTGCTGGCGTTTGTTAAACAAGCTTTAATATAATGTAATGTGGAAACAAACTCATTTATCGATATTACTTAATAAAGTGAATGTTTATCACTTACTTTGTATATCTCACTGAGTGTCGACATGTTTGTGTGACATCATGCCCATGCATCTTGGCGAAATCGGAGTTGAGAATTTCTGCATGAGCCTACAAGTTGTAATTCTGACTTTAAGATGCATTCCATTGCACTTTTCCTAGTAGGAAGTTGTAAAATCCAACTTTCCGAGTTGAATGGAATGCAGCACTACTTTTCAAAACTTGATCTGACACTGAATGCTCAAGCAGCCTAATTTACACTTAGAAAACTCCTGATGTTGCTATAACAATGCAAAAAGCACATACCAATTTACTTGAAGTGAAAATCAACCCTCCTTTCCTGTTTAATAAATTAAGCAATCACATGGTCATGCAGAACATCTCCTGTTTTTAAATCCACAAGGATCTCTTTCTCAATAGCAGCAGTGATGACAGCCGATTCGTCAACAAGATCTCCCGCTCTTCGCTTTCAAATATACATCACTTAAAGCGTGATTGCGTCACTCAAGGCCAGCTAGAAGGCCTCGACCGGGACATATCGTAAAGATCACACCCACCAAGAACTAATAAATCAATCTAAGTGGCTGATGAATCTGACTTTAGTTGCTCATTCATTTGCACTGTTGAGGGATTCTGTGGAAATTCTGAAGGCCTGATGGGGTGGAGCTCAGATTCACGCTCTGCTTTGGGCATGTGATTTGTGAAACAGTTGTCACACTTTGCTTGTAAGCATCAAGGAATAAATTCTAACTGGATAAACTTTTCGTTTTTCTCTATTTGTTTGTAGATTAATTAAGAGTGGAAAGCGATTAAAAATACATAGGCAAAAAGGTGATTGAGAATGAAAGGATGAAAAATATTTATTTATTTGGCATGTTACGCCAGCAGAGAAGGCTTTGCTGGCCCTGAGAATTCACCACTGAAATTTATCTTAGCGAAAAGCTGACAATTACCACAAGGTTTATTTCTATTTCTTGTGCTCCAAACTTACTTCAAACTTACTTCTCTGTCTGCTCGTATCAATGTAACACATCATAAGAAAGTGATTCACCGCTGTTCAAATGCACTTTGGATCGCATCATTTATATGTATAAATGTTTTCCATCTGAAAGGACTAAATATTAAATGAAACAAATGAAAATAAAATACAAAGAAATCTCTTCAGTAATCAAAATACTTTTTGAATGTAACTGTATTCTAATTACCAATGATTTAAATAGTAACTGTAGTGGAATACAGTTACTTATATTTTGTATTTTAAATATGTAATCCTGTTACATGTATTCCATTACTCATATATATATATATATATATATATATATATATATATATATATATATATATATATATACACACACACACACACACACACACACACACACACCGATCAGTCACAACATTAAAACCACCTGCCTAATATTGTGTAGGTCCCCCTTGTGCCACCAAAACAGCGCCAACCCGCATCTGAGAATAGCATTCTGAGATTATATTCTTCTCACCACAATTGTACAGAGTGGTTATCTGAGTTACCATAGACTTTGTCAGTTCGAACCAGTCTGGCCGTTCTCTGTTGACCTCTCAACAAGGCATTTCCATCCACAGAACTGCTGCTCACTGGATGTTTTTTGTTTTTGGCACCATTCTGAGTAAATTCTAGAGACTCTTGTGTGTGAAAATACCAGGAGATCAGCATTAACAGAAATACTCAAACCAGCCCTTCTGGCACCAACAAACATCCATGCGATTATCTAATCAGCCAATCGTGTGGCAGCAGTGCAGTGCATAAAATAATACAGATACAGGTCTGGAGCTTCAGTTAATGTTCACATTAACCATCAGAAAGGGGAAAAAATGTGATCTCAGTGATTTTGACTGTTTGAGTATTTCTGTTAATGCTGATCTCCTGGTATTTTCACACACAAGAGTCTCTAGAATTTACTCAGAATGGTGCCAAAAACAAAAAACATCCAGTGAGCAGCAGTTCTGAAGATGGGATGCCTTGTAATGAGAGAGGTCAACAGAGAATGGCCAGACTTGTTTGAACTGACAAAGTATACGGTAACTCAGATAACCACTCTGTACAATTGTGGTGAGAAGAATGATATATATATGATGGTTGTCAATTAATTACAATTAGTTAATAAGTTAATTGACTTAATTGCATAATATGCTGATTAATCACAATTAATATTTGGGATTTTCACACACAACATTCTCATCCAGTGAGTGGCAGTTCTGCAGACGGAAATGCCTTGTTTTTGATGAGAGGTCAACGGAGAATGGCCAGACTGGTTCGAACTGACAGAAAAGCTATGGGAACTCAGATAACCACTCTGTACAATTGTAGTGAGCAGAATAGCATCTCAGAATGCACAACACATTGAACCTTGAGGCAAATGGGCTACAACAGCAGAAGACCACGTTCGGCATTTAATTAGAATGATAGTGTTCCTAATAAAGTGCTCAGTGAGTGTATATTAATAATTAAGATAATTTAAAGACATTACATTATTGTGGCAGACGAGTAATTGGAAAATTGATTAGAAAATACAAAAAGTGGCTTTAGAAGTCATTATATTATTTGATTTATTGTTTAAAAATCTATTACAAATACAAAAACTAGTCGATCTCACTAATCAGCTAGTTGGTTGTTGAACGACTAATTTGACCATTGTGTCCTATCCCCAGTTTAGAAGGTGGTACTATTTTAAATATGCAGAACAGAGCACAAAACTAGACTTTCCCAATACTAATTCACCCACTACAACATCTCACTTAGGTAGAAATTAACGTGCATTAGCCTAAATTAGAACACATTTGCCATTTCACTTGCTCAACATGTAATATATCTCAATCTGTCATCAGCTGAGGTCTCAACCCAAACAGGGCTTTCAATGACTTAATGAATTAACAGCTTAACTCAGCAGTGTGACAATTTATTGAATTCTCTCGCCTGTGTCACTTTTCTTTAGTTTCATGGCAAACCTTCCCCAGCACCAACCCCATTTCCCTTTTAAACATTTGACCTGAATCTCTGTCGACTTATCCCAAAGTTCTCCCTATTCTGCTGAATTTCCAAACAACATTTCTCCTCTTTCTCTCCTCCCTCTGCACCTCGGAAAGCCTGCGTGATAAATGACATGTGTCAGGATGCCAAAAGTAAAGGGTGGCAGCGTGATTAACGGTTCTGTTGAAAGGGTAATTGACGGTTTGGCATTGTGCTGATCTTCTCCACCAGGGTTTGGTTTCTGGACCCCTGAGGACCAGACTGACTCATTTTTCTAAAATGGACTGAAAGCTAAAAGCCACCTCCCATGAGAAAAGAGATGGATTCTCCACTTGTTAACAGATGATTGATGTCTTCATTGTCAACACACCAAAGTAACATTTATATAAGCTTACAACAACAGTAGAGCACAACTTTGTATAGGAGTTTGAATAGTATGACGCATCTACTTATTTAGGGAGTTATGAGTTCCAAAGTTTAGCTTGGTAGTGATCCATTTAAAGGAATGTTCTGGGTTCAATATAATATAATTGCTATCAACAGAATTTGTCTCTCCTTTTTGCTAAAAAAAACTATACTATACTAAACCAGGCTATACTTTTGAAACGGTTTACATGTAGTCTTGTGCGTTCTCATTTTTAAATGCTCCTCTAAATGCCTCCCAAAGAAGCGTGGCCAGTTTTTCAATGTTTGCAAAAGTATACCGTTGCTCAGCTGTTTCGAACTGATTTTGGCTCTGAGCGAAGAACTTCTCCATGAGTATGCCGGGGCCTTAATGGTCCCTTCACACCGAACAGGCTTTTGCATCCATCCACACTGTTTTCCCTATTGTTTTCCTATGTAAAAATGCGTAGACATACCGTATGTTTTGGACTGTTGTATGTCGTTTGCATTCGGCATTAACGGCCCCTAAGAGTGTTATAGCATCAACACTGTAGGAATATAACTGAGGATCTTGTATCATAAACCCTAACAAAGTAAACCACAAACTCCCCATGACTGTTTAAAATACAGTTATGAACACATTATCAGTTAATAACACATAGCCCACCAGCCTATCTTTTTGTGTGAAATGTGCATGCAGGCATGTGTAAGATCAGGTTAATCTTTTTGTCTCAAAGATGGCTCAGCCGCTGTGCAAATCAATGAGGATTCAGCAGTTTGAAGCTTTTGGCAGTGATTACAGGCATGCCTGGATGGACAGGTATGTTGACACTGGTTGGGAATTAGGGAATGGTGGGCCTCTATGGTTTCCTGCCCTTTCATCACCGCCACCGTCAAAACCAGATCTGACAGCGACTGATATTTCCCCATAGAAAGAGAGAGATTGCAGGGCCTGGAGTCGTGCCCAAACATTGCGTGGGAGCCTGAGAACCGTTTGTGAGAAGGTTTTGGCCTAGATGACCCATGAGATCTGCAGAGGCGTGCCCGATTAACTCACATTATCAACACATACACAGATGGAGACATGGATCTAACTAACAGAGTTGAAGCAAAGTACAACTCTCAAAATAGATTTGATGTCTTATCTGTCATTCCAAATATGGCTCAAAGCCTAACAGAGAGATAAAAACATACATTTCTTCAAAAAAGATTGTAGGTGGTTCCACATGTTTGTCTCCTCACAATAAGGGTTTGGATCATCTAGATTCCAGACAGGCACCAAAACCTTATTTGTCACGAAAAGGTGCTAAATTGGGTTAAGGCAATAGTAAAGGCCAGCAGGAGTGGCTAATATCAACTTGATTACATCAAGGAAGCACAAACCTAATATGACTTGGTGACAGACGCATAGCTTGCATCTCCAGTCATTACACCTGTCAGGAATCCATCAAGTTTACAGCTAATTAGATGTGCTCAGATTAACCAAAGCTAAATGTTTCTTTTTAGAGAGTTGAACGAACCTTTAGGGCAAAGGGAAAAAGAGGTGAATGGTAAAAAAGAGGGAGAGGAACTGTATTGCTAAAGACTATTTCCTCTGAAAACTCTTAACCAAAACTTTGCCTAAAAGATTAGTGTTTGAGTTTAAATGTTTATATATATATATATATATATATATATATATATATATATATATATATATATATATATATATATATATATATATATATATATATATACCCTCCAAATATGTAGTTCTTCTGAAGTAAACAAAAATTGAAAGTGGGTTTTAATAGGAGGAATAGTATGAAACCACATCATCAAATGTCTTCATACCTGCAAACCATAAACTCATACTTGTAAACCACAGTCACCACTTTGCAGCACGTCCATGAGCACAAGTGTAGTTTGGTGAAGCATACTGATGAAATAAAAGCTCAGGCAAGCTTATGGGAAAAAGAAGGAGAGCACTCACGTGGCCTTGCTCTGATTGACCATTAAAACCTTTGATGGATGAGGCTGTCACAAGGATAACAATTAAATCCAACATGAGACAAAGCTGTTCTGACAGGCCAGTCTAACAGAGCAAGCCATATCCCTCCATTAAACTCCACATCATCTCTCCCTCAAACAAACACACACTCATACACACAGTGAAGGCATATAATAATGGCTTTGTATCTCTACTACAAAGAGCTCTGCTATAAATATAAAAAACGCCCAAAAACCTCATCCTCTTTCAAATAATATGGCTACGATCTATTCTATTAAGCAGACGTTTTAGTTAACATGAAAGCAATTTCAATGGTTTCCACCTCTTTAGAGAAGTTAGGAGTGTTTAAACAGTAGCTACAGTTATTTGTATCCAATATATAGACAAATAAAGACGAGCATAACTCAAATTAGTATAGAGAAAATGTGTTAAGTACATAAAGACTATTAAATTAATGCAAATACAAGCGGTTATGCCTAGATATTGGTCCTTTTGATTTAAAGGTGGAACCCCACAAGAGAGAAAACATTACCCAGTAAAAGCATCTAAATAAAATCCTTTCAGCTGTTCGTCTGTTACAAACTTACCTGAAGCACGTTTCGGCGCCTGTTGTTTTCTTCTCGGCATACTTGCGCAAGCAAATATATTACTGTGTCTATAAACGCGGATCTAATGTACGATATTCAACTATATATGCTCCTAATCATCCGTGTCACAGTTCAAGGACAATAAAGCGCATTCAAAAAAGCTACACCACTTTACAGTCTGCATTCGAGAAAGATCAGGTGCTCTGTCTTCAGCGGTATTCTTTGTTTAGAGCCCATCCGCTGGAGTGATGATGAGAACTGCGCGGCAGGACAGTAGTCGCTCGCTACGAGTTTGTCACGTCACTCAAAAGTGCGCGGCTTCACCCCGAACGCAGAAAGTGAGGAGCGTTCACACAGTACACGTACTTGCGTTCAAAACAGCTAATATTTCTTCTTTTTCTTCTTCTTCTTGTGTTGTTTAATGGCGATTGACACAGCTAACAGTGTTTTGATTTTTTCCTTAAAGAGATAGTTTACCCAAAAGTGTTAAAACCTTTGAAATGTTCTCACCGTCATGTTGTGCCAAACACGTACGACTTCTTTTGTGGAACACAAAGGCACCATTCATATTAGACACCATTCACTTTCATTGCACCTTATTCACAGCAACGATATCTTTGACAACGACAGGAATGACAACGAGGCTGAGAGGGATAGACTCACAATCTTAATTAGTTTTTACAGTGTTTTTGGATCATTCCATTGAAAAATATCTTTCCAAGAAATTTCTGTAGACAAAAAACTACAGACAACATGAGTTGAGGAAAATAAGATGTGATCTATTTATACAGTGCATGTCATTGAAGAGGTGGGAAGTATATCCCGCATTGCCTCGTTTTCATTCCCGTCAAAAATCAAAGATGGCGCTACTGTGTATAAGGTCTATAGTGACTGAGGCTGTCATTCTGCCTTACAGTGCATCTCCTTTTCTGTTCCATGGAAGAAAGAAAGTCACACAGGCTTGAAACAACATGAGTAAATTGTGACAGAATTAAAATTTTTGGGTGAACTATCCCTCTAGACATGCAGAAAATTCCCACAACACTTTAAAAGAACTTTCCTTAATAACATTATCAAACATTATTGAATTAGCTTGTGTAATGCAGATCATTGATTTACATTCAAGTACAGAGATGTTCAGCCATGACGTCAATTTGTGGGCGAACCCGGAAGTCTAATTCGCCATGGGTTTCCTCTGGATTTTCCTCTGGATTTTTATAATGGGGTTTTTGAACTTATGTGTTAAATAAAGTCTGTGCTAAACATAACTTGACGATACATGGACGTTTTGTTTTACAACATAAATTACACAGTCATACCTCAAACGTGAATTTTTAAGCCATATTGAATTATATACTTTTTCTTTTTTTAAAACACAGCGGTTCCAAAATTCACGTTTGAGGTATGACTGTGTGTAATGAACATGTTGTAGAACAAAACATCCACTTATCATCAAGTAATGTTTACCACAGACCTTATTTTACTCATAAATTAAAAAACCCCATTATAAAAACCCATAGGAAAATCCTGAGGGATCCCATGGCAAATTCTCTTCTGGGTTTTTGGACTACAAGCTGAACAGCTCTATTAAGAAATGTCATGAAAACTAGAATATAAGGAACAGAAATCTGCAGTTAATTTCAAATGATTGCAGTGAAACAACATAACATTCTCTATCATCTGTCCCAGTTCTTGTATATAATCCAAATTAGACTTTTTCATTCGGAAAATTCTAAACACACCCAAGTGCCCCCATGCTGATTTCTGAAGGAATTTACAGCGACTGAGTTGCTGTGAGAGTGGATCCTCATTTTATGCTTTATGTTTTATGATTGTTGGAAGTTGGGACACCTAAATTACTGACATTAAATCAACTTCTATCCAACTGGTCCATTGCTAGAGGTTAATTAAAATGCATGCAGTTTATATGCACATTGTTTTGGCGATATTTATCGAACACTACATGACAGCTCACTACCAAACAGTTATAATGGTAGGAATTCCCATTGGGATTCTTAGATAGTGGTACATGCGTCTGACGTAATTATTCAGTTCAAATAGGGTAGGCAGTCCCGTACTTTCACAGCTAACAGCAGCACTTTCATTCATCTTTCCCGCATTAATATTATTAATGCATTAGAGTTGATGAGTGCTGATGCAGTGACATGGACAGAGACGTAGCTGACTATATGTAGTGAATGTAGTATGAAGCAGAGACAATGTAGTGAGTTACAGCAGAGAATTGAGCTAATAATGAAATAAAAGCTCAGCTGAATCAGGAAAAGATGTGATCTAGAAGATGGGGGAGTTAAGGGAACTCTCAAGAGCTCTGACACAGTTCGAACACTTCCAATAACAGGATGGTTACTGAGATTAAGTGAGTAAAATTTGGCTGGTCATGTGATGCTAACATGGCTGCCCCTCTCCATATACAATAAAACAGCTTTTATAAGGTTACTGAGATGACTGGAGTCTTCATCTAAGGTCATGATTTTATATATATATATATATGTATGAAAATTATTATTGATTTCATTTTGAAAAAGACTTGTTTAAATGAGGGGAAAAAATACTGAGTGCACCTTTAAATTTGAATGGACAAAAACTACTGATAAAAAAAGTATTGTTTATGACTTAATGATGAAATTTAAGCGTTATAATGATTGACAGTGTCGTGATTTGCGATGAAAGTTCATTTGAAATTAAACATTTAAAAAAATATATTACTATTAATAAACAATGACAACTATGATGACTGCTACTATTACTGTTAGTATACTAATAATAATATGATGTTTTTTTTCCTCACACCTGTCTTTCTCAATGTATTGTTTGTTGTTTTTATTTTAGTCCAGTTAATTACTCGGCAAGGCTCCAACAACATATTCTGTTTCTGCTCCTTTATGTCCGATAATGAAAACCAATAAAAGAACAGTTTGTGGTGTATTTGTCTGTCTTTCTTCTCTATTTCCTTTCCTGCAAACAGTCTTTCAAGCAATCACAATTGCATGGGCAAAACTGGCTCACCCCTTTAAGCATTTCTTTTACAAATCAGCACTGTCTGAGGATGCCTTTTTAAGTACTGTAAAGTCATTCAGATGTGGGGTCAGAGTTCTGACCATGCCATTAAAACTCAGGCAGAGACATAGTGCTCTCATTTAACTGCTCGGCTGCATCATATATTATCCCACTGCCACAGAGCTGCATTAGAGAGGATCTTTGATTTTTACTTTTAGAGCAACATAAATCAAATGCAAGCCAAGGTCTGCCTGTGACATCCTTGCTTTTGTCCTCACTGAATAGGATGGAGGACTGTTGGACTGTTGTTGAACTCTATCTATCTATCTATCTATCTATCTATCTATCTATCTATCTATCTACATCTTAGATAAAAATAAAAAAAAAGCAATGCTTAATTTAAGTTTCATGCATTTCAGATTTGTCTCTCTTTCTTCTTGTTTTTGTAGTTGTACAACAATGTCAAGGAAAACATTAAGGAGCCAACTGTCTCAATACCCAGTCCTCTTTGGTTTTCCCCACCTCAAAGCAAAGCTTGTCAACTAGCATCTGATACTAGAAGGGACATCTGCCAGCAAGACACCCACCAGCCCTACAGCTCTCAGGAGGGTGTATTTGAGCCACATGTCCATCATTCCTGTTGTGAAGATTTCATTTTCTCTCCTCCTGCCCTCTCTCTGCCACTGTTTTGAGAGGTGCTGACTTCTGCTTTGATCTATGATGAACAGATGACCTTTTTCCCAAGTCAGGTGTCTGGCTCTGTAACATCATGTTCTAACAGTGTGTCAAAACAGAATAGCTCACCTTCTCCAACTCCGGTTATTTGTCTCGGATAGACTCACAAATCTGTTTTGAAGAGATCTAAGGTGAGGTGTTGGGGATGTCGGCAACTGGGTGTGTTTTAAGTGTTTATAAACAAAAAGAGAATATAATGTTGATTATTGAAACAAACTGGAGAAAGTATTTCAAAGTACAGCTTTTAGCAGTTAATTCTGATTCAGTATTGATCCAGCTGAGAGATTACAAGCCTTATACTGTAGGAAGCGTTGATCATTCCTTGATCAATGGCACAATCAGTATGTTTGTTCTTAATTCTTCAATAATTCAGTGAAACCGCAGTGGGCAAAAAATTAAATGAGTATTGCTTCCATTACAACAGTGTGAAACCTGTTTCATTAAAATAAACTAGAAACCTTTGTGTATGTGTGTGGCCCCTTTAGGCAAAAAGGGAGATAGTTATTGTAGCTTTATACCAGGGGGCTGTTGAATGCTTGATTCTGATTGGTTGACAGATGTTCTAAGGTGTGCAATTATTTTTCAGTAAATGCACGGCTATAAAGTAGTTCCAGGTCTTGACCGCATAAAGATTCTATAACACTTTGCCAAATTATTAAAGTTATTTCAAATTGCAGAATAGGCAACCACAGCAAAAAAAAAAAAAAAGAAGAAAAAAAAAAGAAAAGACATTGGCTAAGTAAACTGGATAAGAATGACAAACAATGTCTGTTATATATCCAAAATGTATTTAAATGTCTGCGGAATGCACCCTTCTACAATAAAGTGACACTTTCGAACTAGCAATGAAGGCTTGGGCTGTATCAAAGCAAGACACATAACCTGTGGCGGAAGAAATTCATTTTAATCACAAGAGCATTTTAGGGATGAAAACCGAAAATGTCTTGAAATAAACAACCTGAAAAATGTGTTGAGGTGTGGTAACCATGGTATAAGCAGAATAATTGACTCCGGCCTGTAGAATTATTGAAAAATTTAAATCCGCTTTGCGTTGTGACCACATTACCACTTCGAAGTGTGCATTATTTTTCAATAATTCAACGGTCCATTGTCAGTTATTCCTTACATAGTTGTCAGACGCAGAAGTCACAAGGCTATAAGGCTATATGTTAGTGTTAAGGTTTGAGGTCAAAATTTCATTTGCACAAATGCTTCTTTTCTCTAGCAGTGGTTTTGTATGTAGGTTTAAGTTTCACATAGTTACACACAGAGCTAGGGAGTAACGAAATACATGCAACATGATTGCATATTTAAAATGCAAAACATTAGTAGGCTAACTTTGTACCATTACAGTTACATTGATAATCAGAATACAGTTACATTAAAAAAAATAGTTGCAACCACAGGACCAGCATGGAAACAACTATACAACCCAAAGGTCTCACAGAGAAAGCATAGATCACATTGTCCCTGGATGGATTTAAACCCTACCTTTTCTATTCCATTGTTCAGTGTGCTATCCACTGCACCACAACTTCTTAAACAACAAAGGGACATATCAAGGTTAGATGAAACACAACTGAGCACAGCTGTTACCATGATCAACTTTATATTCATGTAACTTTTCAACAAAGATGCAAATCAACATTTGATTGAGAAAAAGCCCTGCCACCAGTCAGCAAGCATAATACAAAAATTTTCAGAACCACACAAATTTCTAGTGCATGATTTTTTACAGCCAAGCAAAACACTCAATATGATCAACTTTGTATTCATGTAACTTTTCAACAGATCAGATTCAGAATTCGATAGTGAAACAGCCCATCAACCATTCATTAAGCCAATATAAAAGTAACCAGAACTCAGAAATTTTTACAGAATGACTTGCAGAGCCAGGAATTCAAACCCACAACCTTTTGCACTGTAACTCAGTGCTTTAACAGACTAACTCAGTGCTTTAACAGACTGACCCACATAGGTAACATGCTTATTTGTTGGCAAAGAAACTTCTTGACATTAAAGTCAGCAACATGTGTAGGTTATCTTTTGAACTATAGGTGGTGCTGTCTCCAAATTTCTCAGTTATCCTCAGGGCATGATGTTGATGATGCATACCAAATTTCGTAAAGATTTATCACTTTATATATATATATATATATATATATATATATATATATATATATATATATATATAAATTTCAATATAGCAGAGACTCATATAGTCTGATATGGAAAATGCTATCTGATTAGCATGCTAGCTGATTAGCATGCTAAGCTAATGTTGCCTATGGATTGCATTATGATCAAATAGCCTAACAAATGTGCTGGTTAGAATGCTAACTGATTAGTATGCAAGCTGATTAACATATTGTCTACAGATATCATTGTGATCAAATAGCCTTACAAATGCATTGAATGCATTGCCGCGGAGAATAGCGTGGGTCTCCACATGCCCTAGGTCTCCATGGTAACGTGCTCAACAAGCCACATAGTAAGATGCACAGATTGAAGGTCTCAGACTCGGAGGCAACTGAGATTCGTCCTCCACCACCCGGATTGAGGTGAGTCACTACGCCACCACAAGGACTTAGAGCGCATTGGGAATTGGGCATTCCAAATTGGGGAGAAAAGGGGAGAAAATCCAAAAAAATAAGAGTTCTGACACTCCGGAGGTTGTGAGCCCCTGCACACATTATGAGTCAGTTTATCTGAAAATCGTACAGGTGCAATCGTACACGACTTTACGACCTGGCAAATCACATGACTTTTTGCACTATTTATCATTATAAGACATAAAGCCAGATGAGGACATTGCTTTAATTCCTCGTAGCTTGCGATTTAGAAATAAAATAGAAGACTGGCATGGGGGCTGCATTAGCTGAAAACTCATCTGCCGATTAAAAAAAAAAAAAAGTATACTAATTACAAATGCTATCCAACATTTGACAGATTGTGATTTCAAAGAGAGGTTGTCTAATTTTATGACTGCATACATTAATCATAATGTCAGTGTGTTACTGCCAGTTACTGCATGATAATAAAGTGCACAAAATGTACAAGATTAAAAAGAAAGTGTTGAAAATTTGCGCACTGTTTCTGTCAGTTATACTTGGATTTAATTTAAGCGCAAACATGACGTTTAGTGCAGAATTCGGAGTAATTTTAGTGGAGTTGGCTACCTGTATTATTCAGCTTTATGTAGGCTATGTCCTTCTCATCTGTGTCACCGCTTGAATGTTGATAGCAGACATTCTGAAGAAGATCTGTGAGGTCTTCTTGTCCATGTGAATGCGCTTTAAAGCCGCACACAGCAAAGTTTAAAATTCTTATTAGCGCAGCGGTTGATTGACAGGTAGAACTTTCAACCTAGAAGTCCTTTATTTCAATAGACACGCGCTTGGTGAGTTAAAAAAATCTTCTATATCATATCCACTATTGTGTGCATATACAATTATAACAGATGCTATATCCCCCTAAATGTAGCCCTAGAACTGAAACGAATGTAAGTATGACGAATAAAAATAGACCATGATGGAAATTTTAAAACTCTGTCCGTCAGAGTGATAAAAATTGTTTTCTAGTGCAACCCGTATAGCAAATTATTTGTTTGAAGAGCAGAGAACAGCATGGCATTTCTGTAGAATCATTCCCAGTGATGCGGTTGTGAATATTATGGGAAAAACAGTTTTAACATGACCATTTTCTCCAAATGTGTAAAAGCTTCATGAACACTCAGTTTACATTGATTGTAACACCTTCTTTTGACTGGTCAGCTTCAGGTAGATCGCCAACATAAAACATTTTTAAAAATTATCGGGAGGTCGTGAGCTGCTCCTAAGCCGCTCGGCTCCGCTCGGAATTCCTGTCACATAATGTGAGCCGCGACCACACGAGCACCCACGATTTCCACACGATCTCTCCCAACTGGAAAAAAATCGGTCGGGAGCTCGCATGACAGCCGAATATCGCACAGTGTATGCCCGCCTTAAGACAAAGCAGAACAAGAGGTATACCTTCAAACAGAAATGATCTGTGATAAGCCCTATGATAAACCATGATGTCGATGATGCATACCAATTTCCTTTGAAATCAGACATTGTATTTCAAAGATATTGAATTAAATATATAGATTTTTAATAAATGCCAATATGGTGGAGAGGCAGTATGCCTGTGCCCTCAAACCATGGTCCTCATGAGGCATACCAAGATTCATTTCAATAGGACATAGCATTGCCAAGATACAGCCTCAAATCCTTTTTCATAGCCACCTCATTAATTATGTGTTTGCATAACTTTTCAACAAAGTCAAATACTGTATCAAAATTCTGTATTATTCATTCTGTGTAGCTTGGTCTGGAGATTATTTTAAGCCATTTTGTGTGCAAATCGGGTAAAGTTTGAAGGAGCAGAAGTGAACAAACAATGAATGACATAATCCAAGATGGCAGCCACTGTAATGGGTGGAGTTTTAATGTAAGGGGTCCATTGGAATCATCAGGAGGAGCGTAATTAGACAAAACAAGAATGGTTCAAAAGATATGCACAAAAGAAAAGTGAATTTGTTACATGGTGGTGGCGCTATAAAGTATATCCTAGAGGCCCCATTGGGGAGAAATAATAACAATAATAATGAAAACAATAGGTGCCACAGCACCTTCGTTGCTTAGCCCCTAATAATAATAATACTAATGAAAACAACAGGTGCCACAGCACCTAGGGTGCTTGGCCACTAATAATATTAACAGATACAATAGGTGCCACAGCACCTTCGGTTTGATTCTTGGCACTATTCTTTTGATAAGTTGGCGCCGTGGATGGCCACCTCAGTATGGAGCTCTCCAGTTCTTTTGCTGTTTTTGTTTGTTTGTCCTGTGTTTAGTAATCTATTTCCAATCAGTTTTACCAGAGACAAGCTGCTGAATATTCAGCAGCACACGCCAGACAATCTTTTACCAGTTTTTGATTATGTGAATGGTCTGTTGGACATTTTAGTCAGAGGAGCAGTACGGTGCTGTACAAGCGCATTAAAAGACACACACGTGGGAAGCGAGCTAGCGTGCTGGTCAAGCTCCGACACCATGACTTTTGAACTGTGCTGCCAAGCATCCATCTAGCGAATCTCCGCTCTCTTCCTAACAAAACGGACAAATTACTTCTCCTCACCTGCAAATATAAGGACTTTTCAAATTCTGCTGCATTGTGCTTCATGGAAACCTGGCTGAGTGAAGCCATTCCAGACAGCACATTACATCTACCAGCCTTCCAGCTGTTCAGTGTGGATCGCACTGCGGAGTTAACGTGGACAATGTGAGGTGGTGGAACTAAGGCCTGTTTTGACTGCACTGATTGGAGTGTTTTTGAAGCTGCAGCCACAGACCTGCACAAGCTCACAGATACCGTGACTCATATATCAGTTTCTGTGAGGATATGTGCATTCCTACTAGGACTTAATTAAAATACAACAACGACAAACCATGGTTTACAGCAAAACTCAAGCAGCTTCATCAGGTCAGAGAGGATGCTTACAGAAGTGGGGATAAAATCTTGTTAGATCAGGCAAAAACAGACTGACAAATGAGATTAGAGTGGCTAATAGAAGCTATTCTGAAAAGCTGAAAAAACAGTTTTTAGCTAACAACACTGCATCAGTGTGGAGAGGCCTGAAAGACTTTACCAACTACAAGACACCATCCCCCAACGCTGTAGGGAATCATCAACCGGCTGTCAGCCTGAATGTGTTTTACTGTAGATTTGAAAAGCCCAGTCACACACCCCACACCTGCTCTGACCTTCACAGCACACAAAAATGTACACCTCCTGAAGCCACCCTCCTACCCTCTCCTGCTACTCAACCTGCACTTAAGATCTGTGAAAGGATATGTGCCGGGTATAGGATATTAGAGGCAAAAGAATTGCTGGCAATATGACTTCAATCTAGAAAACCCAACCTTTTAATCCTGGAATTCCTCAACATCATAAATTAAAAGAATCTGTTGACTAAGGCAACAAGAAGCCTAGCTGATGCTCACATCTGGTCAATAAAACTAACAAAAGAGACTTGTCCAGAACGTACATGACTTGAGAACTTCTCTGCAAAGAGGCCCTAAGTGCAAAGGTTATGGGCAATAAAAAACAGAGAACACACTCCCTGGAATTCCAGAGAAAGACTCAGAACACACTCTGTTTTGACCTCCGATATAAACCAATTTGCTACACTTAGACTCATCAGATCACGAGACATTGTGATAATTATCCTGCAAACAGCAGCTAAAAAGGAATCCATGAACGTTGTACTTCGCTGAGTTAACCCTCTAAAATGTACAGAATGCATTTAAACCCACAATGTACACAATACCTAGCCTTGCTAGATCATTCTGAAAATTACTTTGACCTGTGATTACTTTTATAACTGACAAATTAATCATTATAGCCTGATGTACCTATTAATATGTGTAGTGATTTGTAATCACTTCTAACTAACAAATCCATGATTATAATCTTTAATCTTGTATGATTCATCTCATTCTACTAAGAATGGTAACTATTCAAGGCAAAACTTGAAAATATACCCTGACAATCAGGTTTCTCATAATGTGTAAAGTATTATCCATGTTGTAAAACCAATTAATTAACCAGTATGATTGGTAATCAGGGATTTTCATGTTTGTTACTTGCATGTATAATATTTATGAAAGTATGTCATATTTAGTATGTAAATGCTTGCTTGTTTACGTAGAGAATGTTGATGACAACGAATGTCGAAATCAAATAAAATCAAATCACTTTTATTGTCACAAAACCATATGCACAAGTGCAACAGTAGGTGAAAGTCTTGGGTGCAGTTCCAAGCAACATAGCAGTCATGACAGTGATAGACATATACCAATTTACAATAAACATCAGATTTACACAACACAATTTATAAAACTAATATACACATAATTACACAACACAATAATAATATACAATGTACAGTATACAATACACACAATATAGAATACACATACACATAATATAGAATACACATACAATAAAAATAGTAAAGTATATATAAAATATACAGTAGGATGTATTGTACTGTATTGACATTCAGGCTGATGGTTTATAGTCAGTTGCCAGGGTTTTGTTAAGAGAGAATATAATTTATGACAGTCCAGTATGTAATAATAAGATTAATAAAGTGCAGTGCTGATGTATATTGATCGTGAGAGATCAAGAGTTCAAAAGTCTGATTGCTTGGGGGAAGAAGCTGTCATGAAGTCAGCTGGTGCGGGTTCTGATGCTGTGATACCGCCTGCCTGATGGTAGCAGTGTGAGCAGCCCATGGCTCGGGTGGCTGGAGACTCTGATGATCCTCCGAGCTTTTCTCACACACCGCCTGGTATATAAGTCCTGGAGGGAGGGAAGCTCACCTCCGATGATGTGTCTGGCAGTTCGCACCACACTTTGCAGGGCTTTGCGGTTGAGGGCGGTGCTATTGCCGTACCAGTCAGTGATGCAGCCAGTCAGGATGCTCTCTACAGTGCTGGTGTAGAACCGTGTGAGGATGTGGTGGTTCATTCCAAATTTCCTCAGCCATCTCAGGAAGAAGAGGCGCTGATGGGCCTTCTTCACAACGGCCTCAGTGTGGACGGACCATGTGAGTTCCTCTGTGATGTGGACACCGAGGAACTTGAAGCTGCTGACTCTCTCCACCGGTGCTCCATTGATGGTGATGGGGCTGTGTTCTCTGTCTTTTCTCCTGAAGTCCACCACGGGGGCAGTGGTGGCTCAGCGGTTAAGGCTCTGGGTTACTGATCAGAAGGTCGGGGGTTCAAGATGCCACTGTTGGGCCCTTGAGCAAGGCCCTTGACCCTATCTGCTCCAGGGGCGCTGTATCATGGCTGACCCTGCACTCTGACCCCAGCTGGGATATGTGAAAAAAAAGAATTTCACTGTATATGTGCAAATGTATATGTGTGATAAATAAATACAATTAATTAATTAACAAGCTCCTTGGTCTTGCTGACACTGAGGGAGAGATTGTGCTCCTGACACCAGCATGTTAGAGTGTGTTTCATCATTGTCAGTGATCAGACCTACCACCGTTGTATCATCAGCAAACTTAATGATGGCATTGGAGCTACACTATATTGCCAAAAGTATTCGCTCACCCATCCAAATAATTGAATTCAGGTGTTCCAATCACTTCCATGGCCACAGGTGTATAAAATGAAGCACCTAGGCATGCAGACTGCTTCTACAAACATTTGTGAAAGAATGGGCCGCTCTCAGGAGCTCAGTGAATTCCAGCGTGGTACTGTGATAGGATGCCACCTGTGCAACAAGTCCAGTCATGAAATTTCCTCGCTACTAAATATTCCACAGTCAACTGTCAGTGGTATTATAACAAAGTGGAAGCGATTGGGAATGACAGCAACTCAGCCACGAAGTGGTAGGCCACGTAAAATGACAGAGCGGGGTCAGCGGATGCTGAGGCGCATAGTGCACAGAGGTCGCCAACTTTCTGCAGAGTCAATCGCTACAGACCTCCAAAGTTCATGTGGCCTTCAGATTAGCTCAAGAACAGTGCGTAGAGAGCTTCATGGAATGGGTTTCCATGGCCGAGCAGCTGCATCCAAGCCATACATCACCAAGTGCAATGCAAAGCGTCGGATGCAGTGGTGTAAAGCACGCCGCCACTGGACTCTAGAGCAGTGGAAACGCGTTCTCTGGAGTGACGAATCACGCTTCTCCATCTTGCAATCTGATGGACGAGTCTGGGTTTGGCGGTTGCCAGGAGAATGGTACTTGTCTGACTGCAATGTGCCAACTGTGAAGTTTGGTGGAGGGGGGATTATGGTGTGGGGTAGTTTTTCAGTAGCTGGGCTTGGCCCCTTAGTTCCAGTGAAAGGAACTCTGAATGCTTCAGCATACCAAGAGATTTTGGACAATTCCATGCTCCCAACTTTGTGGGAACAGTTTGGGGATGGCCCCTTCCTGTTCCAACATGACTGCGCACCAGTGCACAAAGCAAGGCCCATAAAGACATGGATGAGTGAGTTTGGTGTGGAAGAACTTGACTGGCCTGCACAGAGTCCTGACCTCAACCCGATAGAGCACCTTTGGGATGTATTAGAGCGAAGACTGCGAGCCAGGCCTTCTCATCCAACATCAGTGTCTGACCTCAGAAATGCACTTCTGGAAGAATGGTCAAAAATTCCCATAAACACACTCCTAAACCTTGTGGAAAGCCTTCCCAGAAGAGTTGAAGCTGTTATAGCTGCAAAGGGTGGGCCGACGTCATATTAAACCCTATGGATTAAGAATGGGATGTCACTTAAGTTCATATGCGTCTAAAGGCAGATGTGTTGCCATACAGTCACGTGAGTACAAGGAATACAAGAGTGGGAGAACACAGCCCTGCAGGGCTCCAGAGTTGAGGGTCAGTGATGAGGAGATGTTGCTGCCCATTCTAACCACCTGGCATCTGCTTGACAGGAAGTCCAGGATCCAGCTGCACAGTGAGCTGTTTAAGCCCAGAGCCCAGAGTTTCTCATCAAGCTTGGAGGGCACTATGGTGTTGAATGCTGAGCTGTAGTCTACAAACAGCATTCTCACATATATATTCCTTTTTTCCAGGTGGGAGAGAGCAGTGTGTAGTGTAGATGCAATGGCATCATAAGTGGAGTGGTTGTTGCAGTAAGCAAACTGCAATGAGTCCAGTGAGGGAGGCAGCACAGAGCAGATATAATCTCTGATTAGCCTCTCAAAGCATTTGCTGATGATGGGGGTCAGAGCAACAGGACGCCAGTCATTTAAGCAAGTGATTTTGGATTGCTTTAGTACAGGTACAATGGTGGACGTTTTGAAGCATGTGGGGACTAAAGACAAGGAGAGGAAAAGGTTGAAAATGTCCATAAAAACACCAGCCAGTTGGTTCGCGCATGCTCTGATGACGCGGCCAAGAATGCCATCTGGACCCGCGGCTTTACGGATATTCACCCGTCGGAAGGATCGGATTACATCCGCTACAGAGACGGAGAGTGAACTAACCTCTGTAGCTTCGGCCGTGAGAGCTCTCTCCACGAGGGCAGTGTTATTTCCCTCGAAACGAACATAAAATGTATTTAGCTCAACCGGGAGAGAGGCAGCGGTGTTCACGGTGGAGTTTTTATTCCCTTTGTAGTCCGTGATGATATTAATTCCCTGCCACATGCTTCTAGAGTCGGTGGTGTTGAACTGTCCTTCAATCTTGTCCCTGTACTGGCGTTTTGCTGCTCTGATAGTTTTGCGGAGGGCATAACTGACTTGTTTATTCTCCACATTCCCGGAATTAAAAGTGGAGGTCCACGCATTAAGTGCCACGCGAACACTGCTATTAACCCATGGTTTCTGGTTGGGGTAGATCCGTATTGTTTTGGTTGGAACAACGTCCTCTACGCACTTTCTGATGAAACACGTTATGCTATCAGCGTAAATCTCGATGTTGTCATCAGAGGCGGATCGGAACATCTCCCAGTCCACGTGATCAAAACAGTCTTGTAGCGTGGAATCTGATTGGTCCGACCAGCATTGGATCATTCTGAGGGTAGGTGCTTCCTGTTTCAGTTTCTGCCTGTAAGCGGGCAGAAGTAGAATGGAAGAGTGGTCTGATTTGCCAAATGGTGGGCAGGGGAGGGATTTGTAGCCATCCCGGAAGGGAGAGTAGCAATGGTCCAAAACCCAGTCCCCTCGTGTGTTGAAACTGATGTGTTGGTAGTATTTTTGTGCTATTGACTTGAAATTGGCTTTGTTAAAGTCCCCAGTCACAATGAACGCAGCCTCAGGGTGCATGGTTTCCTGCTTGCTTATAATCCCATACAGTTCCTTGAGTGCCCGGTCTGTGTCGTCTTGTGGCGGGATGTACACAGCAGTGATAATGACCGCTGTGAATTCCCTCGGAAGCCAGAATGGTTGACACAGAAGCATGAGAAATTCCAGATCAGGAGAGCAGAAAGACTTGATAGAATGTACATTCCTCTAATCACACCAGGATTTGTTGATCATAAAACATACACCACCACCTCTGCTTTTACCTGAGAGGTCTTTTGCTCTATCCGCTTGGTGCACGGAGAACCCCACGGGTTCGATGGCTGAGCCTGGAATCTCCGCAGACATCCAAGTTTCTGTAAGGCAGATAATGCAGCAGTCCCTCATCTCTCATTGGAAAGAGATCCACGCTCTCAGTTCGCAGAGCTTGTTGTCCGGAGATTGAACATTTGCCAGTAGAATACTGGGTAGCGGGGGTCAATTTGCACGACGTCTTACTCTGATGAGAATGCCGGCTCTGTTTCCCCTTTTCCTTCTGCTTTTCCACGGCCGGGCAGCCCAAACAAAGGGCTCTGCTGGCGTGTTTGTAAACAGTGGGTCGGCATTGAGGAATCTGAAGTCCGGTTTTTGGTGTGTAATTGCAGAACCATTGTCCAAAAGTGTTTGTCTATCATAGACAATAAGGCATACAACATCCAAGACAAAAAACATAAGAACTGTAAACAAAACAAACAAAAAACTGCAATGTTGTGTCAGAACTCGCAACGCAGCAGCCATACTCGGCGCCATCTTGAGTCAACTCTGTGTCATGTCATGTCTCTTGCACCATTTTCAAGATATAAAAGTTCATGATTAAACATTCACTATTTTGAGTGGGAAGAATGTAAATATTCTCCACACAAAGGATTGTAAATCAACTTTGAAAGGGACAGACCAGTCGACCATGTGACTCTGAAAAGCCACTTCTGATTGGCTTAGGACACCTTTGGGGTGCGGCCAATTTCAGCTAGAAAGGTTTCCTAAACAGGAAGAACTTTTGGAATCCTCTCTTGAACTCTCTTGGTCCTGTCCCTGCCATGTAGAGTCCAAGGAAAACTCGGGACTCACCCCAAGGAAGCCTCTCACTCTCTCCTCTATGGTTCACACACCCAACGGGAGTCGCGAGTCCTCCTTGTCAAAGGCCTCGCTTCAAAGCCCACTTTATCAGTCATCCATCGACACAACAGATATCCCGATCTAACAGAGGTCCAAAACATAGACAGAACGAACTTTCGACAAAGAGCCAAAGAACCAAGCAACACAAGAAATGCAACGCGAGGAAACACAACGACACACAAGTACATCTCCAGACTTTTGCTCAAACTGTGGTGTATTAAATACTTTGGGTAATCCGATCGCAAATCGATTTAGACTCAAAGCAGGATAAATGATTCTTAAGGCATTGTTAACAGACTCCATAAAGTTCATTTTCTCTGTATTGATCATTTACTTCACGTTTTGTCACTACTCACCAACCTGTTTCATGTTGTATGTGTTAGATTAGTTTTATGTTTAGAATAGCAATAAAGTTTGTCTGTATTCAAAGATAATTAGACTGTGCTATATTTTGATAAATCATCTCATCCCTGTTTTTAAAAGATTTCACTTCAAAGCTATACCTCAATATGTGTGATGTTATTTTCAATAAGCCATGAGAATAATATTACTCCAATAAGTGAATTAATCATAATCATAAAGCTAATTCCTTACAATAGAAATTGTGAGCGGATACAACGAGATGTTGTATTACGATTTTAATGGTGGAGAATTTTATTCAGACAAATAATCTAGTTATTTGTCATTTATCTTGCTTATAATGGTTGTCAAACACGACCAATTCCATTATAAATTTCCTTACATAACAATGATGAAGAATAAGGACAGTTTAAATTAATTCCTAGCTCACACATACTGTTTCCTACATATAATGGTGGAGGTACGCGGGCACTTTAACCCATCCTGTGTACATTTATACTACCAAATTTCCTACACGGGTCTTCCAGAAACAGAAGACAAGAAAAGCACAGGGCCCAGACAGTATTTCAACCACTTGTCTAAAATCATGTGCTGACCAGCTGGCCCCGATCTTCACACAGACCTTCAAGAGATCACTGGAGCAGTGTGAAGTTCCCTGCTGCTTCAAATGCTCTACATAAGACTTAATGACTACAGAGCCGTCGCTCTGATATCTGTGGTCATGAAGTCATTTGAGAGACTGAACCCTTCCTGGATCCCCTGCAGGTTACTCATCAAGCAAACAGGTCTGTGGATGATGCAGTCAATATCGGACTGCATTACATACTTCAACATCTAGACAGACCAGGGACATATGCAAGGATACTATTTGCTGACTTCATTTCAGTTTTAACACCACCAAAACCGCTCTCCTATGGACTAAATTAACCCAGCTATCTGTTCCTGCCTCTATCTGTCAGTGGATTACCAGCTTTCTGACAGACAAGCAGCAGCTAGTGAGAATGGATAAATTTACCTCCAGCACATGTACAATCAGCACTGGTGCCCACCAGGGATGTATGCTCTCCCCACTACTCTTCTCCCTGTACACAAATGACTGCAACGCCAAGGACCCCTCTGTCAAGCTCTTGAAATTCGTAGATGACACTACAGTCATCGGACTCATCCAAAATGACGATGAGTCTGCATACAGAAGGGAGGTTGAACAGCTGGCCGTCTGGTGCAGTCCAAAAACAACCTGGAGCTGAACACGCTCAAAAAAGTAGAGATGATAGTGGACTTTAGGAGGAACACCCCAACATTGACTACTACTACTAATAATACTACTACTACTAATAATAATAATAATGATGATAAGGGGACATGTGACCAGCTCGAAAATGGCTGCTTAGTCTGTTAGCTCCACTCCAGTTCCTTTTTTTCTCATTTTCTTTATTCATCTTGACCCAAACTCGGATATCACTGCCTCAACAGCAACCTAACATGTCTGTGACTAAAAAGGCACGGGATTTTCCAAATTTCTCAACCCCGGAGAAATATAAAGAAGAAGCATGCCGAAACACAGGAGGCTTTGTCATTTCTGACAGACCAGGCCGAGACCATGTTATCTGAAATCCATTCACTGGGCAACAGACTGGGCAGTATTGATGGTTGTTTAAGCATGATCGACAGTCGTTTAGACAATATATCAACCTCAATTGCCTAAGTACAGGAATCTATCTCTAATCTTTCGGGAAGAGTGTCTGCAAACGAGATGCGGTTGACCGAGGCTGAAGGTAGAATCTCCACAGCTGAAGATACTGTGCGAAAAAAATTGTCATTATTATATTATTATACATGAGAATAAAATTATCTCTTTGGAGGAAGAAACAGTTCAACTTAGAGCCAAAGTGGACGATCTAGAGAACCGAGGAAGATGTAAAAACTTGAGAATAATTGTTCTCCCGAGAAAGCTCAAGGCTCTGAGTCCGTTGCGCACTTTCTTACGAAGATGTTACCAAAATGGTTGTGCCCCTTCTCTGATTTACATTGACACTGAGACGTAAATGAGTCACTCGCACCCATCCCGGCGGCGAATTGGCTTCCACAAAGTGTACTGGTTCACTTTTTACGGTAAACGGATAAGGAGACAGGCCACGGTGGGAAAACGCAACGTCACTCATGATGGAAACCAGATGCACATTTACCAGGATCTATCTGTGGAGGTACTGAAGAAATGCCGGGAATTCAAAGATGTGAGGAAGACATTGTCTAACCGCAATAAGTTCAGAGGTTTTGCTTATCCTGTCAAGCTTCGTTGTCTTCATGGAACCAAGATGCATGCTTTCTCCACCCCGGTGGATGAAAGAGTTTCTAAAAACTTTGGAAGATAAGTAATGCTCAATGGGGACAATGGGTGCTACCATAAACTAGTTGTTGTCCATAAGACTATGTTTAAGTTGGGTAATCTAAGTCTTCATTTATATCTGAGAAACTCTTGATGTAGGCTTAGCTGAGACTCGAAATGTGCTGGACTTAATGTTTTTTCAAAAGAACTAGTTGCACTCTTTTTTGTTGTAATTTTTATTGATGTGTTTAATTTTTAATAACGAAGGCTATGTGCACCTCTTTTGGTATAATGAGTCTTGGAAGTCTGATATCTATGTTATGAAGGAACTGGTTTGTTGCGCCTCCTAATGGGTGTAGCTCTGAATTATTTGCTGGCATGGGGTATTTTGTTTCTATATTGGATTCCAGTTGGGTACAGTGACCTAAGTTTAGTTGGTCTAGGTATACCTTGTCCTTTGGGGACAAGGTTGGGGGGGGGTTGTTTGGTAAAATGTGAAAATCTCATCCATTGGTTTTGCCTATATAGTACACATGCTTTAACCGTACACTTACAGCCTGTTTGGTTTTTGTTTTTCTATATCCTCTTACGATGTATAACTCAGCTAGATTTATTACATGGAATGTTAAAGGGTTAGGGCATGTGATCAAGAGGAAAAAAATATTGACCTTTCTTAAAAAGGAGAAGATTACTATTGCAATGCTCCAGGAAACACATTTATCAGATCTTGAACATTTAAAATTGAAACGAGACTGGGTAGGGCAAATATATTATTCTTCCTGCATAACAAATTCAAGGAAGAGGGGTACGGCTATTTTAATTTGTAAACATTTACCTTTTATTTGAGAACATCAAATCAATGACCCAGATGGAAGATATGTTCTAATTACTGGTTCACTATATGGGCAGCATTAATTGCGTTATGGACCAGAAAATTGATAAATCGGCTTTGAATATACTTTTTTTTCCCCAATGGTTCTTACTCCAGAGTAGATTATATCTTAATTCCCAATCGCTACCTTCATGCTGTATCTTCTTGCTGAACTGGCTCAATTGTTTTGTCAGATCATGCTCCGGTTTATCTAGATATGACTTTGGGTGACCAAAAATTTGTAAAGTTTGGAAATTTAACTCATCTTTATTGATTGACCGATCATTTTGTGTGGCAGTACGGGAATGGTTTAAGAATTATTGGACGGATAATGAAAATTCACATGTCTCTTCTGCAACTCTGTGGTACGCTGCTAAAGCAACGATTCGGGGCCACATTATATCATATACTTCAACACCAGATGGCGCTATTACGAATGACCCCACATTGATAAATAAGGCTGTGATAATGTTCTTAGTTCAGACAATGGAGGAGTCAGGAGACAACGAAGCAGGATTAAGGTCAGTTCTTTAATTAGCAGTTTTTCTGACACACACAATTGTAACCGTCATTAGAGATAAACAGGGTTAAATAAATGTGGCACACTCCCAGGTGCTCTGGCTGTTGTGCTTTAGGACACTCTTTCTGCTCTCTGGTGCTCTGGCGTGCCTTTTAAGTCTCCCTCCGCCATCAGTATAATGAGAGACAGGTGTTAGAGATAATTATGAGCCAGGTGACGAGCCTTACTGCTCTCTCTCTCCCGCAGACGACACATGACCACGCCCCCCATGCCACAAAGGCATTTAAATGTTTTTATGAATCATTATATAGTTCACAGCCTACTGCTAAGCAACCGGATATTTCTGCATTCTTAGATAAAGTTCTCCTTCCAGTCGTTTCAAAGGATGACAGAGCATTTCTTAATTCACCGCTGTCACCTGAAGAGGTCATAATTGCAATTCGGTCCATGTCCTCTAACAAATCTCAGGGACCCAATGGTTTCCCTTGCAAATTTTATCAATCGTTTTGGCAAGAACTTTCCCACATCTTAATGCCCACCCGCCAAAACCTTTTAGATCAGGAGGTAACTCCTGATTCATGGAAAACTGCACCTATTTGCTTACTAATGAAGAAAGACAAAGATCCTCAAGAGTGTGCCTTTTATAGGCCAATAAGCCTTCTGAATATAAATTGTAAAATATTTGCCAAGGTATTAGTTCGTAGGCTCGAAACTGTGCTGCCACGGATAATCAAGTCCAATCAGACGGTATTCTTAAAACAGATACCACGGTGACCACTAACGGGCTTGTTTCAGAATCGTTTCGCATCGAAAGGGGTATGAGGCAGGGTTGACCCTCTCACCTCAGCTCTTCGCCTTAGTAACTGAGCCTCTTGCAGAGTCTATAAGGCAGTGTAAAAAGTTCTTTGGGATCAAGGTGGGAGATGAAGTGCATCAGATTTCACTCTATGTGGACAATGTGTTGTTATATACAGTACGTCTGAAAACGATCAATCAATTCCCGCACTACTAGAATGTTTCTCACAATATAGCATTCTGTCTGATTATAAAATTAATCTGTTCAGATCTATGGCACTTCCCCTTAATATTTTTCCTCTAGCTGATTTATCATCTCTATCACCTTTTCAAATAGCAGCAAATAGCTTTAAGTACCTCTGTATTTTCGTTAAACCGGTATTTTACGATCTTTTTAGCAAAAATGATTCCTCTCTTATTGATAGGATTAAAAAAGACCTTAATATATGGCACACACTTCCCATTTCCTTTTTGGGCAGACTAAATGTAATTAGAATGAATTTCCTCCCTAAATTGCTATATCTGTTACAATCTCTTCCTTGCTATTTACCAAGCTCCTTTTTGAAAGTTCTTAACAAAATTTTTATTTTATTTATATGGAACAATAAAATGCCCTGTATTAAACTTTCTAAATTAATGAAACCAAAGGATAAAAGAAACCAAATTTTCAATTGAACTTTAGGTCGGCTTAGGTTAAGCATATGGTGAGTTAATGTGTAATGATAGGACAGACTCTATGTGGTTTAATATTGAATCATTGGCCTGCTCTCCACTCCCAATAAAATTTCCACCTTTTATCACAAATGTTAAGAAGCCCAAATGTATTTCGGAAAATTATATTATCTCAAGCACTCTTTTGGCGTGGAGAGATGTAAAGTCCTATCTCAGAATACCATCATGTTTCTTTTTGTTAATCCCTATTGCTTCCAACCCTGACTTTCCAGCTTCCCTGTGCAACATCTGTTTTTCTGTCTGGTTTCAGTCTTTTCTCAGAAAATACATTAAAATCTTTCCAGCAGATATCAGATCAATGCGATATATCATTTTTATAAGTACCTCCAGATGCATAATCTTATAAAATCCTTATCTGATAAAGGTAAATTGAGATTTGAAATGACTGGAATGTCAGATTTTGACAAACCAATTCTGTAGGGGGTTGATACCTTATATATATATGATGTCCTTCCTGTTTGATACATGCGCTTCTTCTCTAGAGAGTTTGAAGAGTGTTTGGGAAAAGGATCTCGGTCATGGCATTGACAATGCCGACTGGTCTACTGCATGCAAGAATATGTGTCCTAAGTGTACCTCGCTGGGGGTTCATGAACTCAATTATAAATTAATTAACAGAATTTATCTCATGCCACTGCGCTTAAAGAAGATTTAAAGAAATTCTTTTGGTTTGTGCTTCAAATGTAAAAAGTATAAGGGTACCCTTCTCCACTGTTTTTGGTACTGTGATAAAATGGTGCGATTCAGGACAAAAGTACATAGCACTATAGAAGAACTCCTTAAGCTGCAATTTGATATGACCCTGGAATTGTTTCTATTAAACATGGGTGGTGAGACAGTGTATGATTGCCATGCAAAACATATTATTCTAATACTGGTGTATCTGGCAAAGACATTTATATTGTTACTTTGGTCTTCCCCTCAGGTACCTTTTTTCAAAATGTGGATATCCAAGGCATCTACATTACTTCCACTCGAAAAACTTACATATGATATACATCAAAAGTCTGATGGGTTTTGGCAGATATGGGCACTTCTTTGGGACTACGTTAAAAACCTCTCCTGATATTTCACTCTTCTTGCACATGTTGTTTGTATGTTTGTTGTTTATTTGCCTTTGTATACCAATAAGGCTATAATCGTATGTGTATGGATTATGACAAAACTGACTATAAAAATAAATAAAAAATAAGTAATAATATTAATAATAATAATGAAAACAATAGGTGCCACAGCACCTTCGGTGCTTGGCCCCTAATTATTTTAATTACTGAAGAGATTAGTTTGCATTTTATTTGCATGTGTTTCATTTAATTTTTATTAATCTATTCCAGTGGAAAACATTTAACCATATAAATGATGTGATCAGAAGAGTTTTGTCACTCTGTGGGGTTTTGAATGAAGTTTGGAGCAGCAGAAATAGTTAAGCTTCTGTAAATTGTCATGCAGCTTTATGCTAAGCTAAAATGCTATTTCTAGCCCCTTTTTTTACATGCACCTGTTACCAGGCACAAATATATATTTTTCTATCAAGAAAATCCATGTTTAATAATATTTTTTTCCTTCTCTAGTATGACCTTTGATACTAGGACAAAAATCTTATCCTTGATGAGAATGTTTATATTGTTTTCCTGTAAAAATCCTTAAAACAAGATACATTTGCTACATCTTGTTTTAGAAGCAACGCTGCATAAGATATTTAGGCTTTTTTCAAAGAATGTATTTTTAATATATGTGTGTTTTTTAAACATGTGTCTTACTGTACTGGCAGATTTTTAATTGTAATTAACTTATAGTAAAAACCAGTGAAAACATTTGCCAGTACCGAAGTAAACCAAAGTATTTAGATTACGTTACTGTAGTGGAATACATTGTAAAGTAACCCACCCAACTCTGGTTACACATAGTATTTTCTTTGCATTCAATGTTCAATGCTAAAATTCAAAAGTCATCATATTTTTGTAATAGCTTTTGGGTAAACAAGTGACCACAATATCACCTCAATGGCATACATTAAGGCAAGGGTCCACTATATAAAATGAAGGTGGATTTTAAATCAAAAGGGTGAACTGGGTTGTCAGGACAAGAGTATTTTGAAAAAATGGCAGGTCATGGCAGGTTGTCACATTTCTATTGGGGCAGGCTATGTTTTAAATGTTGTAATTTTATGCAATATATTTTAATTACAACATCTTTGGGCCAAAACATTGGTTTCCTATTTTTGTAGCTAACGTTTTTCCGTTTTGTTGTGTCATATTTGTATTCATTTATTTTTAAGGTTTAAACTGTCTATGATGAGATGTTTAACTTACCCCACATAGTGTGACAACATGCCCCACTGTGTTGTGTTATCAGTATAATGTTTTCCTTGGCAATAATAGTACAATTGTTCAAGACCTTTTTTTAAGGTACACATATGTGAGTCTGGGGTGTAATCTGATGGCAAAGTAGTTTGTTACTGTAATCTAATTACTTTTCAGTCAAACAGTAGTGTAATGCATTACATTTTACATTCTTGTAATCAGATTACAGTAACTGACTTTTGATTAAGGTAATCAGTGTTTTAGAAAATAACTTAAAAGTAATTAATAATGTCATTACTTTCATGAAGTAAATCGTAAAGTAAAATTATTGTAATTTTAGAGAAGTAATTAGTAATTTGTAGTGGATTACTTTTTTGAGTAGTTTACGCAACACTGGTGCCTATACAGAAGTTGACTTCACTTGAGTAAAAAATGTCAAATAGCTCTGTTCTCCTCGATCACAAGACATTTCATTTATGGGCTTATCAGTAAGAAACCACATTCACATTTCCACTAATCCACATTCATAACTTCCTCGCTAAGCTTCCTCTCTCTGATGACAGGCATGGGCATAGACAGTTCTGAATAGATAATTACATCTTGATCTTAAAATATAAATGTACAGATGGGGCTTATGGCAAAAATGTAAATTTCTCACCTTTAACCACCATTAGTTTGACAGTGACCAAGTCTCCCATCACTGAGAGAGTACAGTGGACTGTCAGGTGAGAGGTGACAGGGCCATATGTTGGATCTCCTGCCAGTGACAGGCTGTCATTTGGAGAAGTGTGCCATGTGGCTGTCTCTCATCCTGTCTTTGAGTTGAAGGATGACCCCTCCTGCTCACTGGGGCTTCACCGGCCTTGCCATCCCTGTCTCTCAACCTCCACGTCTGACAGGAGACATGACGTCCAAGACACGTCGACTCCATCTTTAGGTGGGCCTGTCCTGCGTTTTTGGTGATGTTTCAGGCAGGGAGAGAAAATGAGAGAGAAAAGTGTGTGTGTGTGTGTGTGTCTTATTTTTTTCTATAAGTATGGAAGAGATGTTTCATGTAAATTATAAGGGAGACCGGTGCTAGTTGTCTTAAGGACTATATCTCAGTAACTATGAGGTTTTGAGTCAAAAGATCAAGTAGACAAATGTGTGTTTTCTCTAGCAGTGGTTTTGTGTGTTTGTTTGAAACACCTTTAAAAATTGAATTCTACAAACTAAAATTCGACATCATCATATTTTTGCAAATGATAACAAAACCATGCTAGCATATAGTATAGTTAGTCAAGGATCAACTATATAATGAATGTAGTTTTTAACTGAAATGTATTTACATATAATATTATAATTACAATGAATGCCCAAAACAGTGGTTTGACATTTTTGTATGCATTATCCTTTACCTTTTGCTAATGGGGCATGTTGTCAACTTGTGTTCAAAGAACTGTATCTCTTTTTCCAGTGCAATAACAGTGGAAATTTTCAATAAGTTTTTTGTGGTCAAGACTTTAAGGTACACTGAAAAAAACTATTCGTTGGCTTAACAACCATAATGTAAGAAAATAAATAGCTTTTACTCAGAAACTTACATATTTATGACATTTATAGTTTTGCAGTAATGTGTACAACACAAAATATTAATTATAAGGTGAACTTCAAGAGATACATAAAGTAAAAGAATAATTGTGAGTTCGTTGAACATTTTTGGCTTACAAATCAATAAAATTAAGATTTTAAGTACTACTAACGCTTGTGCTTGAATAATTTAAGCTCATTTGTTTGGTCAAAAGGAAATTATCGGGGCATTTAATTAGTTTTTATTAAGAATTCATAGAGATTTTATCTCTTTTTAACATAACGATGTTGTTTTACTGTAATTAGTTGTTTTGTGTAGTCTTGATATGCACTTTGTTTGGGGAATCAATTGTTTAATGACTGGCCTGTCATTATTTTCTTTTGAGCCTGTTAAATTAGGTAGAAACAATAATATTAAAGTTAATTTGAAAGAGCTATTAGTTGTTAAATCTTAATTGTGTGACATACCTTTTTAAGTAAATACACTTGAATGAACTGATCAATTGTGTATATCTAACAAAGGTTTTCAAGTTATATTGACATAAAATGACCATAGGTTGAATTAACTTAAAATGCGTGATGCAAAAATGCTACATATACAGTATATTTTAAATAAATCCAATAATTTTTTTTCGGTGTATGTGCCTGTACAGAAATTGACTCTGAGAAATATTCACTGTAGTTAAAAGTGTGACAACTAGCCCCTGCCTCATAGAAATTTATATTTTAAAAAGTGTATTGCATGCCGTTTAAACCAGCCTGAAGACTAAGCCTCAAGGTTGAGTGTATTCATGGAGGTGAAAGGTGTACTTAATGAGATATGGAGGATATTTTCACCAAAAATCCTTCATTGTTGACATAAATGCATTCCTGCAATTAACTGTCCTTCCTGATAGAGTAATTTAACTTGATTTGTGGCTGTTTTGGAGGACAAAATGCATATCAGTTCTCCAATAACAAACATATTAATCATTTTCTCACACATTGTTTATAAAAACAAAGAAATGAAAAAGCATATCCATGGACATATAAGGACTTCATTCATTTTTCCTTAATTATGTGTACAGCACACACGCATAAATTAAATGACGAAATACCTCAAACACCAAGCACACAGATGTGTGTACTGGGTCTGTCAATACATCACAACATAATAATAATGGAGAGGAGGAACTCAATGGACAACATAGTGTAGCCTACATACTGCAACATCTCCAAATTTCTACACATCTCCAACTCCATTCCGACCTGCTGTATCACAGTCTGGTATGACAGCTGCACATCCTTAGACCGGAAAGCCCTTCAGCAGGTGTCAAAACTGCCCAGTGCATCACTGGACTCAGCTGCAGGCCATCGCAGGCAAAGTCCTCTCTAGATCATCAGGGATTCCATCCACCCCAACAACAGTCTGTTTTCTTCTCTGCCAGAGGCCTGTACAGACACATATGAACACGGACCAGAAGACTCAGGAACAGTTTCTTCTCTTGAGCTGTTGCATAAGCTAAACTCTGGTCTCTCCCCCATTGCCATCTGACCAATTCGAACATCACCTCTCTACAAATCCAACACTGCACAACTAAATACTGATGAGTTACTTTACTAATATTGCAAAACTGCATTTTATATATAAAAAAAATGTGCCCACTGATAGCATATTGTTACATACATAATGTAAACATACATTATATTTAAATGTTGCATTGTACCTAACAGAGTTGCATATTATCAAATTTGTTATATTTTTGTTGCATAATGACTATGGATGAAATTAATTTTATCCATTGTACAAATAAATGAGGATACGTTTTGCTGTGACCCTAAAGCAACCTGTCTCGTAACAAAACTACTTTTCTCTTCAGAATAAAACTATGTACATTAACAAGGGACACAAGAGCAAATGAATTAAAAAGTCAGATATTAGTAAACTGTTAAAAAAATATCACAAAAGTATCACAAAACTCCTGCCTATACATTAATAAAAAATAAAAATAAAATAACTAATTGTATTAAAATGTTAATGATGTTTTAAAAACTTTTAAAGAATAGGCATCCTTAGTCAGACCACACAGTGCAATACATTAGATGTATAATATATATGTATATATGAATATATGTATTAGCCTAAATAAAATATATATGAAGCATATGCGGTAGATTAAACATTAATCAGGCCAATTATTAATCATCAGGAGAGAAATTAATGCACAGTGAGAAAGTCAAACACAGTTTCTTTTTTATTTCTTCTTTTTTTTTTTTTTTTTAGATGTAAGCACATTGTCCTCCCCTGCTGCAATATCAGAGTGTAGCTGGACATATTTGCATGCTCAGCGCTGTGTGTCTGCAGTAATTCATCATTGGTCTCTGAGGTATTGAAAGCATCAGCATCCGTCAGCAAGCTTATGTCAATGAAAGAACAAAAGAATTATTTCTCATCAGTAGAGCTCTTATTTTTAAATAGCCTGTGCTATGTGTCTCCAAAAATATCTCCAAATGCAGTGGAGAAGAAAGTCGAACCTAATGGCCTGTAAGATCACAATATTGACTAATGAAAAAAAAAAAAAAAAAAAATATATATATATATATATATATATATATATATATATATATATATATATATATATATATATATCAAAGATCCAACTGCAAAACTGGCTATAGACGAAGCCCAGTGCAGCAAAAATGACAGCCAAAGATCATATTTGCTTTAAATTCTAATAATAATCAAAGATATATACAGTTTACTACTCAACAACTGTACATAAAATGCAATAGTAACACTTTACAATAAAGTTCTGTTTGTTAACATTAGTAAATGCATTGGGTAGCTACCATGAACTAACAATAAACAATATATTTTTACAACATTTACTAATCTTTTAGTGCTAATGTTAATTTATAAAAAAACTATTATTCATTGTTAGTTGGTGTTAATTCATAATGCATTAACTGTAATGTCAAGATATACAACTTTCAATTTAGAAAATGTATCAGTATATGCTAAAAATAACAACTAAGATTACTAAAGGCTGAAAAAGTATTGTTTATTGATAATTCATGTTAACTAATTTAGTTAACCAATGTTAACAAATACAACCTTATTGTAATATGTTACCATGACAACAAAAGTTCTGCTCAAAATATGCTCAAAAACCATAATATTCAAAGTTGAAAAGATATAGCATAGATATCCAGAGAGTAACAGATGTCTTGAATGTCCACTGATGCACATTACTGTGCAACTAATAGGCTACTGTATAGGCCTGCTGTTTATCTTGCAATTATGTATATTGCCACTTTATATAAAATAACAACAAAAGATCATGTCTGCTCTAAGCCGTAATAATAATCAAAGATTTATAAAAATCCATTTAAACACACTGATGTTAATTCCCACTGACACTATGATGTTTTACTGTATAACTGATGCTACAAGCCTTCTGCTCTCATAGTCACTGCATATTAAACAACAAAAGATCAAATCTGCTGTAAAACACTAATAATCTAATAGCAATCATAAGTCCAGTATTGCAGGGTCAAAATAAAGCTATTATCCAAGAGTGCTCTGAGCCTACTGCCCCCCACCATCCAGATCAGATCGCATTGCGCAAGATTTGTTTATTTCTGCTGCGCTGTCTTGTTTGTGACGTGACTCATCAGTATAATGTCGTCATGTCTCGCATTTGCAGCAGATGAGCGTGGATACGCAGACGAGCGCGTCTGTCAGGGAAAATGAAACGCGTGCCACTTTGCTGCGCGACTGACGGCTGGATGCGCACTAGTCACATCCCTGTATGTGTAGCCCAGAGCGGAGTGTGGGGGTCCCGTCCATCATGAAGGCGGGGGGACAACGGAAAATCAGAAGTGATGAGTGGGTGAGTGGATGAGTGTCTGCTCCTCATTCTTACGATCTCCAGCTGCCACATCAAACGCCTCCTGCCCGTCTCCGGCTCTTTCTCCCATCAATTAGATTTAATCGCCCCGGTGGGTCACATATTGCCCAGATGCGGGTGATCCTGGGCCCCCAAGATAGTTTTGGTCAAGAAAAGTAGATTACAAAAGATCAAAAGAGCTACCAGGGCCTTTAAGAGCAATTGAGAACGCACCTCACTACTCTTGGTCCATAATAAATATGCCTTGGGTCACATTGGGAAAAAAAAAATGTTGACCTTAAAGGGATAGTTCACCCATAAAATGAAAATTCTCTCAACATTTACTCACGCTCATGCCATCCCAGATGTTTTATTTCTTCTGTAAGCACAAAATATGATTTTTCAGAAGAACATCTCAGCTCTGTAGGTTCATACAGTGCACGTGAATGGTGACCAAACCTTTCAAGCTCCAAAAATCACATAAAGGCAACATAAAAGTAATCCATAAGAGTCCAGTGGTTTAATCCATGTCTTCAGAAGCGATCTGATAAGTGTGGGTGTGAAACAGATCAATATTTCAGTCCTTTTTTTAATATAAATCTTTACTTTCACTTTCACATCCACATTCTTCTTTTGTTTTTTGGTGATTTGCATTCTTCTTGCATATCACCACCTACATGGCTGGTCAATGGTGGGTGTTTATACTAAAAAAGGACTGTAATATTGATCTGTTTCTCAGCCAAACCTATCATATCCCTTTAGAAGACATGGATTTAACCACTGGAGTGTAGGGATTACTTCTATGCTGCCTTTTCGAGCAAAGTTCTGGTCACCATTCACTTGCATTGAAAGGAACTACAGAGCTGAAATATTCTTCTAAAAATCTTTGTTTGAGTTCAGCAGAAGAAAGAAAGTCACACATCTGGGATGGCATGAGGGTGAGTAAATGATGAAAGAATTTTCATTGTTGGGTGAACTATTCCTAACTGTGCTTCATGTGGTAAAATCTAAATTAACTGGTTTTATTCAAGTAAAAAAAACTCATTAAACATTACTGAATCAACCTGAATACATAAGGTTACACCACCAACATATTACCAAGATACCATATGTACTTCCTTGAAAGTGAATAGCTACAAATGAACTACATGTACATTATTTGTAGTTATTTAGTGAAGCTTGTAAATACACTTAGCTACTATTAATGTAGGCCTTATTAACTATAGTAACAGTTAACTATAATAAAAGAAGAAATTATATATTATATTATAATATATTATGAATAAATTATATTTTGCATTAAAAAAAAAATAATAAAAAAAAAACTTTTTTTAGGACCATTATGATTATTTGTAAAATAATTTTCATGACAATTAAGCATAATAATAAAGTGTAATCGTGTCTGGATGTTTTACTTTTGCAAATTCTCAATAGTGATTAGTGCAATATTGCAATAGTTTGTAATTTTCATAGTGATTCTCATAAAAATCTGATTACCGTAAAACAGTAATTCTTTAGATTTATTTTTTCTATACGTAAAATATAATTTCTTTTTTGCTTTTGATTTTGGGGTGAATATATGACTAGGACAAGTTCTTGACAAGTTCCTGAGACCCTAATAGTGAAAATAAAGGGTTCATTGCTGTACAGGAGCACCATTACATACAGTATATTAAGCAACTAACAGCCTCTGCTGGACAATTCCTAAATGTATCCCATGGGAATAGCTTTTGAAAGCACATTTTATGAAGTGCATTTTGTTTACTAAACAAACAGAAGTACACATTTTGACAGCAAAAAAAAAAAAAAAAAAAAAAAAAAAAATCTACACTCTGGTCTAGTACAACTGATGTGCTTTATTTGGCAGTTTACAGCATGTGCGATGATTTGATTATGTGGTCCATCTGAGTCTTAGCTGCGGTATATGCCGTTTTGTGCTTTTCCCAACAGCTATTCAGTTGTGGACAAGACTTTGGCTCTTTACAACAGTAAGAGAAATTTCTCAAGAACCTCTTAACATAGCAGTTACATAGAAGTAACATGAAGAAGAACATAGCCATTACAAATTGCGACTCCAAAAAGGAACAACTGGCGTAACTAGCATGTTAATACACTTTTTAAAACATTACATTCTCATCCTTCAGGTCATAATATGCCCGTCAAGATATCACTCCAATTCTGTTGAATATACCTACAACAATAATAGTCCAGATGGGTGTCCATATACACTAAACATGTAACATTGATATTGGCTTTTCAGGGGTTAGACGCCAGATTTTAACACTGAATAATAAAAAAAATAAAAATAAAATAAAAAAAAACAATCACCATGTTGTCATGTTTTGACTTTATATAGCGCTACTCTTTATTTCCAGAGTCTGTAGGAATAAACCTTGTAGTATGAGCAGTATTGAACTGTCGCATGATCCTGGGGGCTGATCTGTCATTGCAGACTGCTTTCCTGAGACGCACCCCCCTGCGGATGGTCTTCAGCATGTCTCCTCCATCCTGGTCATGCCTTTGATCCTGCTGGTTGTCCTGGCTGGGCTGGAGGTCTGTGGGGATTGGGAACTGGCCTTCACCAAGAGCATTAGCATTAGCAACCAGCTCTCCAATCTTCTCCACCAGACTGTGGCGGTTGGCAGCAAGTATCCGGTCTTCTTCAGAGCTGAAGCCCATAGCTCCAGGTCGCTGGCCATACATGCTCCTCTCTTGCCCACCTCCAGCACCCCAAGCTGGGTTAGACAGGCTCATTCGCTTGGGAGAGGCCTTGTACTCCAGAATGTCCAGCGAGTCGTCATTGTACAGGCTTTCTTCACTTCCATTGTGCTCCGGGGGAGGGCTGGGAAATCTGGGTGAGTCTGGGACAGTGGGGGTCTTTACAGGGATGATAGGTGGTCGAATTGGAATCGGACCACCACTGGAGGGGGTGCGTCTCACATTTGTTTTAGAAGAAGGGGTTCTGCGAATGGTGGCTGTTCCTGAAGATATGACACCACTTCCTCCTTTTCCATTGGTTGTGGGGGCACCCTGGGCACTCAATCCTCCATGCAGCCCAGCAGTGCTGGCAGGTCTCTTGGACTGGATCATACGTCTGTAGTTCTGAGCCAAGTTGCTATGGCGAGGGACGGTGCAGGACTTGTCAAAGTCTGTCTGAGAGTCATTATCAGGATCCCCATTCATAGAGTAACAATCATATTCAGATCCTGCAAAGAGAGAGGGGCAAGAGAGGATGTCATTAAACTACCTAGGCCTTATAAACACTGACTTCAAACAATGGATACTCTTTGTCTGTGTTCTTAAATCTGTTATCATTACAGAAAAGGTGTCCTTCGAATACAGACAATTAAATTAATGAAACTGTGTCTGTTCCAAAATCTGGTGAGCTACCAATGCAGATAGCATTTTAAGGCTTTCTTCTGGGCAACTTATAAGGTTGCACTGCATGTATTCTTTGAGGAGAGGGCAATCTCATAATGCACTGCAACGAGCTCACTGAAAAAATAGGGATGGGCAGATCGATCCTAAAATATCTATACTTCAGATATCGATGTTGTAACGAGAATATCAATCCTCACATAAAAATATTGATTGTAAAGTTGTTGTTTTTTAAACTAGTCATATTATTATTTGATTGCAATAAACATGAACATTAATCATAAGCTTCAAAGTGAAAAAAAGAGAATTATATTAACAAATACTTGCTCAGGATGGTAACTATTTATTCTTCTACTCATCTTAACGTGTATAAATGCTGAAAGACATGAGCAGTCACACAGAAAGCGATTGCGCTAATCAGTCACAGCACTCGTTCAAACAAGAGGAAGAATTGCTTGGTTGAGGTAATAGAAAAACAGAGAAACTGCTTCTGGAGTTATTTCAAGCTAAATAACAACAAATCTAAAGGTGTCATTTGTTATAATAGGTTCATGTGATGTTTGTTACAAGTTTATTTAAATTAAAGGTTGTTAGAACACTGATATTGTTCTGTAATTGTTGTTAATAAATGATACACTTAAGAAAATGAACCTTGGTTTGCAAACACCATGGTTTTACTATAGTAATATTATAGTAACCATGGTTAATTTTGTGGTAAGTATGGTTTAATTAAATACCATGGTTAAACTACGGTTTACTGTCGTAAACCAATGGTTAAGTTTCGTACAGGTAAACAAAACATAAGTTTGATAATTTTCTATTTTAGCCCATAAATGTAAACAAATAATGACTTGAATTATGACTAAAAATAATTTTTAAAATTACCCATTTTATCCCAAGAAATCACAAAAAAATCATAATAGATTTAATAGATGTATCATATTGGTATTGGTATTGTCGATATTAGACTTGAAATTATTGGTATTGGATTGAAAAGAAAATAAGTGATATTGCCCATCCCTAGTGGAAAAACTCCATCCAAGATGTCGGACTAAGTGAGAGAAAACCCCTACTTCCGAATATGCATTCTTTGCTTAATAGTATGTCGATGGAGTAGTATATCCTCACTATTTACAGTGCATTCAGAAAGTATTCAGACCCCTTCATTTTTTCCACATTTTGTTATGTTGCAGTCTTATGCTAAAATGCTTTAAATTATTATTATTTTTTTCACATCAATCTACACTCCATACTCCATAATGACAAAGCAAAAACCAGATTTTTGACAACTTTTCAAATTTATTAAAAAATAAAAAACTGAAATATCACATTGACATAAGTATTTAGACCCTTTACTATGACACTTGAAATGTAGCTCAGGTGCATCCATTTCTCTGGATCATCTTAGAGCTGATTCTGCACTTTGATTGGAGTCCACCTGTGGCAAATTCAATTGATTGGACATGATTTGGAAAGGCACACACCTGTCTATATAAGGTCTTTGGGCTGAAAATGCATATCAGAGCAAAAACCAAGTCATGAGGTCAAAGGAACTGCCCGCAGAGCTCAGAGACAGGATTGTGTCGAGGCACAGATCTGAGGAAGGCTACAAAAAATGTGGCTGCACTGAAGGTTACCAAGAGCACAGTGGCCTCCATAATTCTTAAATGGAAGAAGTCTGAAACAACCAGGACTCTTCCTAGAGCTGGCTGCCTGGCCAAACTGAGCCATCCCAACGGTGAAACATGGTGGTGGTAGCATCATGCTGTGGGGGTGTTTTTCAGCAGCAGGAACTGGGGGACTAGTCAGGGTTGAAGGAAAGCTGAACACAGCAATATATAGAGATATCCTTAATGAAAACCTGGTCCAGAGCGCTCTGGACCTCAGACTTACAACAGGACAATGACCCTAAGCACACAGCCAAGACAACGCAAGCATGGCTTAGGGACAACTCTGTGAATGTCCTTGAGTGGCCCAGCCAGAGCCCGGACTTTAACCCAATCGAACATCTCTGGGGAGACCTGAAAATGGCTGTCCACCGACGGTCTCCATCCAACTTGACAGAGCTTGAGAGGATCTGCAGAGAAGAATGGCAGAAAATCCCCAAAATCCAGGTGTGCAAAGCTTGTTGCATCATACCCAAAAACACTTGAGGCTGTAATCGCTGCCAAAGGTGCTGTAAGTTAAGGGTCTGAATACTTATGTCAATGTGATATTTCAGTTATCAAAACTCTGGTTTTTGCTTTGACATTAAGGGGTATGGAGTGTAGATTGATGTGAAAAAAAAAAAAGTAATTTAAATCATTTTAGCATAAGGCTGCAACATAACAAAATAAGAAAAAATGAAGGGGTCTGAATACTTTCTGAATGCACTGTAAAAACACTAGGCAAGAAACACCTAAATGACCAACTACATCTGGTTAGATTCTGAAGTGCGCATCCACTGAACACTGTACTATCCAATAATGCCTCAGGAGCTGAAGAGATGTCAGATTTAAATAGCTGAATAAAAAAAAAAAAAAATCACTGTGGTTAAGTTGTGCTTGTTTAACAAAAAAAGAGAAAATTATTTTTGCGGACCTACAGAACATACATTTTTACTGGCCAAAAAGTACGTTCTTTATCAAATGCAATACATACTCTAACAGTAAGCAAATTTGGATGCAGCCAAATTGATTATACATATACCTATAATACATTCAGTACCAAGAAATGTTGATGAAAATAGTTAATTCTAATAAACAATATATAATTTTACACACTATTTGAATATTATTTACATATACAAAACTATTGTATAATATTTGTGTGCTATGTATTTTTATGCTTATTGGAGTATCACCTTTTTAGCTTAGCAACATGCTAACGCTAGACTCTGTTGAAATAAATTGTAAGTCAAAACTTACATTCACTACATGCCAGTACTATATGTATGACGCAAGGAGTTGCTGCCTATGTAGAGCATTCCAAATCAGTCACTTATGAGGTTCTATTTCAGTTAGGATGCTAAAGGGAGTAGGCAGTAGACAGCAAGGCAGCTCACTATGTTTGGAAACCGAGCATATGTTTGTAGTTGTCAGTCTTTAAGTCTGTATATATTTTTTTTTTTCTCCAAACGAGATGGACACATATATTGCATTTCTGTAATTTATGGGCACCAGTAGTTAGAGTGTGCATGTGTGTGTTTATGTTTGTCCTTATAGTTTACCCTGTGAGGGGATAGTGTCCTCTGAACAGGATGGAGTAGTGTTCTGTGTACTGTATCCACTGGAGTACTGCAGAGAGTCACAGCTGCTCTTCTGCTGCTGTTCTATACTCAGCCCACGAGTCAGAACCATGGCCAGCTCACTAGCAGCAGATGACATCGGCTTACCATGCTAAGAGAAACAGACAGAAAGACAGAAGCAGGCCAATGGTTAATTAATATTTGATAATAAATAAATATATGATATTTAATGAATTAAAAAATGGCCAAAGGAATAAAGGACCATTTTAAGTCTCAATAATAAGGATGACCCCGGATGGCCTGGGGCCAGTGTGAGGGAGTTTCGGGCCACTTGACGGAACTGTTACTTGCCCAATAGGGCCAGTGATGCATTCTAAGACATCTTTCGTGTTTTTATGCCTTAAACTTATACACACTTAAACATTTGGGTTTCTGTGATGTATTGAATATTGTTACTTTTGCAAATTTAGCTGATTTCAATATTGAACAAAGGTAACTATAAATAAACTAGTTAGGTTAGGATAGTGTCTAAAGGTCAACAGATTAATAGCAAAGAGTAATTTTCTAACCACCTTGGCAGTGATGTCTTTAGAACTCATTCTGACCCTGTAAGGATCCTCAGGGTGAATCATTCCATTCCCTCCCATGCCACCAGAGGGCTCTACAGCCTCAGTCCTGCGTTGCTGGGCAGCAACTGTTTGCTCATAGTGACCTGCCTTTGACCAGTCCTGCTGCAAGAGGAAATTGTCTTCAGAATAATGGAAATATAACCAAAACAGGACAGAACCTGTGTATGGATCTGCAGTTTCGTTTATTTTAGATATGATTTATTTGGAGCAGTTTGTGGAATATTAAACTAGCATATTAGTAAAAATAACAAGCAAACCTGAGCCGGATGTTAGTTCATTATGGAAAGCGGATGATATGGAAATGAAATGGGATGACAAACAAACAATTAATAATGTTTTGCAAGGCATAACAGAGAATAATAAAGCAAAGAAAGGGTGACCAAATGGTCAAAATGAAAAACAAACCTTCCAGTAAGGAACCTTTGATATGGGTGAAGGGGAGTTTGATCCTGGGGATTGGTTATAAGAAGGGGACGCAGGAAGTATGTAAGAGTGAGGCCTGATGGAGTCATTAAAACAGTGAGCAGGGCGAAAGGTAGCAAAGGATGAACCAAACTGTGGAAACGGAATGACAGGTTGGCCCAATCAAAAATGGAAGAACCACAAGACAAAGGCTTCAATGAATACCCCTTACCAAATAACAGAATAATCATATACAAAATAATTTGGATCGCACACTTAACCATTTCATGCATGAATAATAGAAAAAAACCGGATACACCGATAGAGATAAAGAACATTTTTTCTAACATTCCATGTTTCCCAATGTGGTAATCAAAACTTTTAAAGTTAACATGGAATAGAGTTCAAACTTATTTTACTTCCCTAATGTGACATATTTCTGAGTGAGACAGGATATTAAATGGAAAAAAACGTCAATGACTAACCCCTAATGTCATGAGAAAAGGAAAGTCGTTTCAGAGGTGGGGCAAGTTATTGCATTTTGATTAAAGCGATTACTAAGAAAAACAAATTTTGTAAATTAATTGTTCACAAGACCACTATGAATGTGTATTGTGTGTAGCCCTTACCAAAAATCTAAACTAGCCACAAACTTGCCACAAATTTGCAGCAAATTTACCGCTCGTTATTTTCACATGCAAATGAACTTTTAATTTGCCGCAAATGTTTGCCAGAAGTTTGCAGCTCTTCGCCGGTAGTGGTGAACCTCTGGCAAATCTTTGGCAACAATGGACAATTTGCACAAGTTTAGCTCATTTGCATGTGAAAATTATCAGTGGCGAATTTGTGGCAAGTTTGGGGCAAATTTGCCATGAACGCTCGATTTTCGTAAGGGTGTGTATAGTTCACCCAAAAATTAACACACCCTCCTTAAAGGAGAAGGCAGAATTTTTTTCCAGAAATTGTTTTGCGTTGACTCGCAAAAGTTTTGCATTCCCTCGCAATAGTTTTGCGTTTCCTCACAAAAGTTTGCATTCCCTCGCAATAAATTTTGCATTTCCTCACAATAGTTTGCGTACCCTCACAATACATTTACCATGGTTTTACTACAGTAAGCATATTTTAACAATGATATTCATAGTGAAACCATAGTGATAATACAGTAAAACGAAAACAATGGTGGTAAAAATAATAATGTTTTGGTAATTATGGTTTTACTAAGCAAATACCATTAACCTAAGATTTTTATAATAGTAATATTGTAACCATAGTGTTTGGCGGAAATCCTAGTTTTACTATTGTAATATTTTATTAACTATGAAAAGTAAGTTGAATTACCATGTTTTTTTTTTTGGCAGAAACCATGGTTTTTATACAGTATGCTGTATCCGTATAGTAATCATGTTTTTACTATAGATTAACCATGGTTAATATTGTGTATACCATGGTATTTGTAGTAAAACCATAATAACCACAAAATTATGATTTTTATCAATATAGTTTTCATTTTCCTGTATTATTACTATTAGGGATGTCCATTTTTCTGAGAATGATTATGAGTACAGATACATTCTTTGTGATACTCACCAATACCAAGTCCGATGCCTGTTTGTTTTTTTTCTTTTTTTTTTTCTGAGCTCCATATTAACAAATTATTTCAATTTTATCATCAAAATGGTGTTTAAATAAATGAATTAATAAACTTGAAATTGTTTATTTTTTTATCAAATGAAGTGCTTGTATACAGAACCTCACAGCAAAACCCAAAATACAGCATTGGAGTTGTATTTTGTCAAATAAAGTGCTGCATAACATAGCATCACAGATGTGAGATATTCCTTAAATATAATACAATTACCATTGATTTATTATTCTAATTATTATTATTAGTAGTAGTAGTAGTAGTAGTAATACAATGAATATTATATAACTTTACAATAGTGAAATATTTCTGTCATACCTTTTTTTTTTTTCATTTAAATTGAGCATTTATTTTGATGGAGCTTTTATTTTTTAGTATTTCTGTGTAATGACAGTAGCTTTTCAGTCTGAAAAAGCCGGTTGCTACATGACTCAAAGTGATTATTAAACTGCAAAAGCCTGCTATTTAATTAAATAAGTATGTACTCTGTATGTGCCTCCCGCTACAAAGTGAATTTGCAGTCTGTTCACTGTCATCTGCTACAAACAGAGTGCTCGATGCTAATGACAGTGTTTTTCCTGTATGAGCCAAGGAGGAGCTTTAAAAGGTACATGCGGTGTAGCCGGCATTGGCACAAAACTGTCTCCAAACATTCACTAGTGCTCTGCTTACATTTGAAGCGCCCTGCACATGCAAAGTAAACTATATATTTATCTCATTTAACTGCAGCTTTTGCGGTAAAATAATCTCACTAGGACATAACGTGATTAGAATTTGTGCGCTGATTGTTTACGTAATTACATTCGTACGTAAGATGGTATAAGTTTTTGGTATCGGAGCACTTTTATGAGCTTGAGTACGTGTACATGAGTATGGTATCGGACCCGATTCCAATACCAGTATCGGGACATCCCTAATTACTATGGTTTCACTATGAATATAAAGGTTAAAATATGGTTACTGCAGTAAAACCATGGTAAATGTATTGTGAGGGCATGTAAAACTTATTGCGAGGGCACACAAAACTATTTCAGAAATAAAATTCCTGCCCTGTCTTCTAAGGGGCTCTATACCCTCATGCCATCCCAGAAGTGTATGACTTTCTTCCTCCTGCTGAACACAAAGATTTTTAGAAGAATTTCTCAGCTCTGTAGGTCCAAGTGGTTTAATCCATGTCTTCTGAAGCGATATGAAAGGTGTGGGTGAGAAACAGATCAATATTTAAGTCCTTTTTGACTATACAATCTCCTCCCTGCCCAGTAGGTGGTGATATGCACTAAAAATGTGGATCACCAAAAACACAAGAAGAATGTGAAAGTGGAGATAGATAATAAAAAAGGACTTAAATATTGATCTGTTTCTCACCCAAACTTATCATATCACATCTAAAGACATGGATTTAACCACTGGAATCTTATAAATTACTCTTATGTTGCTTTTATCTGCTTTTGGAGCTTCAAAGTTCTGGTACCCATTAATTTGCATTGTATGGACCTACAGAGCTGAAATATTTTGGGTGAATTATTCCTTTAAAAAAAAATTAATAGGGCCCATTTTTATGTTGACTTATACTGTCCTCATATGAGGACACCATGCATGAAAGGGTTAAATCAAAAGGAAAATATACATAAATTACTGTAAGGACAAATTATGGAAAATAAAGAAATACTGGCAAAATGAGTCAGTCAATTTACAAAAGATTGTATAATAGAGCTCATGCATCAACTCTTAACATGCTGTGTGCTAGTAGAGAGATTAATTTATTACTTCAGTCATTTAATTTAATTTCCAGATTGTAAATAACACTTACTACTGTGGGAGAGCCACACTCACTAACTGACTGACAGGTTTCTGAAGCCTCTGAGGATGCAGAACTGGATGACTTCTGTTCACCAGGGGGAGAGTTTAGAAAGCATTAAACAAAAGAGTCGAACAAAAAACACCAGTAAACTAAATGAATTGGCTAATGACCTGGCTTGTGATGTCAGACGGCATAGGGGAGGGAGGTTTGGAGTGCACATCCTGAGAGACAAATCCTGAATCATGAGAGGAGACGCTGCTCAGGCGATGGGTGCCACCTGGTGGCAGATGCACCAGACTGAAAGAAAGGCAAAGAAACATACACAAAACACAATGAAAACTATGTAATAAATGAATTATCACATTGAGATTGCTGAGGAAAACAGTTCACATATCTATAACAGTTATCAATTTGACAAATTGCTAAAACAATAAAACTTTACACTGATCTTAAGTCTTAAAAGGTAAGAACCTGCAAAGGTTGCTCTTTCTGGAGCCGATACTACTGGGAGAAGATGGTGGAGTCTGGTATGACCAGTTGTAGTCAGAACCCTTAAGATCCAATATGGCCTAATGGAAGAAATGAAATGCACTTAAAGAACCAACTGTGTATGTTTTCAAGTCGGTTTTAGGCTGGACTGTCATATGTGGTTTAAGCACCTGTTCACTGGCCTCTGGTAGTTTATGTGGGTCAGTGGTCAATACAGTGAGGTCATCAATAATGGCCTGGAGATGTGTGGCCTCTCCCAGCATGGCAATCTCACCGTTCTGAGAAAGCGGAAATATAAACTCAGATTGATGCACTTTAATGTAACATATCATGTTTTATTCATACATATCATGAATAAAAAACAGAAAACAGCTCAGCTGTGCTCTAAACTGAATACTTTCTTACTACTTACTGTATACTGCACAGTATACACTGTAATCTGCCTTTTATTGTTTTAAAAACAGTATGTGAAACAGTACGTAGTATATAATGATAAACATTTCAAACATTATATAACATTGATCACACTACCTTTGCATGATTAGTTAAGCAGGTGGCATACAGATATAATCTTGGGAATAAATAATGTTATTTTGCTTTTTAAATTCAATTCTGTTTAAAGGATTTTCTTGGCAGTCCAATCAAATAATGATTCAAAAAAGAGATGTTGTGAATCTTGTGAGAATTTTGCATAATTTTGTAGTAACACAACAAAAACATTTTGTATGCATTTTTTTTTTTTGTTAGTACATAGTAATTAAAGACACCTAAAATTAAGTGGGACACAGTATTCCTTCCACAATATGTGCTCAAAATATACCCCATTTGATCATAAAGATACCTTTTTATTTCTAAATGATCACCATTACAAATCATGGGAAGATGTCAAAGCTGAAAGGTATTAAATACATACTTAATAGCAACACAGAAAGATATGTCATCAATATCTGTAAAATAATTAGGCAACTATACTTAAAGGGTTGCAAAAATGAGTACACCCTTGATTAAATTTAACAAACGTGTATAATTCTAGTACTTAGTACGTCCTCCAATTCTTTTAAGCATTGCTCTGACCCTACTTGGCATTGAGTGCACAAGTTCACAACACATTGTCACGTCTATCCTGTTCCACTCCTAGAGGTGCCTTGATGTTTGATGGGGAATGCTTCTCAACTTGCCTCTTCAAAATGTCCCACAGGTGTTCAATAGGGTTGATGTCGGGTTACATACTTGGCCACTGCAGTACTTTCAACTTGTTTTTCCTTAAGAATGCAGCAGTGGCCTTGGAAGAATGTTTAGGGTCATTGTCATGTTGAAAAAGTGCTTGATGACCCAGGGTGTGGAGAGAGGGTAGCATCTTCTCTATCAAGATTTTGCAGTACATCTGAGAATTCAAGATGCCATTGATGAAGTACAATTCCCCCACACTTTTAGCACGCATACATCACCATTAAAGAACTTTACCACCACTGTGCTATACTCTGGGGATCATGCACTTCTCACTGTACTTCTCCCCTTTGCGACGCCATACATTTTGGATGCCATCAGATCCAAAAAGATTGACTTTGGTCTCATCAGACGAGAGTAAAGTTTTGTCAATGCAAAGGCTAAACAGGCTTTCTTGTAATTTGGCTTCAGCAGTGGCTTCCTATATGGATGGCAACCATGCATTCCATTTTTGAGCAGGGTGCGTGTCTTATTGAAGCGTGTCTCCAGTTAGGTTCCCATAGCTTTTGCCAGCTCTCAGGCACGTGTTCGCAATTCTCCTGCCCTGTTCTTAATGAAAATAAATAAATAAATAATAACAATTTGGGGGCCTGGGTAGCTCAGCGAGTATTGGCACTGACCACCACCCCAGGAGTCGCGAGTTCGAATCCAGGGTGTGCTGAGTGACTCCAGCCAGGTCTCCTAAGCAACCAAATTGGCCAGGTTGCTAGGGAGGGTAGAGTCACATGGGGTAACCTCCTAGTGGTCGCGATTAGTGGTTCTCGCTCTTAATGGGGCACATGGTAAGTTGTGCGTGGATCTCGGAGGGTAGCACGAGCCTCCGCGGTGTCATGCACAACAAGCCACGTGATAAGATGTGTGGATTGACGGTCTCAGAAGCGGAGACAACTGAGACTTGTCCTCCACCATCCGGATTGAGGTGAGTAACCGCACCACCACGAGGACCTACTAAGTAGTGGGAATTGGGCATTCCAAATTGGGGAGAAAAAGGGGATAAAAAATAAAAATAAAAATAATAATAATTGTAAAAAATTGCTCATCACGAGATGAAAGCTTAAAGCGACAGCATGAATGTTTCAGGGGGCTTGACTTTTTTTTTAAATATCATTTTTTGCTATTGTGTTCTGACTTTATAACAGTGATTTGCTAATCCTCTTGTACCCTTGCCCTCTTTTCTGCAATGAAATAATGTTCTTTCTCAAGTCTCCGGACAATTCTCCCCAGTGTTGTCAGCATGAAGTCTGAGTGATTCAATGGGTTAAGTTACATTTTTAATTGTTAATTACACCTGTTTGAGTGTGCTGATCAATTGCCCTTAACTAACACCAGAAAACATTTAATTTTTTACTTTCAAGAGGGTGTACTCATTTTTGTAACATTGCCTTTTATCGTTTTGATAAGAAAATCATATTTTCCTGTTCAGTATTGACATGTTTCATTGCTGACTTATAAACCAGAGTTGCCAGAACATTACATGAAATAGAAACCCCAAATATGTCCTATTTGTAAAGAGAGATAGTTGAATTTGTTAGGTTTCTGAGGGGGATCTACTCATTTATGCTGTGTACTGTATATTATATACTGCAGAAATAGTAAGAGTAGAATTGTAGTATGCTATTTCAAACAGAGCCCTTGCTTTCCACTTGTGATGGGCGCTTTCGAAACACTGCTTCATGAAGCTTCAAAACTTTTACGAATAATTTGTTTTGAATCAATGCTTCGGAGCGCGTATAAAACTGGCCAAGTCACGTGATTTTAGCAAACGACATACTGTTTCCAAATGTTTCGTGGTTGGATGCTAGGGGGCATTGATCCCACAGTGAAACCCTGAGTCAGTGTTAAATGCAGGCTGTAAGTGATCTAGATTCAGTTCAGCAATAACTTAGGTCTATTAAATAAGACTGACTCAAACAAGAGTTGCTGATTTGAATTCAGTCATTTTAATTTCCCTGTCGATCACCTTGAGTTGTCTCCCCACCTATCTAGATAGATTGATAGATATTTTATGATATTTAAAAAGATTTATTTTTAACAAAAAAGTGACGGTTGAATTTCAACTATTGTACACGATAACACGCCTTTACTTTCTTTTTTTTATTTATTTTTATAAAGTTACCCAATTTCATATGGTTACAAATGCTGTGTAGTGGATAAAACACTTGCCAATTATTCTCAAGCACTCCATATTTGGGGTGGAATAATAATGAAAATAATTAGCATAATGTTCTGTTCTCATGTTACGTCTAGATATTAAGATGATTTGAAATCTGTCGTAGTCCCTGGGACTAGTCTCGGCATGTCGCAGGAGTGCGCACAATATCCGTTCGTCGTGTGATCTGAGACTTCTCGTCGCAGACCAGTTGCCGACTCAAAACATCAAAAGAAACGAGCTGGAGTCCTGTAGTGTACAATTGGCTTTGCATGCAGTGTTTCGAGTGCTTTCGAAACAGTGAATCCTTTTCCGAAGCAATTGGTTCAATTGATTCGAAGTTCCAGAAAGCTTTGTTTCTCCCATCGCTACTTTCCACTAGATTCCTAAATGTAACCTTTGACCTAGAACCTGAACTCATTCTCACCACAACAGGCTGCAGGAAGTTGATGAAGTTGCAGAAGCGCCCCCTTTCCTCCAGGAGGGCTCGGCGCACCGCCTGCTTTTCAGTCTCTTCCATCAACAGGTACATGTCACTTACATCCTGCATGGCACTATTTAGCTGAGGCTGCAGACCTCCTCGACCTGAGAGGAAGACAATGTGAGAGAGATACAGTGAGAGAGGAGTGAGATAAAAGGCAATAAAAGGGTGGGCGGAAAAGTGCGGAAGGGATAATCAATCCATTATGTAAAATTAAGGCCCTGGCCCAAAAGCCACTCTAAGCCCTTTCTCTAAGTCCACACTTTGTTTACATAATACCCCATAAACCCCATAGTAGTCACGATTACAAAGTAATTATTTACTGTAATCTAATAACTTTTAGTGAAAAAGCAGTGTAACAGATTACATTCTTGTAATCAGTTACTGACTTTCAGGTGGTTTTCACACTGGGCACATCTGATGCGGTCCGAATCCGAGTGCGATTGTTCTCAGCGCCACACGTAGCTTTGGTCTGGTTTCAGACTTTTCAGATTCGGTCGAACTCTGGTCACTATATTTGTGTGTTTTTTAATAATTTGGTGTCATTATGCACACCAGAGTGAAGAACACTTGCGCCTCTGTATGTTGCATGCCATAATTTATCAAATATGCATGTCTGGGAGAAGGCAACTATTTATGATGATTGCAAACTCTCTTTTTGAGGAGACAGCTGATGGTGAGCAATGTATTTGCAGCTCTGCTTAAGTACCCCTGCCACTCATGGTGCATATATGTGTGTGTGTTATTTTAGTTCCTGAACAAGTGCGGACCTGAGTACAGGATGCTTTCTTACTCATGCGATCCCTGCCACAGTTCCACTGCAACTGAGCTCAGACCATCTCCTACAGGTACTCTCGGGTTCGGTACAACTGTCCGCAAAACAGCTTTCATATTACCAACTTTTCATGCGAACCTTGCTCTGTTTTGTACTAAACTGCCAGTGTAAAAGCCCCCTCTGTTATGTTACAATTATATTTCTTGAGTTATGCATATTACTAAAATAACATTTCCGTGCATTTAAAACATGAATTACACTCATGTGTACATCTATTTGCGCTTCTGTGAGAGCTGAAAGGCATGCGCACCATATTGAGTCATTGTACAGTAAGGGGGTAATGCATGGTGCTGAGTGTATGACTTGCATACATCAAAGGACAAGGAGGAAATACAGTATAGACTTTTTGAATTCAATGACAAGTGTGACCGCCCTTTTAGTAGATGTTACAGAAAGTAATTTTAGAGAAGTAATTAGTAATCTGTAGTGGATTACGTTTTGGAGTAATTTACCCAATATTGCTTATGTGCACCCTTTAGAATAATAAAATGACAAATCTGAAACCCTCATAACTCTCATAAACTTCACAGACATGTGAAAACGACAATCATCGCAATTCCGCAAGTATGCATCAAGTGCTTGTGCATTTGGGACAAGGCCATAGTCAAACTCATCATGTGTCATCATGCACTAACTGGATTATGAACTGAAAATGCAAATTTTAGCTATGATGTGACATGAAATGTTTGATGAAGATGTTAACATAGATGTCCCAAGGGTCAGCACAACCACAGACAGATTAGGGTGGATAATGTCAACACAGCAACCAGGCATTCTGTCGGCCTTCATGTAAGTAAACTTTCCCGACCACGATGAAAATAAAGGACAATGACAGAGTTGATGCTTTGTATCTAAACAACCCAAGGTTCAAATATCTCATGATTGTACATTGTGATTTACTTTCACAACACAGATGCTTGTTATGTCTGATGTAAAGAATGACAATGAGATGAGTACACTGTGTGGACAATAGGACTGTATGCAGTGTCTCCCAAGGACAATAAAACACTCCAATGAAACACACGCAAAACATTTCTGATGAAATGAAATTAATTACGAGTTAGTCGGCAAGTCATGCTAATCATGGTGAACATGCTGAAGGAACTCCCTACATACCTGGTAGTTCTACAGTTTATATGCAGAAGCCAAGTGAATCATAGTATGGAGGAGAGAGACAGAGAGAAAGAGAGAAAAAGAGAGAGACAAAGATAAAAAGAGCATTGCCATGAAGAAATTGCAATGGTGTGAGGGAATGGACCTGTTTCAGAGCAACACAATATAACATTTTTGATGGGAATAAAAATTAGGCTGTGAGGGATAGACTTATAGTCTCTTCAATGGGTTGTACTGTTGTTTCTATTTCTATGAAAAAACATCTTTGCAAAAATGTTCAGTATACAAAAAAAAAAAAAAATATATTAGATGTAATCTAGTAATCTAGTTCTACAGCTTTATATAGTTCACGCCATTGAAGAGACTAGGGGCTCTATTTTCGTAAGCGCACAGAGCGCAACACTACGCGCCAAGACCGTGCGCTACGTCTTATCCAATTTTCATGAGAGCGCTAATTCTAAGTGCAATTTTCGTGCCAAGACAAAGGGCAAGTGGACATAATGGGAGTGTTTGCGCAATCTGTGGGTGTATGCGCGCAAACTGTGGTTGTATTGTATGTTAATGAAGTGCCGCAATGTGCAATTTGCTATTTTCCTAAGAAATAGGTCATTGCGCTAAGATGTTTCAATACTATGTCTGTTTTCAGCACAGTCTAAATTCAGTTCCAACATTTGCAGTTTGGAGATTACACCAGAAGGTGGTAATAAAGTTCATGTCCGAACTCTGAAAATAAAGTGGAACATCAAATAATGTCCATGACGATCACTGTTGTAGCCATTTTATTAAACACACATTTATGAGATTTGTGTTAAACGTTTTTTATTTTTCAATTATTATTATTATGTTTATATTTAAAATTGTATATATGATATAATTTGTATTGGTATTTTTCCACCTGTTGTGGTAGAGTGATTTGTAAGTCACTACAAAGGGGCCGGTGGAAGAAGTTGGAGAGGGTAAAATGTTTGGATTTGGTATGTTTTTTATTTATTTATTTTATTTTATTTTTTAAATTTACCACTTCGTGATTATATTTTCATTTCATTTGAAGTTTAATTTGAATTTAGAAATATTTGTGATTTAATTTTTTCATGCTTCAATAAATAAATGAAATTTTTCAAAATTAAAATCAACTGGTAGAAGTGAAGTGTTTTCCGATACAATCACTGTACATACTAGCCATGATTTGTGTGTCAGTAGATGAAAATCATTAATAATACTTACATTCTCTATAATTTAACAGAGCCTACATCCATATCCTGAACCACATTTTCCATGCGTATAAAAGAAGCATGTCCCATTCAACAAGGATGCAGTTAATGCAAAGTCCATATTATTTGTTGAGTGCATTACAGTTATTAACTGCCCGTCTATTATAGCCTCTTTGCAATGCTTGCATGATATTGTGGCAGCATAATAATTAGAGCTGTCAGAATTAATGCATTAATGCATGCGATTAATTAAAAAAGTTTAACGCGTTAATTTTCCTTAATTGCGATTAACGCATTTATCGTTAATGCGGCATTAACACTTGTGTGAAGGGTGGAAACTTTGTAATGTGTCTGCCTGGAGTCATTACACTGACACACACTTCACACAAACAAACACAGCACCAGAGCCCTTCTACCAAGAATAGCCTACAAGTTTAGCATAAAATAGCATAATGCGGCAATCCCATTGACATTCTATGGGTGGTACTGTCGTAATACTCTGCTATGATAGAGCCACGGAGGTTGTTATCACAGTAAATAAAAAAAGCTCTGACAGCACTTCTCTGTCAGTGATAAAATGATGGGGAAAGGAGCTCTTAGCGCTGTATGATGTACAAAACAAGCCCAGATGGGACTTGTAAGGCACATTTTAATTACCACAGAAGCAAGTCAAGTCTTTACCTATCACCAAAACACATAAATGCAGCTTCTTGTTTGCTGTAACAAAGTGGATACCCACAGTCTGCTGGCAAATTAATATTGCGGAGGATGAGATTTTAAGAGACTTAATGCTCATTGCAATGAATATGCAACCTATGGGGAAACTAGTTCTTTCAATTAGTCAAATTCCCACTTACACTGGCGGCCAAAAGTTTGGAATAATGTACAGATTTAGCTGTTTCAGAAGGAAATTGTTACTTTAATTCATCAAAGTGGCATTCAGCTGATCACAATGTATAGTCAGGACATTACTGATGTAAAAACAGCACCATCACTATTTGAAAAAAGTCATTTTGATCAAATCTAGACAGGCCCCATTTCCAGCAGCCATCACTCCAACACCTTATCCTTGAGTAATCATGCTAAATTGCTAATTTGGTACTAGAAATTCACTTGCCATTATATCAAACACAGTTGAAAGCTATCTGGTTCATTAAATTAAGCTTAACATTGTCTTTGTATTTGTTTTTGTTTTTGAGTTGCCACAGTATGCAATAGACTGGCATGTCTTAAGGTCAATATTAGGTAAAAAATGCCAAAAAAGAAACAGCTTTCTCTAGAAACTCGTCAGTCAATCATTGTTTTGAAGAATGAAGGCTATAAAATGCTTGAAGATTTCATACAAAGGTGTACACTACAGTCTTCAAAGACAAAGGACAGCTGGCTCTAACAAGGACAGAAAGAGATGTGGAAGGCCAGATGTACAACTAAACAAGAGGATAAGTACATCAGAATCTCTAGTTTGAGAAACAGACACCTCACATGTCCTCAGCTGACAGCTTCATTGAATTCTACCTGCTCAACACCAGTTTCATGTACAACAGTAAAGAGAAGACTCAGGGGTGCAGGCCTTATGGGAAGAATTACAAAGAAAAGCCACTTTTGAAACAGAAAAACAAAAAGAAAAGGTTAGAGTGGGCAAAGAGACACAGACACTGGACAACAGATAACTGGAAAAGAGTGTTATGGATCTTAACCCCATTGAGCTTTTGTGGGATCAGCTAGACTGTGAGGTGTGTGAGAAGTGCCCGACAAGACAGCCACATCTATGGCAAATGTTACAGGAAGCGTGGAGTGAAATGTCACCTCAGTATCTGGACAAACTGACAGCTAGAATGCCAAGGATCTGCAAAGCTGCCATTGCTGCACGTGGAGGATTTTTTGATGAGAACTCTTTGAAGTAGTTTAAGAAGTTCTGAACATTTCTTTCAAATTGTAATATTAAATTTTCACGTTATTAATGTCCTGACTATACATTGTGATCAGTTGAATGCCACTTTGGTGAATAAAAGTACCAATTTCTTTCCATAAGAGCAGAATCTGTACATTATTCCAAACTTTTGGCCACCAGTGTAGACTTTGGCAAACTTAAATTGGTGCTATTTTAGTGTATTTCTTGTGGCTTTGTTTTGAAAATGTTGGCAAAGCATTATATTGTTACATATTGTTTTGTTTTCTTTCCTAAGATGAAAATAAATGCATTTTGACAAGAAAATAAGTCAATATAGTGTCAAATTTCAGCACTTTCAAAATCTGTGATTAATCGCGATTAACTACAAAAAACTTATGCGATTAATCGCAATTAGTGACAGCACTAATAATAATACAATCTGCACCAAGTTGATTAAATAGGTGTCATTGACGTGTAAATGTGGGAGGGCATTTGTTAATATTTCAGGTTTCTGACTTCAGAAACAAGCCATACAGGTCTGTCTGATAGTGTCTGTGTGCTGATAAAGTTCATTGTCAGCACACAGCGTTCTTGTCCAAGAGCATGCACGTCTCACATACATTTCTCAGAGGCGCTCTAGCGAGGTTCAATGCTACTGGTGTTGAGGCATGACAAACCCATTCCAGGGCAGATTTTATGAAGCTAAATTTAAGACTTTTTTAAGACCATTTTTAAAACCAATTAAAAGAAAAAAAGGAATAAAATATACATTACCACCACAAAAACATGTAAAAATAAGATTTTATTCAAAAACATTTGGTCATTAAATCTATAAACTACAAAAGGAACATTTATGACTTTTTTTTTTTCTTTTGTTATAAAAACCTCCCTATGATTCTGCAATCTAAATCCCTTGTCCTAGTTTAGCCAATAATATATACATTTACAGAAATTTACATACTGTGCCACTCAGTTGACATGATTCATGAACGGCAAAAAGACATGCCAAGGTTGGAGTCAGCACACAAGTGTGGATTATCTTTTGAACTCATGTACGTTCAGGACATGATGTCAATGATGCATACCCAATTTCTTATAAATCTGACAATGCATTCAAAAGATATTTAACTTTTTTATAAAAATAAATTTTCCTGAGAGGCTGATATGGGAAAAATTATATATGGTTTATGCATCCAAACTTTGCATGTACCCTCAGATAATGGTCCTGATGTAGCATACCAAGTTTAGTTTCAATATGACAAACCACTGGCAAGATATAGCCTCACTTCCTGTCGATCTTGTTAAATCTGTGTTAACATAACTTTTTAACATAATCAAAAATCTAAATTTGGTATTATTCATTCTGTGCGGATCAGTCTGGAGATTATTTTGAGCCATTGTTTAGGCAAATCGGGCAAAGCTGGCAGCAATAGTAGCGAATAAACGATAAACATCATAATTCAAGATGTCGGCCACTGTAATGGGATGAGTTTTAATTTAAGTGGTACATTTGTTTCATCAGCAGGAGCCTAATTACATGCAAAAAAAATTCAAGGACAAATGGTTCAAAAGATATGCACAAAAGAAAAGTGCATTTTTGAACTGGTGGTGGCACTATAGAGTTTGTCCTAGAGACCGCAAATTTGGTATGGGGGTATTCATGCACAGAAATTACTCTTCACTTTAAAACGACTTAAACGCAACAAGAAACAAATCCCTCATGCAAAATTTAATACCATGAAAATTGAATGAAGACCTTTTTAAGGCCTTAATTTGCAAAAGGGCAATTTAAGACTTTTTAAGACTTTTTTAAGACCTGCAGAAACCCTGCCATTCCTGAACTGAGTTGTATTTGTATCACATGTTCACACACATGGCTCAGTACTACGTTCACAGCTGTAGTTCAGCTCAAAAATGCAAACCTTTTTATCTCAAGCATACAGAGGTTTTCAGTTCTAAAAGTTACAGTATGTTTTCCTAGTACAATGTACTCCTTAATTTCAAATAATTAAAAAAAAATTATTTTTATGATATGAACCCTGTAAAAGCACGTAATCAGAATAGAAGCCTTCTTACTTAGACTGTGGTATGCTGTATTGGCCATACTACTGCGACCTTTTGACCTCACTCTTGAACCTTTTAATCTGTCTTTGACCTAATTACTCTTGACATCAGAAGTCAGCAAGCAAGAGAGGGGGGAAAGAGCCCAGCACTGACACATATTCACTAATTCTCTAACATACTGAGAGCACTAATCCTTTAAAAACTAAGGTTCTAATCATCGAGAAGTGACAGGGAAAGGGAAAATCATTCTGTTCACAGAAAAAAAGAGAGACAGACCTTTTCTAGCTTTCTTCTGGAGCTTTAAAGTATCAGATGATTTCTTCTTGATCTCCTGCCTAGAGCGCTTGTACTCTGGTGAACAGAAAGAGGTGTGAATTGAGGACAGAGACATTAGTATTGCAGAAAGTGCAAAATGTTTTTCTCAGTCAATCCTACTGTACCTTTGGCGTGGTCTTTATCTAGCAGGGCAGTGGTTTTCTTCCACTCTTCTATCTTGTCTTGGAGTGGGCCGATCATTTTTTCCATAAGAGCACTTATTCAAACAGGGCAAGAATGAAACAACAAAAAGAAAACCAGGGGTCAACATGTGGTCAGCAGCATCATTGTATTATTTAAAAGAAAGAAAATTTGTAACAATTTAAGTTTCAGTCTGTTCATCAAACAAAGCTGTCATATGGCTTTACTTTAAATATAGTGCGCATCTCACATGGTCTACGTTTATGCTAATTTTATCATGCTTTTTTGTTATTTTTGAAGCTTGACAGTGAGAGCCCATTCACTTTCATTGCACCAAAAACTGTGTGAACATTCTGCTTCGTTTCTTGTTCCACTGAAGAAAGAAAGTCATATAGGTTTGAACAACATGAGAATGAGTTAATAATGACAGAATTGTATTTTTAGGTGAACTATTCCGTTAAGGTAAGCATTCAAATACAGTATGTAGTTGCTTATTTGCTCCTACTTTAGTCTGCAAGCTAATTTAGACTGTCTGAAGACAGCACATTAAAGCCTTTGAGCAGGGTGTTTGATTTATGGATGTTTGCTCATCTCCGCAGTGGAAAATCAATGCAGGCACAGACATAAAATTCTATCTCTGCCATCTAACTGGCGGGGTGCAAGGCATGAAAGTAGTCACACCACAGTCAGTTCGATCACTCACTTGGTGAAGTGGCGCAGTTTGGCCTCGATGCTGCGGTGTCGCATGCACATCCGGGTCAAAGCGGAGCCGATATCCCTGGTGGCACCTGACAACAAGAAAAAATGATGTTAACTGAAGTGGTCAATATGAAGAATCAACACTTTTTAGTTTTAAATTGTGTGGCATTAGACAGAAAGAGTCACTACTGTAACTTTCATCTTTGGAAACATTTGACAACCTTGTTTTTCACATGTAAACACAGATACAAAAATGGCCGCAAAGGTGCAGACTAATCAGGAACACAAAGGCAGATCCATTAAAGGAAAAACTATGAGCTTTGTCAGTGAAAATGCAAGATAATTGGACAGTATTCACAAGTGACATAGCTTCAAAAACCACAAACAGTGCACTTCCCATAGTCCATGGCTCTAATCCGTCAAGAAATACTCACTCAATTGGTGACCTTAATTATAATTACATAGCGGTGTTAACTTTCCTCTCCGGCCAAGTGTAATTAAAATGGGGTTTTAAGCTGTAAAGCCCAGTCTGGGCCGTAACACAACCAGTTCAGCCAAGATTTTCCCAATCTCACAGCCATATCTGATGAGATTTAGCCCTGGATGGCAATCGGTGCCAAGGTCTCTGTTCACAGAGTTCAATGGGTGAGCGGATATCAAGGAAAATCTGTTGAATCGATGTTCAGTAGGATATCTGATTCTTCCAATTAAACTTTCTTCAAAAAGTTTAAGAGGAGGTGAAGATGTCATATTGAAAATAAAGGCTCAACAACAATGTTTTAAAGGAATAGTTTAAAAGGTTACGCAAGTAACCATGACGTTCCCTATCTGTCACTCACTCGATGTTGTGTCGATGTAGTGACACTAGTGGTCCATATACAAATCGCCGCAACTGGCTGAACTTTGTTACGTGAACTGGCGGTGTGTGACGGGCAGACAACTGTGTGATCGTAGCCAACGCACCAGGCCGACACGTAACCTCCCCCAACATAGTTATGAGTGTCGAACGGCCCTTTGGGGACAAGTCGACTACCCAAAAGGTAGAGACAGGCTAGCCCAGTCGTGGCCTCTTTTCCCGTTCTTTTTTTTCCACTCCCTAAAAAAAGGGGGGAATATCCGACTGGGCCGACCAGGTCTAGTCGGGGGGTGTCCCTCCCAAGGGGAGGACACCACGGAGACCACACCTCGCCCAGAGAGAGGTGGGGATATTTAAGTGGAAAATATGTCACATGGTCTTGCCAACCATGTGGAAAAGTCTCATGGTAGATCCTACCCAACGGGGGAGGAGTTACTACAAACATGGAAGACGCAGTTTGCCAACAGGGAAACGAATTAGCGGAAGATATACATCGCATGGGGTTACCTTACAGGGATCACCACATGCGGAGCACCTACCCCAGAACAGGGCTCTTAGTTAGAACGTGTACTGGGCCGGCAGCGAGTCTCTCTGAAAACTCGACTGCCACAGTGCTCGGAGGAAGTCAACCAGGGAACATAGTTTGTGAACACTACTGGGAATTAATGGCGCACGTCTTCAGCTCAGAGAAGGTGAAAGGCACTATGTGCAAGCGATACACCCGGCCGGCTATCCCGGGCTTATCCGCTTGTATTGCGTGCCACTACCCGGGACAAAACCACTTCCACCCGGAGGTTGTAGAACCTCGCAAAGGTGTTGGGTGTTGCCCAGCCCGCTGCTCTGCAAATGTCTGTTAGAGAGGCACCCCTGGCCAGGGCCCAGGAGGCCGCTACACCCCTGGTAGAATGGGCTCATAGCCCTACCGGGGGCTGCACGTCCTGGGCGTGATATGCCACAGCTATGGCATCAATGAGCCAGTGGGCGATCCTCTGCTTGGAGACAGCGCTTCCTTTCTGCTGTGCACCAAAGCAGACAAAGAGCTGCTCAGAGATCCTAAAGCACTGTGTGTGATCCAAATAGATGCGTAAAGCGTGCACCGGACACAGCAATGACAGGGCTGGGTCTGCCTCCTCCTGGGGCAGCGCTCGCAGGTTCACCACCTGGTCCCTAAAAGGGGTCGTGGGAACCTTGGGCACATAGCCCAGTCGGGGTCTTAAGATCACGTGAGAGTAGCCCGGACCGAACTCCAGGCACGTTTCGCTGACAGAGAATGCTTGCAGGTCTCCTACCCTCTTGATGGAAGTGAGCGCAGTCAGGAGGGCAGTCTTCAAGGAGTGCCTTAAGCTCAGCTGACTGCAAAGGCTCAAAGGGGGCTCTCTGTAGACCCTGAAGAACTACAGAGAGGTCCCATGCGGGAAGGAGGCGCGGTCTGGAGGGGTTCAGCCTCCTGGCACCTCTCAGGAACCTGATGATCAGGTCGTGCTTCCCTAAGGACTTACCGTCCACTGTGTCGTGGTGTGCTGCTATAGCAGCAACGTACACCTTCAAGGTGGAAGGGGACAGCCGCCCTTCCAACATCTCCTGCAGGAAGGAAATACCGATCCGACTGCGCATCTCTGGGGGTCTTCCCGTCGGGAAGTACACCATTTAGCGAACAGATGCCACTTAAAGGCATACAGGCGCCTCATAGAGGGGGCCCTAGCCTGAGTGATCATGTCTACCACCGCAGGTGGTGACAGCATGTCCGCTGCAGTGTTGAGGTCGCCCGGGATGTGAGTGGCTCGCAGCGACTTGAGGTGCTGCTGACTCCAGAGGAGGAGATGGTGGGTGAGTTGTGACATACAACGAGAGCGCAGCTTTGGTGCTTGGCGGTTGACATATGCTACCATTGCCGTGTTGTCTGTCCGAACTAACACGTGCTTGCCCTGGATGAATGGCTAGAACCTCCGCAGGGCGAGCAGAATTGCCAGCAACTCGAGGCTGTTGATGGCTCGGGCCCGTCCATAAGCCGGTGGTTGCATGCCCATTGCAAACAGCGCCCCAGCCCGTTTTGGAGGCATCTGTCATGACCACGACGCGCCTGGAGACCTGCTCTAGGGGAACACCTGCCCATAGAAACGTGAGGTCGATCCAAGGGCTGAAGAGACGGTGACAGACCGGTGTGATGACCACGCGATGTGTCCCACGGCGCCATGCCCATTTTGGGACTCGAGTCTGAAGCCAGTGCTGAAGCGGTCTCATATGCATCAACCCGAGCGGGGTGGCCACCGCTGAGGATGCCATATGCCCCAGGAGCCTCTGAAAGAGTTTCAGTGGAACCACTGTTTTCTGTTTGAACGTCTTCAAACAGGTCAGCACCGACTGTGCGCGCTCGTTCATGAGGCACGCTGTCAATGAGACAGCCGAGAAAAGAGATGCTCTGAACCTGGAGGAGCTTGCTCTTTTCCCAGTTGACCCGAAGCCCTAATCGGCTGAGGTGCGAGAGCACCAAGTCCCTGCGTGCACGCAACATGTCCCGAGAGTGAGCAAGGATTAGCCAATCGTCGAGATAGTTGAGAATGCGAATTCCCACCTCCCTTAACGGGGCAAGAGCTGCCTCTGCGACCTTCGTGAAGACGCATGGGGACAAGGACAGGCCGAAAGGGAGGACCTTGTACTGATACGCCTGACCCTCGAATGCAAACCGGAGGAAGGGTCTGTGTCGAGGTAGAATCGAGACGTGAAAGTACGCGTCCTTCAGGTCTACCGCCGCAAACCAATCTTGATGCCGGACGCTCACTAGAATGCATTTTTGCATCAGCATCTTGAACGGGAGTCTGCGTAAAGCCCGGTTCAGTACTCGCAGGTCAAAGATTGGCTGCAACCCACCGCCTTTTTTCGGTACGATGAAGTAGGGGCTGTAAAACTCCTTCTTCATCTCGGCCGGAGGGACAGTTTCTATCGCACCCTTCCGTAGGAGGGTGGCAATCTCCGCACGCAAGGTAGCAGCGTTTTCGTCCTTCACCAAGGTGAAGTGGATACCCCTGAACCTGAGCGGACGCCTGACGAACTGAATCGCGTAGCCGAGTCGGACGGTCCGGACCAGCCATCGCAACGGATTGGAAAGCACAAGCCACGCATCCAAGTTCCGCGCGAGGGGGACCAAAGGGACAACCTCGTCAGACGTACCGGCAGGTGGGGCCTTGCGGCGGGGCGGAGCTCGAGGTGCCACACCATGTCGTGGCCATGCTGAGTCTAGGGACATCGAAGCACTTACCTGGCTCCTTGTGACCACCCCCAGAACAGGCTGGGACGGGGGAGGAAGAGGCCTGTCTTCGCATCCCGTGGAGACTGTCATATCGGGGATGGATGTGTGCCACAGCTGGGCGTGCAGGGGCGGGGAGACCACCACTGGAGCGCCAATCCTGCAAGGGTAAAAAGGTGGATGGTGGTCGTGATGACGACCGTGCACACCGGGTATGTGACCCAGGGAAGGAGGAAACCGCTCTTTTGCTGAACTGTTGGGTACCGCAGCCACTTGGGCATGCAGCGAAATCAAATTAAAAGGCAACAAAAGATTCTCCACCCGGCCCTCCACCGGGGGATGGAGTGGTCTTACTACCAGCTCCAATGCAGTGGGTTTCGTCGACCCTGGGTCGCCCGTCTCAGGGGCGCTTTGAAGACCTTCGTGGGTTCTTGATGGTCGGCCGTGAGAAGGGTGGTGTCTGCTTCCTGCGGTGGGCTCCACGCCGGGGCCGGGCCGAAGGGGCGGGCTGCGGCAGAGCCGGTGCAGTCAACGCAGGGGGACGCCCTTGGCGATGATCAGACGGGGTGCTGGATATTGAGCCGCGCCAGGGCAGGATATGCCGGATAGCCTCCATCTGCTGCTTCACCATCAAGAAATGCTGGGCAAAGTCCTCGATGGTATCGCCAAATAGGCCAGCCTGGGAGATAGGGGCAGCAAGGAACCATGTCTTGTCGGCCTCACCCTTCTCAACCAGGTTGAGCCAAAAGTGGCGCTCCTGGACCACTAATGTGGACAACATCCGCCCGAGAGACCACGCCGTGACCTTCGTCACCCGGAGAGCGAGGTCGGTTGCCAAGCGCAGTTCCTGCATCAGATCTGGGGCGGAACTACCCTCATGCAGTTCTTTTAGCGCCTTGGCTTGGTGGACCTGCAGGAGAGCCATGGTGATGAACCAATCATTGAGCCGCGAGGGTTCAGGGGAGAGCGGAGGGTTCCACTCTAGCCCGGGAAAGCATGTCCGTCATTTCCGCATCAGCCTGTGACTCGGCAATCGTCCCCGAAGGGGGGAGCACAGCTGAGGCTTCTGCGTCCGACTGGACAAGCCCGCTCTCCGATGCTGCACTCGAGAGCTCATCAGCTTTGCGGGCTCCGAACAAGAAGTTGAACTCGCCGTGAGACGAGCCGGCGGACTCATCCGGAAGCCCGATCGAGGCAGATGAGCGTGCTGGGGAATGGGAGGTCCGTGGGGGGATACCCGGCGGAGGCGGTCTCATTGGGGTCCCCAAATCGCCCCCAGTGCTAGCCGCGCTGGCCTCAAACCCGTAGGTAGAAGGACCGAGGCGGGGAGCCGCTGGGGTGGCTTGCTTTCTTATGAAAGCATGCCGCGACCGCAACGTTGCCATGGTCATGTTCTCGCAGTGAGAACATGAACCATCCACGAACGCTGCCTCCGTGTGGGTCGCGCCCAGACACGAAAGACAGCGATCGTGACCGTCTGAAGTTGAGAGGTAATGACCGCAACCAGGAATAACACACAAACGGAAAGGCATCTTTAAAAAGATGCGTCTTTAAAAAGACGTTCCGTGTGTGCCGCTCTTTTAGAGAAATATACGCTTTCAGGAAAATATACTCTCTTTTTTCTGCCGAAGCGCCCAGGGGTGTTCTCTGCAGTGCACCATTGCAGAGGAGGGAGAAGCCGCTGAAATGCGCCGTCAGATCCAGCAGATATGAATGAACAATCAGCTCAGTAGACATCGACCATTCGGCTCCGAAGAGAAAATCTGAATGAGTGGTTGCATGCCAGCTCCTTTTATACCCATATGTCCGGGGGAGTGGCATGCAAATACCACTCGCCAATTTTCATTGGCCTTTTATCAAAGACCAGAGGTGTCTCGGGCTCCCAAGAGTGACCCCTAGTGTCACTACATCGACACAACGTAGAGTGAGTGACAGATAGGGAACTGACAATAGGCTTTAGTTCACAACCATGAACCATAATTTGCTACTTGCTGGTTGGTTACATAGGGAGGAACATTCTCATTCTTCAGAGCATTTGATTGGACAAAAATCTGTGTAGTGCATGATGAGTCATCAGTATTTTTGGTCCATTTTCCCAGAGTTGTAAATTGTAAATTCTAAATGCATATAAATGAATTATGTTAACGTTTAAGAGTACACTAGCATACAGGTTTTTTTTAAAGAGCTGGTGGGGTGTAAAATATCACACTGTGTATTTTTGTATGTGTTTTTGTATAAAAAATATAAATCTGTGTGTGTGTTCATTGTGTATGTGCAAGTTGAAACAGGAGCAGACCAGAAGAACAGTCCTGCCACACCTCTCCCATCTCTTCATCCAGCCTGGTCCAAAGGGAAAAGGAGGGAACCCGGTAAAGGGATATCCCTCCATTCTTCTACTCTGTATCTGCCTTTCCTGTCTGCTCATGTTTCCTAAACACTATTATTACAGGAGAGAATGGGAGAGGCCGGCAATAACCTGCCCTACTAAAACCACACACACTCACACAAAGACACACACCCTGACTCCTGAAGCAACTTTCAAAACAAACAGCCTCCTACATGAAAGCCCATCCCAAAAAAGTAAGTTTTTGGGGGGAGACTTAAATATCTGTAAAGTGTATACATTTGAAGATTCAGCTTAAATAGTCCATACACCCAAAAATAACAATTCTGCCATAATTTACACCCCTATGACGTTCTTACTTCTTACACCAACTTAATTTGACTTGACCTAAAAGCATCATAAAAGTAGTTCTTATGACTCATGCACTATATTTCAAGTCTTCTAAAGCCATTTAATAGCTTTGTGTGAGAAAGAGACTGAAATTTAAATAATTATTTACTGAAAATCTTGCTTGACAGCACCATCCACTTTCATTGTATGGAAGAGATCAGCATGAATATTGTTCTATAAATAACTTTTTTTGTGTTCACAGAAGAAAGAAGGTGAAACAGGTTTGGAACAATATGAGGGCGAGTAAATACTTCAAACAATATTTGATTTGCTTTGAAAGCCTCTTTTTCAATAAATTAAAAAAGAACATAAAAACACCAAAGTCTAAATGACAAATGAGTTCCCTTCTTTGAAACTGGAGCAAATATAATCATGTTTTGATACAAAGAAAGTTTCATGACTTCACAAATGCACATTTCACAGTTTGGGGCATTGGGTGGGACGCTGACAGATTGAATGGCTGCCAAAGCAGATGACAGTAGAAAGGCTACAGGTCAGCCAGCTGAGTCCTCGGTCAGATGGGCTGTACTCAGTAAAAGATGTTGAAAAAAATTCCCTGTATCTCCCATTTGGCCCAAACCCACAGGTCTATCTGATAGTGTCTGTTTGCTGATAAAGTTCATTGCCAGCACACGAGCATGCACGTCTCACATCCATTTCCCAGAGGTGCTCTAGCAAGGTTCAATGCTACTGGTGTTGAGACATAACAGACCCATTCTTGAACTGAGTTGTTTTTGTATCACATGTCCACACATATGGCTCAGTACTACGTTTACAGCTGTAGTTTAGCTCAAAAATGTAAACCTTTTTATCTTAAAAACAGACCTTCTCTATGTCACTGCTACATTCAAGATGATACGCTACATACACACACACACCTGCCAGCATCCTCTTTCCTTCCCTTGAGGGATCAGCTGACAGCTCCATCCTGAAAGCATGAAGAAACTTCCTGTATCCAGAGTCCCCTGGCTTCCCACCCTGACCGGACACGTGCGACTCCCACAGCCTTCCCTTTAGATCACATGACTGGCCTCAGATGCTCCATTCAGCTAACTGCTCATTGCCTCCAACACCTGCCCATGACTGGGAAACTATTTATCAGATCTTGGGCTGCGGATGCACCGGAAGCCTTGAGGAATTACTTGTGATCAACGGCTCTCTAAGTTTGAGACATGGAACAGTCCTCCTTTAACCAAAAATATCAATGTTGATCAAAACTGTTGAGATGGAAAAGAATATCGCCATAACATAATGGAGAGATGTTATTATTGTCCGCATACATTAAAGTGCCACTTCTTAGGCCAGAAACATCCTCCATACAACCATGCCAGCACAAACACAAATGCTTGATGAACACATTGCAAACATGCAGTCCTGTTGTACACTTTAACAAACTCTTCAAACTGTTGCTCTGTCATTACAGTGGTTTTCCTGAATGAGAAAACTGACTGTAGGAGACAGTTTGCATTAATATCCACTTTGGCTCCCCTTGTGGCAACTAGGACTGGGTAAAAAATAGTGATTTTTCTTATCCTGATATCGATCCAAAGATCGATTTTTTACTCAATGCACAACCGCACTTCAGTAGCATATGCAATCAAATTTCACAATATGCGACTAAAAATGTCTGTGATTACCAGTGGCTTGTAAATGTTCCGATTTACTTGTCAGTGATTGAGTAGTATAGCGGCAAAGAAGGCTGCACGATTGCAGTAGCAAAGGGAATAGCTACAGTCTGCCGGCTGATTAATATTGTGGAGGATGAGATTTAATGCCCATTGCAATGAAAATGCAACCTATGGTTGCATAGTTCTTTAAATTATTCAACCTCCCACTTAGACTTTGGGTAACATTTAATGTTACCAGAATTGGTGATATTTTAGTGCATTTCTATCTTTATACTGTGGAAGGCTTTGTTTGGAAAATGTTAATAAAGTTATATAAAAAAATTATTGACTGACAGCACTAATAATATATATATATCTATGTATGTATGTATGTATGTATGTACGTATATATGTACATATGCAGTATAATATATGCAATTTCAAATCATCATATTTTTTTATTAAAATGTGACCAAAATGATGAAAAATTAATGATAAAATAAAATTAGTAATATTAATTGTTTCTTAATGTATCCAGTTAGAAGGCCCACTGTATAATTAACAGGATTAGCTGAGAAAGAATTTCTTTCATATGACAGTAAAATGTACATTATAACTGAAATATACTCAAATGAATCGTATCGAATAGAATAGAAACTGAAATCAAAATGCAAGATTGTTAATCGGAATCTAATTATATGAGGAAATCTGTATCAATACCGAGCCCTAGTGGAAACGCAGTAAATGCAACATGCGTAGCATTTTGTTGCTTTGTATGAAAACAAGCAAATAAGGCCTTATTACAGGCATTATTTTAAAGCCCTTTTCCACCAAAGGGCCGAATGATTCTTATTGCAGAATCGTGCCATTCTATATACCAATCCGGGCATGTTGGCACGGTTTCTTTTTCCACTGTGGTGCTGTGAAATCAGAATTAGAATAAAAATAACTGACAAGTGGCCAATCGTGAGTCGCCACGTCGCTACAGACGTTCCACCAGCACAGTTCTTCTCCTGAGCACAGTTAGCTAACCATGCTAAGAAATCTGGGCCAGGAACGATTTGTAATTGTACCATACCGAAATGTGTTCAAGTAAAAATGCTACTGTAACTATTACTCAGCGTGCTCAGAAACGTTTAGCCTGATAGTAGAAAAGTGGCTTTAATCAAAATATCTGATCAAATAATGGCTTTCATAAGCCTTAGCAGGCAAGTGCCTGAAAATGTTGAACTAAGGAGAAGTCCCTAATACTTTCCCTATCTTACTCTGAGTGGGTACATGTGCAGGTGCAGAAGAAGGGCTGGCAAACGCTCTTAACAGAGCCTATGGATGAGTCTGTGAATGGCTGGCACTATAACAGTCACAGTGAGAGAGTCAAACAGAATTATTCATCACTCTTCTCGGTTTCCCCACAGCTCACTGTGAAGGTTCTGCTTCATGCAAACTGCAGTCAAAACAGCAAGGAGATAAAGTAACTGCTTCATACAGTATCACATTTTATTTGACATGTCAAACACCGTGGGAGGGCCAAGGTCTCATAAGTGAAATAAAGATAGAGATGTGAAATACAGTAATTTGTTAAGCAACACAAAGAAATGTCTTTTTGAGCCACTGTAGTATCTCAAATAATGTACCACATAAAACAAAAGGCAGCAGGATATTCAATGATTTCATGTAAATACATCCATGTAACCCAACGGTAACCTCAAACATACATACACACGAGTAAAAACAAACACATCAACTGCTTTTCTTCTTTTCTCACATTTTTAGCCGCCTGAAGGTTTCTGTAAAAGTTTCTGAGGGTTATGTAACAATCTAATAAACTGACAGACTAATAAACAAAAGTAATGAATGTTGAAGACAGTAAGGGGTGTATGTGCCTCCTCATATGCACGTTCAGTCCCACATGAGTATGCAGAGAGAGAGAGACACAGCGAGGAACAGACAGGAAGACCAATGAGAGCAAAGCTGAGCTTGGCCCCCTGCCTTCAGTCTATCTGTTCTCAATTACTCCAGACTTCCCAAGACTCTCTCCTGGCATGGGGAGGGGACAGAAAGAGTGCTCATATGTGTATGGCTTAGTGTACAGTATGTGTGTGTTTACAGCCTTTAAGACTTCCTGTCTAGGGGACTGAGCACTTCTGCTAAAAATACTCCATAGTCCTCTTCTGCAGATGTGCTTCACATTAAAGTTGCAGCAAAAAAACACACAGATTTTTTTACTATGAAGCTCCCTAAAAGACATAGTAGGGAGCTCTCCTCTCTGTCTCTCTCCCTTTCTCTCTGTCCATGACAGTAGTTCAGTCAGTAGGAGAGAGGTGGAGATAACTAGAGGAATATTGATATTAATCAAAATGTGTGTATGGCATTATGTCACTCACACAAAGAGTCAACTTGCTCAAAGCTGAAAAAATTATGGTACTTGGATGTTCTGATTTGACCAAAGGTGGTACTTGTCCTAAAAGTTTGAGAACCACTGCTCTAGCATATTTGTTTATACTTTCTCTGTTCTCTTTCTTTCTGTGTTTTCCTTTTTAACTCTCTTTTCCACAGGATGTAGCTGAACATAGTGTTCTGTTCTGTTCTTTTAATACTTTTTTATTGATTTCATGCCTCTCTTTGTTTGGCTTCAAAAGCTGAATGTAACTGATTCCAAGCGTAATGTGCTAATACTGGAAGCTTTTAAATGCACTCATGCTTTCCTCTCAATTGTGGACAATTTTTGTGGTAAAGGCTGTTATAAGAGTCATTCAGGGATATAAAATGAGAGTTTGCTTTCCTGATCTCAAATAATGTAAAACAGAAGTCAACTTTCATATCTGCCTGAGTGTTGGTTCTTCATTCTGTCTAAGTTTCACACTTAGGATACTATATGTTCAACAATCCTCACAAAACTTAATGTGACAGTACCATGGTACAGTGATGGTATTACCATGGAATATGGAAACTATGGTGCTACATGTGTAAATAAAAAAACACAAATGTAAATGCGAAGGTACATGCCCGAACACCATGGTAGTGTCATGGTATTTTTTTGTTATAATGTTCAGGATCTATCTTTTATATGCTTATAGTTAACTTGTACAAATGTATTAATCTGAATTCATTAACTGTTAATATTTACAGCATTGTTTTGTTATATATAGGCCATAATATGTTAGAAAAAGATAAGGGTCAATACACAATACACTAATACACAAAACCCTATGCTATGCGGTAATCACTTAGTCCCCATGAATAGTTTGGTGACCCATAGACCTGCTAAAAAGAATTGTTTTAATAGAAATGGGTGAAATGTAGCAAGTATGAATCTGACAGTAATCTCCGGTGCCAGGCAAGGCAAATTCATGCCCATGCCCCACAGTCCAGATGGCTGGCACGGATACATGCCATCTGCCAGTCCAAAGCTGCGGGGAAGATTAGCAGCCCACTGCGTCCCACTGACACACACTCGCACTGACATGTACAAATTCAGTCTGTGTGTCAGAACAAGGTAAATTGGATTACATATCTCTGCCTAGCCACTGCAAGCCGGGGAAATCACCTCCAAGCTCCTTCCATGTTTAAACATACTGTACATCCGCATACAGGGAAGAGCATTGTAACACTTTTTGGTTTTGCAGATTTATTCAGAAAATGTTTAGCCAAAACATCAGAAATTTTGCCTCAAACATCTCTGATATATTATCAGTCTGTTATTATCTGTGTTAATTAAATTTACAACCTAATCAAATGGACCAGTGTTACTTTCATACTACCGATGCTGAACAGCCAACTGTAACGGCGGTATGTGATAAATGAAAAAGCTCTATAATGTAAATAATTACGTTTTATGAGTACATACTAATTTTAGTCAATACACAACACATCCTCAAACACATATAGACATATCATAAGATTATGAAATAAGTGCTTTAATAGTGACATCCAACTATACTGTATGCATGCACACAGCAAGCCAGTTGACATGGCAAATACAGTTTTAAATAAACTTTAAACATCAATGCAAAGAACAACAGTGAAATACAACATCAGTTTAAAATCTACCCTTCATCTACATTTTAATCATTCTTCCTGCCTAGAGACAGCTACAGTCATACAGGTAGGAAGAAAGATAGAAGTTTTTGTAATATTGCTATCAAATCAGGCCTGAAAACAACATGACAACTTGTGTAAGGAGAGATAACTGTTTAAAAGTATGCATGATTTGATTTCTTAATACAATTATGACCCTAAAACCAAAAATTACAATATGAACACATCTAATTAATTTGGCCAGGACAGTTTTTTTAAATATTCAAGACAATTATTTTGGAAGGAGGTCTGGAGGATTGAATTATGCTTGCATAGACCTGATATGGCCAATGTTACATTTAATGAGTATTAGAATTGTTCCTGTTCTACTATATATACTGAAAAAAAAATATTTTGTGATTAAGTTAATATAGAAGAAAGGATTAAGTACTTTCTGAAGTTAGTTTAAGTGTAAACTTGAAAATATTAAGTAAATTCTACATTTGTACTCAATTCAAACATGTCAAATTTATGCTCTAGCTTATAAGTAAATATTATTTATAAAAGTAGGAAACCTCGTAATATTTATTCGCTAATTTGAATAAATCTGAATTGCTCCGAGGAGTGGCATAGTCTATTTTGTTTTGTCCCGCACCGGTCAAACCATCCCTGTAAGCTTGAATGTTTGTAACCTTAAAATAAGTAAATTTTACTTAACTTTTCGAAGCTGGTGTTCCCAGGACGCATCAGGCTTGGATAATTAATGAGCTTTCATGGTTTCACTGTTTGCAAGCTTATTTACACTGTTTTTATTGTTGATTTTGTTGTTATGTTTGGTAACTTGTTTTGTTGAGTCTGAAGTTCATTTTCTACCCATTCATGATCAAAAAATTTACTTTTAATTGTTAACATCATCATGTTTTGTGCACCAAGTGTTGAGGTATACGTGTGCAGCTCTGTATCTTATTTCTATCACTAGTAATGCAAGGTGAAATTGACTACATAGCGCGCATTAAGCTTTCCCGTGGAAGTCATAGTATGTCCTGTGGTACATGATCAAACTTACACCAATCAGCCACAACATTAAAACCACCTGCCTAATATTGTGTGGGTCCCACTCATGCCACCAAAACAGCACCAACCCGCATCTCAGAATAGCATTCTGAGATTATATTCTTCTCACCACAATTGTACAGAGTGGTTATCTGAGTTACCGTAGACTAAATTCTAGAGACTGTTGTGTGTGAAAATCCCAGGAGATCAGCAGTTACAGAAACACTCAAACCAGCACGTCTGGCACAACAATCATCATACAGATCAGGAGCTTCAGTTAATGTTCACATCAACCATCAGAATGGGGAAAAATGTGATCTCAGTGATTTTGACCATGGCATGATTGTTGGTGCCAGATGGGCTGGTTTGAGTATTTCTGTAACTGCTGATCTCCTGGGATTTTCACACAAAACAGTCTCTAGAATTTACTCAGAATGGTGCCAAAAACAAAAAACATCCAGTGAGCGGCAGTTCTGTGGACGGAAATGCCTTGTTGAGAGAAAAACACCGTTCACAACAGGGTTGCCACTCCAATCCCATGATAGAGGTTAGTGACATCTCCCGGTGCATTATCTCTCACAACATCAGAAATTACCCACAGAACCAACTATACCAGGGGTCGGCAACCTTTTTCACACAGAGTGCCAGTTTTTATTTTCCTGGTCAATCAGTTGAAATTTATTATTATAACCCAAAAATGATTTATTGTTGTCCAGTTTGTCAGTATAATATGATACCGTATTATTTTTATAACTTTGAGGTTTTGTTGTAGACAATAGTAATATATTTCTGTCTTATTTACTTTTTCACCTGGAGGCTGCAGTGTATTTTTCACCATGTTGCAAAAGGCTGTATTTTATGTAAGCATCATAGGCAACATTAGTTAAAGTAACAGTAAACATACAAGGCATGGCAGCCCCTCAGCACACTAGAGCAGAAGGGAAAAAAACAGTGCTGTTTATCAAGCGCTGAAATTTGCTTGGTGCAGAACAATCTGGAATAATGTTAAACATTGTAACAGTCACCTCTTTGCAACTTGAACTTGTTCAGAATGTTAAATCTTTGTGACACCTGCGCTAAAAACAATCTAGAAGCAGCACAACGAATGAAACAGAGAGCAGGTGTCTCGACATGCGTTTCTGAGACCAGAAGTTCTTTACAACTTGACTCAGTGTCTAAAAATGTGTTATTCCTGTGGTGTAGGAATGACATTCGTCGTTCGTCCAGTGCATATTCTATTGCACAATTTTATCATCAAGATTGTGTTTAAATAAATACATTCATTAAAACTTTAATTAAATGAAAGTATAACAATTAATTTTCAACAAGAAAGTGTATTATTTTTATCAAATGACATTTTGTACAGAACCTCACAGCACAATTCAAAATACAACATTGGAGTTATTTTTGTCAAATAAATTGCTGCATAATAGAGCATCACAGATGTTAAATATTATTTAAATATGATACAGTTACTATTGCTTTATTATTAGTAGTAGTAGTAGTAGTAGCAGTAGTAGTATTACAATGAATATTACATAACTATACAGTAGTGATCTATTTCTGTCATACTTTTTCATTTAAATTGACCTTTTATTTTGGCGGAGCTTTTATTTTGAAGTGTTTCTGTGGAGCTCTGACGTAATGACGGCAGATTCCCAATGCGGAAAAGCAGGTCGCTATGTGAATCACAGTAATTATTAAACTGCAAAAGGCTACTATATAAATAAAAATAAATGTAGTCTGTATATGACTCGTGCTAAAAAGTGAATTAGTGCTCTGTCTGCTGTCATCTGCTACAAACAGTGTATGCGATGCTCATAAATGTTTTCCATGTACACTACCGTTCAAAAGTTTAGGGTCACTTACTCATTATTTATTTTATTTTATTTTTTATTTTATTTGTATTCATTATTTTATATTAATAGTAAATTCATCACAACTATGGAATAATAGAAATGGAAATATGGGAATTATGTTTTGACTAAAAAAATCAAAACTGTGTTATATTTTAACATCTTCAAAGTAGTCACACTTTGCCTAGAATTTGCAGAAATGTACTCTTGACATTTTCTCAACCAACTTCTTGAGGTATCACCCTGAGATGCTTTTTAAACAGTATTGGAGTTCCCATCTATATGTTTAGCACTTAGTGGCTGCTTTTCTTAATTATTCAGTCCAAATCATCCATTTCAAAACCTTTTTTTTTTTTAAATAGAATTTTAGTTTTGTAACTAAATAAATTAATATGTTGGCACAATTGTATTTTTGTCTACAAAACTAATTTCAAATATATAATTATACGCCTTCAGATCAAAAGGTTTTTAAGATCATGAGAAACATTTCAGGCAAGTGACCCCAAACTTTTGAACGGTAGTGTATGAGCCAAGAATCTCTAAAGGTATGAGCAGTTTGTGTCTCTATGCCTGCACAACACCGGGTCCACACATTCACAAGCACTCACATTTAAAATGGTGCATGTGCAAACAATCTATTTATCTCATTTTATCTTTTAATCACCTCACTAGGACATGACGTGATTTTAATCTGTACAATGAATGTTTACCTAATGACATTCATACGTCAGATGGTATCGCTTTTTGGTATCGGAGCATTTTTACGAGTACGAGTACAAGTACATGAGCACAGTATCGGACCCATTCCGATACCAATATCGGTATTGGTACAACCCTAATTAAAACCACCTGCCTAATATCGTGTAGGTCCCCCTCGTGCTGCCAAAACAGCTCTGGCCCATCAAGGCATGGGCTCCACAAGACCTCTGAAGGTGTTCTGTGGTATCTGGCACCAAGAAATTGGCAGCAGATCCTTTAAGTCCTGTAAGTTGCGAGGTGGGGCCACCATGGATCGGACTTGTTTGTCTAGCACATCCCATAGATGCTCAATCGGATTGAGATCTGAGGAATTTGGAGGCCAAGTCAACACCTTGAACTCTTTGTTATGTTCCTCAAACCATTCCTGAACAATTTCTGCAGTGTGGCAGGATGCATTATCCTGCTGAAAGAGGCCACTGACATCAGGGAATACTGTTGCCGTGAAGGGGTGTATGTGGTCTGCAACAACCTTTAGGTAGGTGGTACATCCACATGAATGCTAGAACCCAAGGTTTCCCAGCAGAACATTGCCCAGAGCATCACACTGCCTCCGCCGTCCTGGCTGCCTTCTTCCCATAGTGCATCCTGCTGCCATCTCTTCTCCAGGTAAACGACGCACACGCACCCGGCCGTCCACATGATCTAAAAGAAAACATGATTCATCAGACCAGGCCACCTTCTTCCATTGCTCCATGGTCCAGTTCTGATGCTCACATGCCCATTGTAGGCGCTTTCGGTGGTGGACGTGAGTCAGCATGGGAACTCTGACCGGTCTGTGGCTATGCAGCCCCATATGCTGCAAGCTGCGATACACTGTGTGTTCTGACACCTTTCTATCATGGCCAGGTTTTTTAGCAATATGTGCTACAGTAGCTCTTATGTGGGATCGGACCAGACGGGCTAGCCTTCGCTCCCCACGTGCATCAATGAGCCTTGGACGCCCATGACCCTGTCGCCGGTTCACCGGTTGTCCTTCCTTGGACCACTTTTGGTAGGTACTAACCACTGCATACTGGGAACACCCCACAAGACCTGCCATTTTGGAGATGCTCTGACCCAGTCATCTAGCCATCACAATTTGGCCCTTGTCAAAGTCGCTCAGATCCTTACGCTTGCCCATTTTTCCTGCTTCCAACACATGAAATTCAAGAACTGACTGTTCACTTGCTGCCAAATATATCCCACCCCTTGACAGGTGCCATTGTAATAAGATAATCGATGTTATTCACTTCACCTGTCAGTGGTTTTAATGTTGTGGCTGATCAGTTTAAATACACAATGACTTGGAAGTGTCAATAAAAACCTAGTCGAACAAAGCATGTGTCATTACAACTGACTTGTGTTCTAGTAAACATCCCCCTCTGACATTCATCACTGGAAGTGAATGTAAGCAAATGCAGCTATTCTTAGAGACCACTCTCCCAAACGCAAGTCAAACACAGACATCAAACACTTCCCTGCCTGTCTTACACATGCTCAGATAGACTGCCCTCAAATTCCACATCTGCTCTATAAAAATTCTGACCATGACACCATGACAATAAAGATCACAAACAAGTCAGACAGCTGGAATCCTTTTCTACTTTATAGCTTTAACTGACCTTTCCTTGAGAATATATCATGTCTAAAAGCAAATATAAGAACAAACAACTGACCCTCCACCTACAGTACAATGGTCACAAAAACAGGTAAGATTTGGACAGATAAGTCACACTTAAAAATATATGAATGTCATTGCATTTATTTGAAAGTAAGTCAGCATAAGCAGACTTTTCAAGCAAAACATTTAATTGTAAGGTTTTAAATGATAAAACAATAGATATACTATTAAAAATTAAGACAAAAATAATTTGGACACTTTCTGTTTGTGCAGCTTTGTGGAACATCTCCATATTAATGTGATGAACTTCTAGTGTGATTTGTTTCTAAATGACATTTGGTTTGATATTTTGTTGTCTAATGCAATTACATTAATACTTAAATGGACATAAATAATTAAAATTAAAATTTTAGGTGAAATTTAATTTGTGCGATATAGAATGCAAAAATAATGAAAGGTTCTCCAAACACTCCTGCCGTCTGCCATCTGGTTGGACAAAAAGGTTGTCCTGCCCCAAATTCACACCATTGATTGAGCTGATGTTTCTGTGTCAGGCTGGTTGGGATGCTCAAACAGATGCCCAAACTAAACTGTACAGTTATACATCCATGAAGATGAATTTGAAAATTAACCAAAGATCAAACACTTTACATGTGCAACCATTATAGGGTCATGGTCATCTGTTAATGTGAAAGTCCAAAGCAGTAACACCAGTGACTGTGAGTGATTATAGGGCTCCTAACTAGGGTGATGAAGAAAGAATGTGTCACTGGAAGCCAGTGAGATGAGAATCTGTCTGATGTTGGTATTTTAGTGAGATTTCCAGCTGCGCCAGTGCCCCTAGCCTGTCTCTAATTCAAAGAGAATGCATGCCTACTGTTGCTGACACTTAATACCAGGGATTATATACTGCACTCTCATTGGTGGATAGGTGAAGATATCATTTCAATGTGGCATTACAAAAAAAACAAGGCCATTTTGTCCACACAAAATGAGTAAAAAAAACTGATTAAAAAAAAAAAAAATAGGGAAAAGGTCACTGCCCAAAGTTCCTTCGATACAATACAGTCATAGTGTAACTACTTTTATAACAATGCAAAGTCATAAACAATGGTCTCTTCACAGTCAGACAAGGTCAGAGGTTAAAATACTCAGATGACAGGCATCCACTTAAAGTATTGACAGTTCACCAAACTAATTTATGGCAGTGCTGTGTGTTTGGAGTCCAGTTCAGAACAAAGCATTCCCCCAGGACAAATGGAATCAATCTGGTTCACTGACATATGGTAATGATTCTGGACCGGGCAAAAGGGTGAAGGTGGATAGGTGGCTGTATTTTAGTTTAAGACTTTGCATTGGCCTTGACTTGAAACTATGAAATGTGCAGCGTGTCTCTTAGGCCACGTCCACACTAATACATTTTTGTTTGAAAACGCATCTTTTTCTCTAAGTTTTGGCCTTCCCTCTACACTGAGATGTGGGTTTTTGACAGCAAAAGCGGCCACCGTTACAAGTGGGTACATTTGAAAATGGCATCTTGGCACTGGGGAGTGTGAACAGGGGAAACAGAGATATCTGAAAAAGATGAAGTATTTGTTGTCATGTGATCCATGTAACCCAAAACAATCAAGATGGCGGCCCATGTTGTAGCACCATTGTTGTACCTGCGATCCACTTTGATACCATTGTTAAAGATAAATGTAACTTTAATTTACTGGGAATTGCCGTTCGGCGACAGAATAAGAGGATAATTGCGTTTCAGACCATATGGAACGGCCATTAAATATGTTTCGTGTGGATGAGCAACTTTTGGAAAATGCTTGAAAATGGCAGTGTGGATGGAGAGCGTTTCAAAAATGAAAACGCAGTTTTCAAATGTATCTGGATTAATGTGGACATATAGCCTTTATTTGCTTTCACTGCAAGTGTTGTGATTTAACCAGCTGCAATAAAGCTATTGGTCACTCAAAAACTGCAGTGATTGGCAGAGCGAACAAGGTTGAGAGTGAAGTTAAACCAGGCTACCACACTGGATTTTGGGGTAAAAATGGTCCTAGCACTGATTTAACCTCTCTGCCGAGCACAAACCAATGTCTCTGAGTCTGATTACACCTTGTATAAACATTGTTTTTGGGTGATCCAATCACAGTCAACAGCACTAAATACAATGTAAAAGTGGTACAAAATACTGAAAATGCATGCAACACATTGCATTTCAAGTGTAAATGCTAATCTGTCCTGATGCTTCCTGGAAGACATTGAAGGACCACCTACTCACATTTCAATCAACAATTGAAAAAGTTCTACATGTTGCCAATTAGATACTGTTTTAAAAGAAACTAACTATCCGATCCAAAAAGAAAAAAAAGGAAAAGCCCATATATATATATATTTATATACACTATATTGCCAAAAGTATTCGCTCATCTGCTTTTAGACACATATGAACTTAAGTGACATCCCATTCTTAATCCATAGGGTTTAATATGACGTCGGCCCACCCTTTGCAGCTATAACAGCTTCAACTCTTCTGGGAAGGCTTTCCACAATGTTTAGGAGTGTGTTTATGGGAATTTCTGACCATTCTTCCAGAAGCGCATTTGTGAGGTCAAACACTGATGTTGGACGAGAAGGCCTGGCTCGCAGTCTTCGCTCTAATTCATCCCAAAGGTGCTCTATCGGGTTGAGGTCAGGACTCTGTGCAGGCCAGTCAAGTTCTTCCACACCAAACTCGCTCATCCATGTCTTTATGGACCTTGCTTTGTGCACTGGTGAGCAGTCATGTTGGAACAGGAAGGGGCCATCCCCAAACTGTTCCCACAAAGTTGGGAGCATGGAATTGTCCAAAATCTCTTGGTATGCTGAAGCATTCAGAGTTCCTTTCACTGGAACTAAGGGGCCAAGCCCAACTCCTGAAAAACAACCACACACCATAATCCCCCCTCCACCAAACTTCACAGTTGGCACAATGCAGCCAGACAAGTACCGTTCTCCTGGCAACCGCCAAACCCAGACTCGTCCATCAGATTGCCAGATGGAGAAGCGTGATTCGTCACTCCAGAGAACGCTTCTCCACTGCTCTAGAGTCCAGTGGCGGCATGCTTTACACCACTGCATCCGACGCTTTGCATTGCACTTGGTGATGTATGGCTTGGATGCAGCTGCTCGGTCATGGAAACCCATTCCATGAAGCTCTCTACGCACTGTTCTTGAGCTAATCTGAAGGCCACATGAACTTTGGAGGTCTGTAGCGATTGACTCTGCAGAAAGTTGGCGACCTCTGCGCACTATGCGCCTCAGCATCCGCTGACCCCGTTCTGTAATTTTACGTGACCTACCACTTCGTGGCTGAGTTGCTGTCATTCCCAATCACTTCCACATTGTTATAATACCACTGACAGTTGACTGTGGAATATTTAGTAGCAAGGAAATTTCATGACTGGACTTGTTGCACAGGTGGCATCCTATCACAGTACCACGCTGGAATTCACTGAGCTCCTGAGAGCGGCCCATTCTTTCACAAATGTTTGTAGAAGCAGTCTGCATGCCTAGGTGCTACATTTTATACACCTGTGGCCATGGAAGTGATTGGAACACCTGAATTCAATTATTTGGATGGGTGAGCGAATACTTTTGGCAATATAGTGTATATACAGACTTCATTATACCATTAGTACTAGGTGTAAACAAGGCCTCTGACCCAAACCCACCACCAAAAAACTTGTATGTGCATAATTAATGTTTAAAATAAACTATTCCATCATAATTTCTCTCCTATGGAAAACAAATATACACTTTTCATGTATATGTGGTCTCTGTAAGGTATCTAAGCAATTTAATTCCAGTGCAAGCTGTAGCCTGGCAGATTTTGGTAGCCAATAGCAACCGGGACCTTTGTCTAATGTGGTTGGAAACACCCTAGTACACACAAGCGCACATGCAATACATGGGATATTAAGATTAAGTTCCAGTACATTTTGCACTTGTGTACATGTGATGCAATTTACCAGACAGATATAAATGAGTAATTCTGCGGTAGCCTGTCAGCTATGTCTGACCCACATACTATGACTTGTTGATGAAGACTAGATTTGTTTGGCCTTGTCTGGTCCCTGCAGGCAGTAACAAAAGGACTGTAATGGCACAGGAAGGATTCGGTTTCAGATATCCAATGGTTGCTTGGTAGAAGCACATTTAAACAGTGAGGAAATATGACTCTGAGTCATTTCCTAGTTATCAGTCCTAAAAGCAAATGAAAATGGGAGATATAAAGCAACAAAAAACGAATTAATACCCAAAGAGACCTTTCTGCTGTAATATGATTGAAGGATGACTCTCCGCCTCCTTCCAATGGCATTTAATAGACTAAATTTGGCACTGTTGACAATCTTAAGTCATAGGCTGATATAGTCACCATCAACCCTGCCTGCACCACAAAAACCTTGGTTCGTCACTGTGACCTCATTATTTCAATTGTAATTCTCCAGCTCATTGGAAAGACTTACCTTTCGTGTTGGTTGCCATGTCTGCCACCTTCTGAAAGGCATCAAGGAAAGCCGAAGCTGCCAAAACTGTAGTTCTGTGAAGGGAACAAACATCAAAACATTTACAAAAAACATTTATCACCAGTTTAGGAACAGCAAGCAAGGAAGAAAGAAAAAAACTAATGAATATCAATTTGATTCCCATCCTGAGACTGCAGATTATGATGAACATAAAAATGTGTAATGGACACATATTTTACAAAAACCATTAAATTAAAATTGGACTTTTGTGGCATTTTGTCCATGTGTGTTTGCATTGAGGCCAACACTGGAAAGAAAACTGTGCTTGTCAAGCCAATTAATTTCTTTAAAAAAATAAAATAAAATAATGAAGGAAAGAACTTGTGAACTGTTAGGGTATCACCTTAGCTGAGAGTGTAGTTTTGTGGCCTTTGCAATGAAGTCTTCCCACACTGGATAGGAGTACTACAGAAGAGGAAGAAGAAACAGACATGTAAGAAAGTTAGTATAGACATAAACCTCAACACCATACTGCATACACACAGGTAAACCAAAACAGACACATGTAGAACCCCATGTACCACAGAGACAGAGCAAAACACTTCAGATGAGGACCAGATGTCTCTTTAAGTACAAACAGTCATGACACTCTTGCATCTGTTTTGGATGAACATTCTCTACGGAACCATCAGCACAATATTGTCCAGTTGTGCAGAACCTGTCTGTCACCATGGCTTAACAGTTCTCAGTTAATAACAGTAAAGTGATAACAGAGTGACTGAGATTAAAGATTTTCATCTTTAAAAGTATGATGTATTATCAAAATACAAATGAAAACCTGCTGTTCATAGGCCTACAGCTTAACTAACACTGGATCAATTCAAGAGAATGTCTGTCTTTAGAAAACCAACATTTCTATGGACTGGAAAAGTCTTTCTGAAATGGTGCTGTAAGCCCTTTTTAAAGGGAAAGTACACCCAAAAATAAAAATTCTGTCACCATTTACTCACCCTCATGCTGGTCCAAACCCGTATGACTTTCTCCCGTGGAACACAAAAGGAGATGTTGGGCAGAATGTTAGCCTCAGACACCATTCACTTTCAGTGCATATTTTTTTCCATACAATGAAAGTGAATGGTGACTGAGGCTCACATCCTGCCTGACTTTTCCTTTTGTGTTCCACTAGAGAAAAAAAGTCATATAGTTAGGCAGAATGTTAGCCTCATAAACCATTCACTTTCATTGCATCTTTTTTTTCCGTACAGTAAAAGTCAGTGGTGACTGAGGCTCACATCTTGCCTGACTTTTCCTTTTGTGTTCCGCTAAAGAAAGAAATATAGTTAGTCAGAATGTTGGCCTCAGTCACCATTCACTTTCAGTGCATATTTTTTTCTGTACAATGAAAGTGAATGGTGACTAAGGCTCACATATTGCCTGACTTTTCCTTTTGTGTTCCACTAAAGAAAGAAAGTCATATAATTTGGCAGAATGTTAGCCTCAGTCACGATTCACTTTCAGTGCATATTTTTTTCCACACAATGTAAGTAAAAAGTTAACTGAGGCTCACATCCTGCCTGACTTTTCATTTTGTGTTCCACTAAGGAAAGTAATATAGGTTTGAAACGACATGAGGGTGAGTAAATAATGACAAAATGTTCATTTTGGGTGAACTAACCCAAAATGCTTAACAGACTTAACACTAAACCATCGGTAGGTTGCAGTTTGTCTGTTTGACAAGTCATGGTCTCGAGTCTCAGAACAGATTTGACCTGTGTGTTTTAAAAGTGCATTTCAACCAGAAACTGATATTCATCAGATTCAAATTCCAAATGAAGGTCAACTGCATTCTTAAAGCTTATTTGTGTTAAAAGTTGGACAGAAGGGAATAGTGGTAGTCAAAAACTGTTGCATGTGTGGCTTCTGAAACCAGATTTGCTGACACAACCACCAAATGTAGGGAAAAACACAAGGCACATGCTTGAACACCTGAGATACATACATTCTGAACAATATACAGTGGTTTCTTATTATTTAATACAACTTCTTTCAAAGCACGGATCTGTGCTTTTCACTCCCTGCGAAAAAAGAGCCTGATTGTTTAGTTTGTTGACATTGGAATTAAGGTGTTGTGTTATTATGTGTGTAACTTGTGAGTAATTCAACACCACAGTCCACTGTGCAATTAAAATGAAGGATTTTTGTGCTTAGTGATTTCAATTTCTAAAACTGCCTTAAACATAATCGTAGTTTAACTAACAAAAACTCATAGGTTCAATATATCTTTTAGACTCTAGCACTAACTCTAACTTTGACATCTCTATCTCACAGGTGGTTAATTAGCTTTCTGGTAGCAAGGGCATGAAGGACAGGAGGAGATTGAGACTGTGACAGATAAACCAAAAAGGTCGTTGCAGGTTAAGAACATACCTCAGAACCTCAAATCCAGGAGGATCCCCCATTTAGTATCAGCCAGCTTTTAACTTTAATACGTCTTGATCAGCCTGTGCACTTTAGCTGATACTGTGACCAATTCACTTATACTGCAAGGAAGCAGTAGATTTGAGTTTATTTACTTAGCTTATTTTATGTCATCATCTTATATATATATTTTTTCAAAGTAGATTTAATGGATGTTAAAAATGTTCTTAGTCTCTCCTTACTATGACAGGTGCAGACATACGCTACAAGAGTCCAAAATGAATAAAATCCCAGATGCAATTGATTGTGCAACCAAAATTTCAATAATAACCAGGAAGAAGAAAAAAATCAAGATCTGGTGCATAACATGGGACTTTTAACTATAAACAAGCCCGAAATTCAAAGAGGACTCTTATTTTGAATGACAGATACTTGGCTCCATTATAATGCTCTATTTTTAAGTATTTACCAAATCAAGCTTTTTATAGCCTATATATTCACGAGATAATGGATTTGTATGCATACATATTTCAACTGATGAGGTTTTACATTATTATTGACAAGATATGAAAGATACGTTTCCATATATTTGTTTTATTTTTTATTTTTTTATTTATTTATTTATTTATTTTGCATGCCCTCAATTCAATTTAGAACACTAAATATGCAGTGAGGATAAAAATATGGATGAATATTGCCAATGATGAAAGTTTAAGATCCAGCAAATGTATTGTGCAGAAGAGGTAGGATATGTCAAATAAATATAAATGGAATATATATATGAATGAATAGTTGAATATGCACATGATTGTATTGCCATAATGAAGAGTATTGAGGGCAGGTTTAACTGTTCATAAGGTTAATGGCCTGAGGGAAGAAACTGTTCTTGTGCCTGACTGTTCTGGTGCTCAGTGCTCTGTAGCTGGGTGAATGGGGTTTTTCTAGACCTTTTCCTCACTCTGGAGGTGTACAGATCTTGAATGGTGGGAAGGTGAGAACCAATAATCTGTTCAGCTGTCCGGACTATCCTTTGAAGTCTTCTGATGTCTGACATGGTAGCTGAACCAAACCAGACAATTATTGAAGTGCAGAGGACAGACTCAATGACTGCTGAGTAGACCTGGATCAGCAGCACCTGTGGCAGGCTGAACTTCCTTAGCTGGTGAAGGAAGTACAACCTCTGCTGGGCCTTTTTCATAATGGAGTCAATGTGGGTCTCCCACTTCAGTAGTGACCAGGAAACTGAATGACTCCACTGCTGCCAGAGTGCTGTTTAGAATGGTAAGCGGGATCGATGCTGGGGTGTTCCTAAAGTCCACTATCATCTCAACTGTTTTGAGCGTGTTCAGCTCCAGGTTGTTTTGACTGAACCAGTGTGCCAGCTGTTCAATCTCCCTTCTGTATGCAGACTCGTCGTCATCTTGGATGAGGCTGATGACTGTAGTGTCATCTGCAAACTTCAGGAGATTGACAGAGGGGTCCTTGGCAGTGCAGTCGTTGGAAGAAGAGTAACGGTGAGAGCACACATCCCTGGGGGGCACCAGTGCTGATTGTACATGTGCTGGAAGTGAATTTCCCCAGTCTCACTAACTGCTGCTTATCTGTCAGAAAGCTAGTGATCCACTGACAGATAGAGGTGGGAACCAAGAGCTGGGTTAATTTATTCCATCGGAGAGCAGGGATGATGATGATGTTGAAAGCGGAACTAAAGTCCACAAATAGGATCCTTGCATAAGTCACTGGTCTGTCTAGATGTTGCAGTATGTAATGCAGTCCAATATTGACTGCATCATCTACCGATCTGTCAGCTCAATAGGCAAACTGCAGAGGATCCAGAAAGGGTCCACTGATGTCCTTCAGGTGGGCCAACACCAGTCTCTCAAATGACTTCATGACCACAGATATCAGGGTGACAGGTCTGTAGTCATTAAGTCCTGAAATCTTGGGTTTCTTTGGGACATGGATGATGGTGGAGCGTTTGAAGCAGCTGGGAACTTCACAGTGCTCCAGTGATGTGTTGAAGATCTGTGTGAAAATGGGGGCCAGCTGGTCAGCACAGGCTTTTAAACAAGTGGGTGAAACACCATCTGGGCCCTGTGCTTTCCTTGTCTTCTGTTTCTGGAAGACCCGGCACACATCCTCTTCACAGATCTTAAGTGCAGGTTGAGTAGCAGGAGGGGGGAGGAGGGGGGTTGCAGGAGGTGTTGGTGTTTGTGTGAAGTGAATGTCAGAGCAGGTGTGGGGTGTGAGACTGGGCTTTTCAAATCTACAGTAAAACACATTCAGGTCATCAGCCAGTTGTTGATTCCCTACAGTGTTGGGGGATGGTGTCTTGTAGTTGGCAATGTCTTTCAGGCCACTCCACACTGATGCAGGTCATTAGCTGAAAACTTGTTTTCCAGCTTTTCAGAGTAAATGTTAAATATGTCCTAGTAGGAATGCACATGTCCTCACAGAAACTGATACTGTATTTGTGAGCTCATCCAGGTCGGTGGCTGTAGCTTCAAAAACACTCCAATCAGTGCAGTCAAAACAGGCTTGTAGTTCCAGCTCTGATTCACTGGTCCACCTCTTTATAGTCTTAACTATAGGTTTAGGTGATTTTAGTTTCTGCCTGTAGGTTGGAAAAAGATTAATCGGACAGTGATCAGAGAGTCCCAAAGCTGCTCTAGGGACAGAACGATATGCAACCTTTAATGTAGTGTAACAGTGATCCAGTATATTTCTGTCTCTGGTTGGGCATGTAATGTGCTGCTTTTATTTGGGCAGTTCACGTGTGAGGTTTTCTTTGTTAAAATCCCCAAGAATAATAATAAGTGAGTCCGAGTGTTGTTGCTCCGTGTCTGTGATGTGATGAGTCAGCTGTTGCAGCGCTGCATTCATGCATGCTTGTGGAGGAATGTAAACACTCACCAGAATAAACAAGGAAAACTCCTGTAGCGAGTAGAAAGGCTTACAGTTGAGGAAGAGCGCTTCTAAATTAGGGCAGCACATCTTCTTCAAAGCTGTTACATCTGTACACCAATTTGCATTGATATAAAAGCATGTTCCACTGCCTCTCGTTTTCCCTGATAACTCTGTGATGCGATATGCTCTGAACAGCTGAAAGCCCAGCAGATGTAACGCGCTGTCCATAATGGTTTCACTCAGCCAGGTTTCCGTGAAGCACAGAGCAGCAGAGTTAGCAAAGTCCTTATTTGTATGGGTTAGAAGTAGTTCATCCATTTTGTTAGGAAGAGAGCGGAGATTCGCTAGATGTATGCTTGGCAGTGCGGTTTGGAAGCCGCGTTGATGCAGTTTGACCAGCGTGCCGGCTCGCTTCCCTCGCTTGCGTCTTTTAGCTTGCTTGTACAGCACACAACTCCTCCGACTAAAATGTGCAACAAAATGTCAGAATAATCAAATACCGGTAAAAAATTATCTGGTGTTTGCTGCCGAATATATAACAGTTCGTCTCTGGTGAAACTGATCAAAAAGACATTACTAAACACTGGACAAACAAACAAAAACAGCAAAAGAACTGAAGAGCTCCACACCGAGGCGGCCATCTGCGGTGCCATCGTAGATTGTTATCCAATCGTTTGCTAACCCTAACCCTAAACCGATATACTGGTTTATCTCTACTTTAAAGGAGACCCCCCAAATCCTAACAAAAGTCTGATTAACCCTAAAATATGTTGTCAGTTCCAATTAGACTGCATACTACTCTTTTTAAGGTAACCTATAGCCCCTGTGGCCAAAAAACACACCAAACAGCGTAAGTGTAAAGACGTAACACACTAAATCAAAATTAAACTATGACCTTCAGCCACTGAGATTATCTATTTTCATGAAGGCTCTGTTTATCACCGACACCATCACCACCTAAAAGTTTGCAAACATCAAAGATGTTGACCTTATTGCAAAATAATATAAAAAAATATAAAAAATAAAGAATGCTATTCACTATATGTACAGATAAAACATTTTTTATTTTTTATTTATAAGGCAGGAGGGGAAGACATTTAAAGTACAAGCATTATATGTATTTACTTTATGTATATGTTTATACAGTATATGTTTTACATAGTTTATTAAAGTTATGACTATCATGAGAAAATTTACCGAAATAATTTTTTTTAAAACAATTCACAATTAAACAAATATAATTAAAACATTTTTTTGATCACATAATTTATTAAATGGACTGTTATGAAGTCCTGATTATAATTAGGTTTATCGAATTTAAATTAATAATAGTTTTGTTCCATTTAATTTCATTTTTGTAGGAAAAGCACCATATGTTTCCTGTGTTTTATTTCATACAGTTGAAAGAAAACCTTGGCCTTGACTGTAAACCTTTTTATAGATTTTGGTTTTTGCTGAAGGCACCGAGTACAGAAAGATATGAGAATTTTTGAAGAGCAGTTTGCCCTACCTACACATATAATTTCTGACATTACAAAACTCTCAGGCTGTGCCCTCTTTACAAGTGTTGATATACTGCATGTCAAACACGCTGAGCATTGCAAGGATTGGTCCTAAGCCAAGTCTGGAGCCTTTCACAATATATGAACATCAGATCTGGCATCTGGCATCTGAACTTCACTCAAACACCAACTTTCAGTAATAACATTCACTACAGGAGCCACATGAGAACATGGAAACCATTTGTGGAACGGTACATGCAGCCACAGGGTTCTGCTCCAGCAAAGCAACAGGCTGGAAAGTACTCCAGAAAACTTTAAAATAGCAGAAGGAAACAAGATCATATCTGAGAGATGGCCATAAAAGGCTGCGAAATGTAACTGTGTTACAGGAGCGATTATATCCAATTTATGACGTAAATGTACAAAGACCTTAGCTCCCACCTTCAATAAAATACTGCATCCTGATTAGTGGTGAACTGCTATGTTTTGTTGTTTTGTTTTTTTATGGCGATGCCGATACTGATATGTATAGTGCAGGATGGCTGATATAAATGCCGATGACCATAATACAATTTAACAACAGCAAATCAGTACACAACATTTCTAAAGAAAAACAAACACTTTATGCAATATTGTCTCAAATTTGCATAAACGTGAAAAGAAAAAACTTGAAAACTTCTGAAGATTATCCATAGACAAATCTACTGGTAGATTTTGGAACTGACACAAGGGAAAGTTAACACTTCTGTAAATCTCCCAAACAAACACGGTTATTGATACCGATGATCGCAAAATGGCCAAATATCGGCAGATTAATCGGCATGGCCGATATTTTGGTCTATCACTAATCCTAATTTTAATGACATCACACATTTCCCACAAAAACATTTATTTTAAAAACACTTTTGGTTAATTATGGCATGTTCTACGATGGTCTTTCTTAACATAAATATATGGATAAAGCAAATTGTGCTAAATGTAGAGAAATAATTTACATGCCATGTTATATTGTCTCTCTTACTGATATTTGGAAGGCTATATTGAACCAGACTGAGCAACTGTGATCACAAAATGTATCAATCCCAACATTACCCGCAGTTGAGCATCAATATATTTATATCCTTTTTCTAAAATAAATATTCACTGTATTTTCATGCAAAAAGCTCTATTTAAATAGTTGAGTCAAAACAGAGTTCTGAAGAAGTGAGAGTGCAACTGAGGTCCAGGTTTAAACTGAATCTGATGCGAATGCATTCATATCACTTTATGAGTGAATATTTTTTATTGCCTGCGCATCAACATTGCTTTCAGAAATCATCTATATGAAAGTGGGTCCACCTGAGTGATATTTTGACTGGAGTCCAAAATAGTGGTTAATGTCTTTTGCTTATCAGACAACCGATAGCTGGGCAGACTTGTTAGTGCACCATTACCAAAGCAGTAACATCTAGTGGTATGGCATATTACATTTTGGTGCCTCTGGCACATGCCGCTGGAAGTTGTGGCACATCCCATGGCATATCCGCTTGTGAGTGGCATGTGCCACTAGAAGTTTTGGCACATGCCACTGGATTTTGTGGCACATACAGTGGTGTTTCTGGTTTTTAGTGGCACGTTCCACTGAATTTTGTGGCATTTCCAGTCGTTAGAGGCATGTGCCACTGAAATTTGTGGCACGTCTGGTCGACTGACACATGCCACTGTATTTCAAGGCATATTGTAGACGCTGTCAACAATACGTGCCAGTTTAGTCAACCATAGACAGGGTTACTTTTGAATGTATTCCACTTCAGATTACAGAATGCATGCTGTAAAATGTAATTTGTAAAGTATTCCGTTAAATTACTCAAGGTCAGTAACGTATTCTAAATACTTTGGATTACTTCTTCAGCACTGGTAGATTTTTTCACTTGTTTTGACTATAAAAATTCTGCCAGTACAGTAAGACAAATACACATGTTAAAAATACATTCTCTGAAAAACCTAAATATCTTATGCAGTGTTGCTTCTGAAACAAGAGAAATCTAACTGATCTTGTTTTAAGGATTTTTTTATATTTTACAGGAAAACAATAAAAAAATTATTATCAAGAATACGATTTTTGCCCAAATATCAAAGATCTTATAGAAAAAAGAAATTATGATCCAACGTGAATTTTCTTGATAAAAAATATGATCGTGCCTGGTAACATGTGCATGTAAAATTGCTAGAAATAGCATTTTATCTTAGCGTAAAGCTGACAATTTACACAAGGATTATTTCTATTTCTTCTGCTCCAAACTTACTTCAAACTTACTCCTCTGTCTGCTCGTATGAATGTAACACGTCATAAGAAAGTGTTTCACCGTTGTTCAAATACACTTTGGATCACATCATTTATATGTATAAATGTTTTCCATCTGAAAGGACTAAATATTAAATGAAACAAATGACAATAAAATGCAAAGTAATCTCTTCAGTAATCAAAATACTTTTTGAATGTAACTGTAATCTAAATACCAATGATTTAAATTGTAACTGTAGTGGAATACAGTTATTTATATTTTGTATTTTAAATATGTAATCCCGTTATATGTGTTTCGTTACTCCCCAACCCTGACCGTAGTGCTGGTGTGCGGACATACTGTATAAAGCATGTTGCATCCAAACATTAGCTTTTAGCAGGCTACCCGCACCTAAATTTAATAGATAAGCAAAGATTGTTTTACATTGTATTTCAGGTCTGTCTCGTGTTCCGCTGTAATACACATTATGCCATTGTAATAAAGCCATTGTCATTTCATAACACATGTTGGCCTTTTATTACTTTGCTTAAACAACATTTTATTTATTTTTTTGAAAATATGCTCTGACAGATTAAATATTTAAAGGGCTTAAGGTTTCATTATATTTGTGTGGTTAAGAGATGTCATTGTGATCACCAATGTGTGACTGTATTCTTCTGAGTCTATGTAGAGTGGTGGCTACAACTGTCAAATTTAAAGAAAGAAAAAGGTAAATTGCCACCAAGAATTTACAATCAGGTTTGGCTTAGATCATTTGTAGACAAGCAATGTGGAATATGACAAGATTATACAGTGGCACCTTTTGTCCTTTGTCTGGAATTACATATGAAAGGCACCTACAGTTGAAATCACAAGTGTCCTGGACATCTATGAACTGGCACCTCACAATTTTATGTAAACATAGGTCTAGATATGCCATCTATAACCAAAAGGCAGTCCATCATAATGTGAATACGGTATGACAAAAATATTCATATCCATTTGTTAACACATTATGTCAAGCAAATTAATGCATACTTTTTAATGTATACTTCCATTTGTCTCACTGTAAAAAAGAATAGCAAAAGAGAAATATATATCTTAATCCATCATTCCTCCAAATTGTTTGCATAAATGATATTTAAAGCCACCAATATTTAAACACATATTAATTATCTTCGATTTATCTGTATTTTAAATTAACTTGTAATCGTTCCTACATTGAGACTTCTCCATTTAGCCAACAGTAATTCCATTACTATATACAGTATAACCTAGCCAGCATACATGGAACAGGCACAAGAAATGTACATGTAAAATAATACATCACTGTGTGTCAATAAGAACAGAGTACCAGTTTTCTGGGGGTCAAGTTTGTGGAGAAGAGAAGAAAGTGGGAGACCAAGTTTGGGACACATGTATTTATTTATCTTCATCAGATCACACAAAGAGAGATTATGTGTCTTCACACACATAGATGTTATATGTGTGCCTTTGTCAAATTCTTAAGAGAGGATGAGTGCTTAAATACACAGATGTATGTATACTATTGCAAAAACATGCAATGGACATACAAGGTAGACATTGTTGCAGGGAGACATTAGTGCCTTTCCAAATACAGAATTGCACCTTTCACCTCTCCCTAACTGTAAGCAGTGTCTAAACCATCAACACAACATCAAATAAAGTGTTCTCTACAAGAGGAAAACAAAGTGCCATCATGTCCATGTCAGCAGAGGTCTCACAGTGGTACCCTAGAAAATACAGATAAATTAAAAATGGTTCAACTCATTAAAAAAAAAAAAAATACATACAGTGCACATGACAGCATCCCTTATATTCTGAACAGCATTGGAAAAACCTGCTTCTAGAAGAGGTCTTGAATGTTGACAGCACAGCTGGTGGTGTGAGGAAGGCTACTTTCTGGATCTCATAGATCACAGCATGTCCTCACAGATCAAATCTATGTAAAAAAAAAAAACATAACTTAAAGAAATAATCATTTGTATCTTGAAATTTCATTGCATTCATATTTACCTTTCACATAGAGTAAGTGAACCTTTTACATCCTTAACCTTACTCTTACAATAGCTGTGAATTTGAAGAGACTGTGAATGTTTTAAAGTGAATTAAGTTGAATTCTTTCAGGTTGAAACCATTCATTTATTAGTTTTATAGATAATGGAGCTGTCTGTTCTTTCAGATGGTAGAGCCATACAGTACAGAAGTATGTTTTGTTTCAGACGTTAATTCCATAAACCATTAGAATGTACCTCTAGGAGCATCACTCTCTCACACACACACATGATATCAAACAAGCCACTTACATTGTTTCCCCTAACTTAATAGCCTGTCTAGGCTGCCGACTCAACAAGTGTCATTTATTTTAACCAGACAAAACATAAATGCATGCAAAGAATGCTGCATTGACCAAAATCTATTTACAGTAAACTCTCTCGACTAGTCACTAGTTGAGCTTTAAAGAAGTACAGATAAAACTTTCATACTGTATGGATCCAGAAACTGAAAGAACAGACAGCATTGTGCCACTAACAACTGGACATGCCACTAAGTTCAGTGGCATGTGCAAAGTAATGAAAGAACAGATTTACAACATAACTAAAGCCAATTAGAACTCTGGCAGGAAAATGGCAGATTTTAAGGTTTCTAAGCTAGACCATGATCTAAAACCCATGCTGTACAATTAATGTTGCCATCATCATTGTAGGGTTACATCTTACTCTCAGTAACTCCAGCAGAATCAGAGTGCAGCCAACTTAAACATGCATCACACTACATCCTTGCAACACTTGGATACAATTACCTGTTAATGCGAGATAAAAAAACAAAAAAAAACAAAAAAAAACAGTTAAAAGTGAATTACCTTAAAATCCCAGAGTGCTCTTGGTCCACTTTCTAGAAACATCATGCATGCCAGTCACTAGTGATGCACTTTAATAACTTTTCCCAGTTTCTTCATGTCCTACGAGGTAAATTGTTAAAAGTTAATGAACTTACAGGTACTATTACAAATGATACACATTAGATAATTAGTTAAAGTTAATTAACATTTACCTGCTTTTACATGAACATGCAATTAGACTTGCAATAAGAGCCAGACTAAATTATACAGTATACATTTCAAACCTCTTTGTTGCATCTCATTATTTTACACTTACCACAAAATGAAGTGGTCCCCAGCCAGGCTCAGGGCTCTCATGCTGACTGACATGTCAAGGAAAAAATCCAGTGTCTTCAGATTTAAGGTCATTTTAAGAATAAATCAGGTATTGCCACGAAATACTCCAATAAAAGAGGTAACTTTAAATTTACAACCATTATTTTTTTTAGCAATACACTATCAAACATGATAAGTTTCAAGGGGAGATATTTTTGAATGATCCGTTTTCTCCACCTGGAAAAAATGCTGGGAGAATGACAAGCTTTGAAACAGTGTTAAAGGTGCACTCAGTAAATTTTTCCTCATTAAAAAAGTTTAACTCCTAAAGACATGAAATGTATTTTTGCAATATATGTAGGAAATCATGAGCACTCACATTAAAATGAAGACTTCAGTCATATCAGTAACCTTATAAAAGCTGTTTTATTCTACATGGAGAGGGTCCACACATGGGGGCTGCCATGTTAGAATCACATGACCAGCTGAATACTATTTGCTTAATCTCAGTAACCATCCTGTTATTTGACACTTTCACTCATTTATTAAAGTAATCATGGCCGTCTGTGAATACTAAATTTCTACAATAGCGTCTGAAACTGAAAACTATTGATTTTAAAAGATGCTGCATCCAAGCCACTAGGTGTCAGTGTAAGTCCAAGATGACATAAAGAAAAAGGTTACTGAGTGCACCTTTAAGACTGATTTTAAATACATTCTGGATGCATCAATCACATGGGTTCACTATAATCCAGCAATACTTCTTTCAATGGCTAATAGCTAATCCGATTAGTTAAAACAACACTGACAGTAGCAACTTCAAACAAGCCACTTTTCATTTCCTTAATTCTTCTTACAGCACAGTAAAGTTTTGTGTATGTGCTGCTGACTTCTCAAGTGTCTCTTAAATGAACGCGTTCCAAAACGGATTATCGACGGTATCAAAATGCAGCAGCATGTGTCAGTGCCACAAAATCACTGACATGTGCCACAACTTCCAGTGGCACATACCATCTCACAACCGGATGTGGCACAACTTCCAACGGCATGTGCCAGAGGCATCAAAACGTAAGATGCCATCCCACAAAATGTTAATGGGTAAATGTTAAGTGCTATATCAGGTATAATTCATTAGGTTAAAATATGATTATATGCTCCATTTAAAACTAGAACTATATCTCAATATTACCCTAAACATACTAAATCAGACACCGGCACTTATGAAAAAACAGATGACTTTCAAAACATAATTTTACATATCTATTAAAGCTATATCTGTATATATTTTTTAAAATATAAGGTGCTTCTAAGCCTATATCTTGGCTTATATTATTTGAAAATGATTTTACCTCTTATACTAAGCACATTCTTTTAAATTATCTCAAATATTACAAACGGAAAAGGAATGAAAGACATGCTTTAACATATTGTATGACCTTACATCTACAAAAGGGGTCCAGTTTTCATTTCACAACAAAGCCCTCCATACTGAGACCCCCATACCATTAATCACAGCATCAGTGGTGCAGGCAGCTGGAGCTCTAATGAAAACAAAGGCAGTAAAACACAGCCATCCGTTTTGCTACATATTGGATACTTTGCATCAATTAAACAGCGCTGGTACCTTCATATCATTGACGATAGCCTGGAATAATCCACCCAAAGCTCCGCACTCCTTCTCCACACTCTCCATCACGTCACCAAGTCCTTGATTCTTGTTCTACTCTCAATGAATTAAATAAAATATATCAAATATTCTGATCCAAAGGAATTAATTTCTTCTTCAGGTATGAAAGTGGTGCATCATCTCCTAATACGGTCGGCTTGTTGCTTTGGATGCAAATGTAAACAACATGCAGCAGATGCCAGCAAAAAAGAAAACAACAACTGAGGCTGTCGGGTGGCTCTGTGCCCGTTATCCAGGGAATGATGCAGCTGGGGTCAAAAGATCTGGTTATCCCCTCCCAACCCCCAGTCTAGGCTCCGCCAAAAGAAACAGAAGACGGCTGGTGTTTCATACTAATAATATGCGCAGTCTAATCCGTATGAATAATCTTAGGCGACCGGCAACAAGAGGTTCCGCTCAAACACTGCCAGAGAAACAGCGATTTTTAGGATGAAATACTGAGACGAATGGTGCAGCGCGAGACGGATGCGATATTAGATCCTCCAGGTTGGTGGGCGGTCCCTTAGGGACTGAGGGGCGGGGCTTAAGGGTAGACATATAGCAAGTTGGGAGAGGACAGTTGAATGTTGGTCCCTTTTATGTAGCTATAGTTACTGAAAGTTATTGTTGTGCGTGAAAATCCCAGGAGATCAGCAGTTAAAGAAATATAATATATAGACATAGACACATATTTTATAGACGAAGTTTATTTCCAAGTTTAATTTGCTCACATTTCATAGTGCTCTGTGATATTCTTTTTGTCTGACAATAACAATACAATAAACAACATTTCAATAACTAGCCATAGACGGTTGTCCGTTTCTGAAAACAGTAACATAAGTTTCACCTAAAACTGAATTTCAGCAACAACAAAATAATCAGCTGACAACTGAATAAATGTCTGGTGAACCATTAAAAAGCTGGTTTGATATACACGTATTATACTGTATGAGCCAACTGCATTTAACTGACCACAGTGAAACAGCGACCACAGTTTCCTGGACTACTGCTAAAGAAATATAAAAACCCCCCAGAACATTTCCAAACGAGTATGATGTTGTTTTGTTCTTGTAACAACACAACCAGGAACATTCTGTTCTTTAAAGCAGCTAAATTCCTTCTAAAGATAAAGGCAAGAAGCCACCTCTGACCTTCACAGTGTCCAAGCAGCTGTATACCTCATAACTTTGACATGTTTACTCTCGAGCCAAGATGGAAGCTTAATGTTTTTCAATCAAGTGCAGCCCTTGCATATACAGTTGTGGCCAAAAATATTGGCACCCTTGGTAAATACGAGCAAAGAAAGCTGTGAAAAATATGTCTTTATTGTTTATCCTTTTGATCTTTCAATCAAATTATTCAAAAAAATCTATCCTCTAATGGATATCAAACAATTGCAAACACAACACAAGTTTTATTAAAAAAAAAAAAAAAAATGTTTGTGGTCAAATATATGTGTGGCACAATTATTAGCACCCTTTTATTGCATACTTTGTGCAACCTACCCTTGCCAAGATAACAGCTCTGAGTCTTCTCCTAAAATGCCTAATGAGGTTGGAGAACACCTGGCAAGGGATCTGAGACCATTCCTCAATACTGAATCTCTCCAGATCCTTCAAATTCCGAGGTCCACACTGGTGGATTCTCCTCTTCAGTTTACCCCACAGGTTTTCTATAAGGTTCAGGTCAGGGGACTGGGATGGCCATGGCAGAACCTTGATTTTGTGGTCAGTGAACCATATTTGTGTTGATTTTGATGTGTGTTTTGGATCATTGTCCTGCTGGAACCATGGCCCAGGTTTAGATTTTTTATCTGTTGGTATTTGATAGAGTCCATGATGCCATGTATCCGAACAAGATGCCCAGGACCTCTGGAATAAAAACAGCCCCAAATCATTAAACACCACCATTTTTAACCATGGGCATGAGGTACTTTTTCATATGGCCATCTCTGGTGTTTGCTACCAAAAATCTCTATTTGTGTTTCATCTGACCATAGAACCCGGTCCCATTTGAAGTTCCAGTAGTGTCTAGCAAACTGAAGATGCTTGAGTTTGTTGTTGGATGAGAGCAGAGGCTATTTTCTTGAAACCCCCTAAACAACTTGTGGTGATGTAGGTGAATTCTGATTGTAGCTTTGTAGACTTTCTGTCCCCCAAGTCCCAACTAATTTCTGCAATTCTGCAGCTGTGATCCTTGGAGAATTTTTGGTCACTCAAACCATCCTCCTCACTGTGCGTGGAGACAATACAGACACACGTGCTCTTCCAGTCCGATTCTTAAGATCTCCAGTTGATTGGAACTTCTTAATTATTGCCATGATGGTGGAAATTGGCATTTTCAATGCTTTGGCTATTTTCTTATAGCCACTTCCCATTTTGTAAAGCTCAACAACCTTTCGCTGCACATCATAACTTTATTCTTTGGTCTAACCCATTGTGATGGATGACTAAGAGAATTTGGCTTGTTTCCTCATATTTATACTCCTGTGAAACAGGAAGTCATGGCTGAACAATTCATTTTCCTAGTCACCCAGGTGTGCTAAATTTTTAAAAATATGAATGGGGACATACTTCAGATATATTTTTAGAAATTTTTTAAAATTAATTATGAGATTTTCCACCCCTTTCAGTTAGTTTACTTCAATTAAAGGTTAGATTAATGTGAATATTTTGAATGAAAGAGCAAAAGGATAAACAATAAAGACATATTTTTCACAGCATTCTTTGCTCATATTTACCAAGGGTGCTAATATTTTTTGCCACAACTGTATGAAAGCATTCTTGGGCATCTTGGATGAAACAGTACCACCACACACACAGTCGATCAGACAACCCCTATGAACCTTGTGGGAGAAAAAGACTGAATAGAGAGCATTTTTTGCAACGTAAATCTCTGAAAACTGTCCTGATACATTTTAATCCATACAAGTAATAAAGGCACTCTCACACTTAATTCAAGATATTCTCTGAATACAAATCTTAAAGGAATAATTGACCTAAAAATGAAAATTCTGGCATCTATTAGTCACCCTCATGTTGCTTCAACCCATATGACTTTCTTTCTTATGTAGAACATAAAAGGAGATGTTAGGCAGAATGACAACAGCAGTCACCAATCACTTTCATTGCATCTTTTTTCCATATAACGAATTCATTGTCATTGTGTTCCATGGAAGAAAGAAAGTCACACAGGTTTTGAACATTATGAGAGTGAGTAAATGATGACAGATTTAAAATTTTGGGTGAACTGTTTCTTTAATGTATCACACAGTTTTGCATCTCAAGTAAATTTATCTTGTTTAAGGACGGTGAGATTTTGTTTTTTCACTTGAAATAAGAAAATGCTTTTTGCAGTGTATCTTCATCAAACACACAATTATGATGTGACAACAGAAAGGAACCTAATGGAAGTATGATTCTGTGTTCAACTCTTATATTCTTAACCCTTGTGCGACCTTCGTGACATTTTTATCTTTTTCATTTTTGTTTTTTCGATCATTTTGGCTGTGTTAATGCCAACGGCATAAATATTGCCAAAGGTGTGTATTTTTTGGGGAATTTTGGTATTTCAACCTAATTTCCTATAATACATCTATAATACACTGTGTACACAAAATAGTTACACTCAGGGCCTTAAGGACAAAAATGTTCCCATTGAAACCCATTAAAACTGCAATATTTGATCCCAGTGCCATTAAAGCATAAAATCATGAATTCTATGATTATTGATGAAGCCCTAGCTTCAAAATTAAAGATTTTAATATTTTCCACCAGCTGGTGCCATTTTTCTTATGTCTAGCCTATGGAGCAAATACATGCTTTTTTCCTATTTTCTGTTTGCTGTATTATAGAGCACTGCAGGCCAGCTGAATAAATGATCCAGCTAAAATTGTGTGGGTGTGTTGGTATGGATGTCAGAGTGTGTTTTGTAAGTTTGTATTGAGAAATGTGTGTGTGTGTGTGTGTGTGTAAAACAACAGTGGCATTATGTAAACAAAATGGCATTTAAAGGGTTAAAATCCTGAAAATGAATGAATGAGGTAGTTATGATCAGGACTGATGCTGGTTAAAAGATCTAAGTCAGTAAAAGTGGAAAATAATATTAATATATAATATTTTTATGGCAGTTTTTTGACGTGGACATTTTTGTCCTCTAAGGTACTGAGTGCGAGTTTTTAAATCTGACACTGCACAAAAAATAATAATGCATCAAAATCAATGTTGTTGCTAACAATTGACATATCCCAGACTGTGATAATAAAAAATAAAATAAAAATGCCCCTTAGCATTTAGTATATGGAAAATAAGTCTTTTTTTTTTCTTTCATAAAAAAACAACAGTGCCTTAATATAAACAAACTGGCATTTTAAAGGGTTAAAATCCTGAAAATGAATGAATATTTGGTAGTTATGATCAGGACTGAGGTTGGTTAAAAAAATTAACTCATTGAAAGTGGAAAATAATATTAATATATAATATTATTATGGCAGTTTTTTGACACAGGCTTTTTTTTGTCCTCTAAGGACCTCTGAGTAACTTCTTTAAATTGACACAAGGGATAAGATGCACATATGTTTGAGGAACAGTTCTTTTTTTATGATAATGGTGATACTTAAAATACCTTTCTAACCATAGTTTGTCTGCTGACTGGAGAAGAATCATCTGTGGTACAGACAAGTCCATTCATCCTGGCCCCCTCGCTGCCCTTGCATGCAGAGGAGTTGGTGGGATCCTGGGTTCTTGATCCACACTGGGGCTTTCACTGAGAACATTTGAGCCTGTGGAATTTCCTCTTGCACAGCATACTAAGCCAAAGGATTCCTCAAGACCTGCTAAACAGCACAGAGGCACGTGCATCTCCTTGTGCATGTGCAAGAGACAGAGAGAGTGAGGGAGAGAAAGAAATTTGACAGGGAGCAAAATATGCAGAGAGAGCATGAAGCAGAGTATATTTAAAGCAAGTATGATGGACAGGATTTTAATGTAAGCAAAAATAGGTGGAGGATGGTATATTTGAAATAATTTTAGTTAAAAAAATTAAATGCAGAAAATCATGCTGGAGTAATATATGGACATAATATACTCAGTGTAAGGAGATATCTGTGAAATTGTGTGCATGTGCATATATACACTAGCGGCCAAAAGTTTGGAATAATGTACAGATTTTGTTCTTATGGAAAGAAATTGGTATTTTTATTCACCAAAGTGGCATTCAGCTGATCACAATGTATAGTCAGGACATAAATAATGTAAAAAAAAAAAATACTATTACAATTAGAATAAATGTTCAGAACTTCTTAAACTACTTCAAAGAGTTCTCATCAAAAAATCCTCCACGTGCAGCAATGACAACTTTGCAGATCCTTGGCATTCTAGCAGTCAGTTTGTCCAGATACTGAGGTGACATTTCACCCCACGCTTCCTGTAGCACTTGCCATAGATGTGACTGTCTTGTCGGGCACTTCTCATGCACTTTACAGTCTAGCTGATCCCACAAAAGTTCAATGGGGTTAAGCTTTTATAACACTCTTTTCCAAATATCTGTTGTCCAATGTCTGTGTTTCTTTACCCACTCTAATCTTTTCTTTTTGTTTTTCCATTTCAAGTGGCTTTTTCTTTGCAATTCTTCCCATAAGGCCTGCACCCCTGAGTCTTCTCTTTACTGTTGTACATGAAACTGGTGTTGAGCGGGTAGAATTCAATGAAGCTGTCAGCTGAGGACATGTGAGGCGTCTATTTCTCAATCTAGAGACTCTGATGTACTTATCCTCTTGTTTAGTTGTACATCTGGCCTTCAACATCTCTTTCTGTCCTTGTTAGAGCCAGTTGTCCTCTGTCTTTGAAGACTGTAGTATACACCTTTGTATGAAATCTTCAGTTTTTTTTGGCAATTTCAAGCATTGTATAGCCTTCATTTCTCAAAACAATGATTGACTGACGAGTTTTACGAGTTTTCCATTTTTTACCTAATATTGACCTTAAGACATGCCAGTCTATTGCATACTGTGGCAACTCAAGACAATGTTAAGCTTAATTTAATGAACCAGATAGCTTTCAACTGTGTTTGATATAATGGCAAGTGATTTTCTAGTACCAAATTAGCACTTTATCATGATTACTCAAGGATAAGGTGTTGGAGTGATGGCTGCTGGAAATGGGGCGTGTCTAGATTTGATCAAAAATGACTTTTTTCAAATAGTGATGGTGCTGTTTTTTACATCAGTAATGTTCTTATTATATTTTGTGATCAGCTGAATGCCACTTTGGTGAATTAAAGTACCAATTTCCAATGTCCAAACTTTTGGACACCAGTGTGTGTGTGTGTGTGTGTGTGTGTGTGTGTGTATATATATATATATATATATATATATATATATATATATATATATATATATATCTATCTATCTATCTATCTATCTATCTATATCTATCTATCTATCTATATATATATATATATATATATATATATATATATATATATATATATATACAGGGTTGGGAGGGTTTCTTTTGAAATGTATAATGTATTATAGTAGAAATCTTATTATACTTTGTGATCAGCTGAATGCCACTTTGGTGAATTAAAGTACCAATTTCCAATGTCCAAACTTTTGGACACCAGTGTGTGTGTGTGTGTGTGTGTGTATGTGTGTGTATATTATATATATATATATATATATATATATATATATATATATACATACAGGGTTGGGAGGGTTTCTTTTGAAATGTATTCCACTACAGATTACAGAATACATGCTGCAAGGTCAGTAACGTATTCTAAATACTTTGGATTACTTCTTTTCACTTGTTTTGACTATAAAAACTCTGCCAGTACAGTAAGACAAAATACACATGTTAAAAATACATTCTCTGAAAAACTTAAATATCTTATGCAGTGTTGTTTCTAAAACAAGATAAATCAAACTGATCTTGTTTTAAGGATTTTTAGATATTTTTACAGGAAAACAATACAAAAATTTTTACCAAGAATAAGATTTTTGCCCTAATATCAAAGGTCTTACTAGAAAAAAGAAATTATGATCCAACATGAATTTTCTTGATAAAAAAATATGACCGTGTCTGGTAACATGTGCATGTAAAATTGCTAGAAATAGCATTTTATCTTAGCGTAAAGCTGGCAGTTTACACAAGGTTTATTTCTGTTTCTTCTGCTCCAAACTTACTTCAGACTTAATTCTCTGTCTGCTTGTATGAATGTAACACGTCATAAGAAAGTGATTCACCGCTGTTCAAATGCACTTTGGATCACATCATTTATATGTATAAATGTTTTCCATCTGAAAGGACTAAATATTAAATGAAACAAATGACAATAAAATACAAAGTAATCTCTTCAGTAATCAAAATACTTTTTGAATGTAACTGTATTCTAATTACCAATGATTTAAATTGTAAATGTAGTGGAATACAGTTACTTATCTTTTGTATTTTAAATACGTAATCCTGTTACTTGTTTTTCGTTACTTCCCAACCCTGTATATATGTGTGTGTGTGTGGTGAATGTTAAGGAAAATGACCAAACATCCAGTAAAAATAACATGAACACCAGTTGGTTCACAATTAACTGCATAAATAGCTCAAAAAAGGGAAATTAATTCTTAAATATGGTCTAGAATCATTTGTTACCAGATCCTATTTCATTTGATATTATGACATTCATTCAGTTTTAAGTGTGACAAAGGGATAGTTCACCCAATAATGAAAATTCTCTCATCATTTACTCACCCTCATGCCATCACAGATGTGTATGACTTTCTTTCTTCTACTGAACACAAACAGAGATTTTTAGAAGAATATTTCAGCTCTGTAGGTCCATACAATGCAAGTGAATGGTGGACAGAACTTTGAAGGTCCAAAATGCATATAAAGGCAGCATAGTAATTCCTACCAATCCTGGGGTTGAATCAATATCTTCATTAGCTATATAAGTGTGGGTGAGAAACAGATATATTTTTATGTCCCTTTTTTTAATATAATTCTGCACTTTCACATTCTTCTTCTTTTGTTTTGACGATTTGTATTCTGTGCATATCGCCACATACTGGGAAGAGAGGAGAATTTATTGTAAAAAAAAGGACTTAAATATTGATCTGTTTCTCACCCACACCTATCAAATCGCTTCAGAAAACATGAATTTAACCAATGAAGTCGTATTGATTACTTTTATGCTGCCTTTATGTGCTTTTTTGGGTCTTCAAAGTTTTGGTCACCATTCACTTGCATTGTATGGAACTACAGAGCTGAGATAAAAATATTAATGGGTGTTCAGCAGAAGAAAGTAAGTCATACACATCTGGGATGGCATGAGGGTGAGTAAAGCATGAGAGAATTTTCATTTTTGGGTGAGCTATTTAAGTGCCAAAATACTTTTTGGAGCCACTATATATTTGGGGGTATGAAAGAAATGCAAACATTTAAATTACAATTGAAACATTGTGCCCCAACCGCTCAATTTTACCTAAAGCACCAAAATTCAAGGCTAAATTTAACAGTATGATCTGTCCTGAGTTTCTAAAGTGAAAATGGGCTTGAGATTAAGTGACTGAAACACTTAAAATCCCATACTGTAAAACTTCCTTCTTGAAATGGCCCTAGACTTCAGTAACTTTTTACATACACCTTTACAATACTCTAACCAACCTCTGCACTGTAAAGCCACTTGTTCTAGCAATCACCAAAAATATCTGTCACAAAATCAATTGTTTAAAAAAAACTCTGCAGGATTGGCCTGCGATCTGTCTCTCTTCCCCTTTCATTCTGTCATTACATCAGTGTGTCAAGAGGAAAGCAGGAAGACTAATGCATTTTTCCTCACTCTGTTTTCCTTTGGAAAGAACACACTCTGACATACACACAAACCATACAAGGTCTCTTAACAGAGGCCAAAAAAGGCCAGGTATCAAAGACTGGGCTGCAGGAACGGAGAAAGCTTCCCATGGGACAGGGACCCAAGGTCTACATGGATATGAGTGCCTAGTATAATACTGCAGCTTTCTGAAAATGCATTACAGTGAAATGTTATTGGGAGAACTCGGGAAGTGCAAAGAAAGTGTAAATGTTGCCCTCTGCAGGAATTCATGAGAACAGAATTCTACTAGAATCAAGTGCCAGAAGCCATTAAATAGATCATTCGTAAATACACTTGAATACGAAGAAATAAATGTACTATTGAGGATTAGAAATAGAATCATAAATCAGAAAAAATATTTTAAAACTATTTTAATCACTCTACTTTTGCTTTCGCGTAAGAATTTTAAAATATACAACAAATGTTTAATGTGATCAAAAAAATTGGCTCAAAATGTACACTTGTCATTTTCCTCTGGATTAAAAAAAAAAAAAAAAAAAAAAAAAAAAAATCCTGTATTCTCTGCAGCTGTGACTGTGGCAAGGTTGACAAACTGTTTTTAATTAAGTTAATACTGTTGCAAATACTGTTGTATTTGCCTGTGGGGTTTTACAAAACATTTTTTTTTTTTCTCCTAAAGGTCGATAAGCCATTTTGCCATTTAAGAGGACACATACACAAAGAGATGTATAGGCATACAGACATTTACATTACCGTACTCAAACGCAATTACAGAATTAATTTGAATAATAACTTGTACTTTGCCTGATGGGATTCTCTCCACAGAAAAAGCTTTGTATTACAGTCACATATTTGCCCAGATTTATGCTCTCAAGTTCTTCAGCAGGTTAGCTGCAGGTCTGTCTAATTCAAGTTGGTGATTTAACTGTACCAACAATGGAGCAAAACAAGTTGAAACGCTGAATAAAACAGCACACAACTCACTTTGTGGACACAATAACAGTACAAAGGAAACACAAGTCTGTATATGACAAATGGTACAAAGAAAATTGATTATGTAAAAATATTGGGGTGTTCAGTATAAGCAATCTCAAAGAGCTGTCTCTTTAGACTCCGTCCCTGCTGGCCCTGGCTGGAAGGTCAAAATTTCAGTGAAGGTGAGTCCTAGAAAGAACAGAGATGGACAAATGGAGGAAAAAATTTAGTGAAAATTTAAAAAACTGGATATTTCTTATATCACTAGAATAAACCTGTGACTTTAAACAAACCAAATAGTTTAATTTAAGAACTATTTACCAGTCAATAAAATATAACATTTTTGCATTTAGCAGATGCTTTTTTATTCAAAGTGGCTTACAGTCCATTCAAGGTAGACCCTGCCATTCCTAGTTTTGCCATTTCAATTACAAGGACACAGTAAATTCCCATAAAAGAGTAAATGAGTAAAGCAGAAACATTTATTTTCCCCAGAATACTGTCTAATTAACCCATAAGAACTACAAATCTCATAAACGTGAATCAAGCTTCACTCTTATCATGCTTTCAAGTTCATGTGTAGAACACACTGTTCCCCAGTCCTACTTTTCCACTGGTCCACTGACTGGTCAGCCTCATCCAATGAATGATCATACGGTGGGGCCTCGGTCTCCTCATCTGGTTCACGGAATTCAGAGAAGAAAGGAAGAGCCAGTCCTTCTGCCGCTGTTACTCTACTTTCAGGGTCCAAGAGTAACATGCAGTCTAAAACATGAATCGCTGAGACAGAGAGCAACAAGAGTCATAGCAGACAGACTTACTGTATGTGAAATTCAAACTTGTTTTCAGCAAAGACATGCATGGCAGTATGCTTTATTTTAACATGAGCTTCTGGACGTGAAAATTCCCTGGACTTTTTTTTTTAATCAACATCAAGATTTCAGTTTAAAATGTATATGAATGTATAAGGGAAAGTTTCCTTTATGTTTTTCACAATTTTAAGCACCTTTCTGCCTTCATAGTTCATTTTAAATGGTCCTACAGAGTGACAGTGTGAAAAATAATAAGGAAAAAAAATACAAATATTCCATGTAGTCTCTTAATTAATGAGGTCTGAACACAAGTTATTTTATAAATGCTTTTTGAACTATTTTTATATAGCATGTCACACTGCAGGACATGTCAACTACCCAACACATATGATAATAATAATGAAAAACATAAAACATGCATGCTTTCCTTTTTTGCATTTTATCAAGTTAATATAAGAAAACAATATTTGTTTTCAAAATGGTCTTACCTTGCTGGTTAACATTTGGTAACAATGCCCGAAGATCTCTCTTTCTAAGTTTTGGTAACTTCGCAACATAGTTTCTAGCCTAGAAAAAACATATCACATTATTTTGGATATTCATGTCTCTAAAGTTTGCATGATGTACAGTACTGTGCAAAGGTTTTAGGTGCATGTGAAAAATGTTGCATAGTGTGGATTTCTTCAAAAATAATGTCATAAATAGTTTCCATTTATCAATTAATGTCATACAAAGTCCAGTAAACATAAAAAAACAAAAAACAAGCTAAAATCACTATTTGGTGCGACAACCTTTGCCTTCAAAACAACACCAGTTCTCCTAGGTACCACCTGGACAAATTTTTTCTTGGTTGTTGGCAGATAGGATGTTCCAGACTTCTTGGTGAATTCAACACAGTTCTTCTGTCTATTTAGGCTGTCTCAATTGCTTCTGTCTCTTTATGTAATCTCAGACTGACACGATGTTCAGTGGAAGGCTTTGTGAGGCAATGGCATCTGTTGCACGGCTCCCTGTTCTTCTAATCTTTCTATTTGCAAAAGGAATGTTTGGGGGTCTATATTTCCTATTGACACACTAAAGCTGTAGATATAAATAACCATCTTAAGACAAATGTTTTTGTGAAACATTTGCACAATACTGTATCTGGTGAGAATTCTGCAGATGGAAACACACATCTTCAGATTGTAGTTTGGCAGTAAACTCTTTTGTGGGGGTCCCAGTAATCTTCATGATCTCCATCAACTGATCCAGGTCTACAGGAATGGGGTCAAGGATTACAATAAAATCAAAAAACAAATTGAAAATCTTGAGAGTTGCAATTTGAACATTAAAATCACAGATTTGCTGCAAGGAAGGATACGGTCATTTCCTTTGAACAGTGGTTTCCCTAGCAGCATCTCTGCCATGATGCAACCAACCGACCAGATGTCCACTGAAGAGAATTTTAATCAAATAAAACATGTATTTGCATTATCATCAGTTTAAATATCAATTGTTCAATTCTATGGGTATCTCATTAATCAAGCAGCTTCTTTTGCCTTTATGAGGGCAATAAAATAGATTAGCATCTTCAGCCTAATTAAAGATCTTTATTAGATCCTCTTTAGTTCATCCAAAGCTACAACAATAGAGTAATTCCAAGTACAGTCTTCCAGGAGCAACCTGAGCTCAGTAGAGTGAAAAAGAAATTAAATGCCACGAGTTTCTTACCAGTCTGTGTGTAATGCATCCAGCTGAGTATGACCTCTGGTGCTCTGTACCAGCGAGTCACAACGTAGCCCGTCATTTCACTGTCTGCTTGCCTTGCTAGGCCAAAATCCAAGATCTATTGCATAAGACACAAGGCTTTATTTACACTCAGAGCTGGCTTGAGGCACAAAGCATAAAAGTGGAGGATGCTACCAGATACAACAATACATACAGTGGCAGTATGTGAACACTTAGAAATGTACTGCATTAATGTATAAATTTGTCTTAAAATCTGGTTTGAACTTCATCCAAGTTACAATAATGAACAAACACAATCTGTTTTAAATAATAACATACAAATTATTGTATTGTTCTTGTACATAATGAATACATCATTCAAACATTCACAGTGTAGGTTGGAAGAAGTATGTGAACCCCTAGTCTAATGATGTCAACAAAAAGGAATTAAGAGTCTGGAGTTAACAAACCTGGCAACCAATTAATGAAACAAGAAAAAAGCACTCAAATATTTGGAGTTTGCTATGCACAAGAAGCATCTGCTGACATGGACCATGCTTCACAAAAATGAGATCTCAGAAGACCTAAGATCATGAATTGTTGCTTTGCATAAAGCTGGAAAGGGTTACAAAGTTATCTCGTAGAGCTTAGATATTCATATGTCTACGGTTAAAAAATTGTCTATAAATGGAGACGATTTAGTACTGTGGCTACTCTTCCTAGAAGTGGCCGTTCAGCCAAGATGACTCAAAGGACACGCCGCAGAATGCTCAATGAGGTAAAAAATAACCCTAGAATGACAGATAAAGACTTGAAGGAATCACTGTAACTAGTTAACATCTCTGTTCATGAGTCTAATATATGGAAAACATTAAACAGGCATGGTGTCCATGGCAGGACACCACAAAGGAAGATGCTATTTTCCAAAAATACCATTGCTGCACGCCTGAAGTTTGCCAAAGACCACCTTGACACTCCACAACGCTACTGGGAAATGTTTTGTGGACTGATGAAACTAAGGTTGAATTTTTTTGGGAAGAACATGCAGCACTGCGAATGCCGTAAAAAGGGCACTGCATACCAACATGAATTCATCATCCCAACGGTGAAGTACGGTGGAGGGAGCATCGTGATTTGAGGCTGGTTTGCTGCTTTGGGGCCTGGACCGCTTGCAATCATCGAGGGAAAAATTTATTCCCAAGTTCGTCCAGATAACCTACAGGATAATGTCAGGGTGGCTGTGTGCCAGCTAAAGCGCAGTAGAAGTTTTGTGATGCAGCAGGACAATGACCCTAAACATTGAAGTAAATCCACTACAGAATGGCTTAGAAAAAGAAAATCCACCTTTTGAAGTGGCCCAGTCAGAGCCCAAACCTTAACCCAATAGAGATGCTGTGGAATGACCTCAAGAGAGCCGTTTACACCAGACATCCTAAGAATATGGCTGAGCTGAAGCAGTTCTGTAAGGAAGAATGGTCCAAAATTCCTTCTTGAAATGGCCCTAGACTTCAGTAACTTTTTACATACACCTTTACAATACTCTAACGAACCTTCCATTGAGGTTATTGCTGCCAAAGGAGGATCGACACGTTATTAAATCCAAGGGTTCACTTATTTTTTCCACAGCACTGTGAATGTTTAATGGGATGAGTTCAATAAAGACATGAAAGTTCATAACTGTTGTGTGTTGTTAGCTTAAGCACATTTTTTGTCTATTGTTGTGACTTTGATGAAGATGAGATCACATTTTATGACCAATTAATGCAGAAAACCAGCTAATTCAAAAGGGTTCACATACTGTTTCTTGTCACTGTAAACTACATTCATACATCCACATGGTGAGATACCTTGAGCTCACATTCTTCATTTATTGCCAGATTGCCTGGTTTGAGATCCTGCAAGTTTAAAGAGATAAAGTCAGTGGTTTGTAGAAATAAATACAAGTATATGGATAGGACAAAATGAAGCATACTCACCCTGTGTATGATCCCAGCAGCATGAATATACTGTTAACATAAACATATCCGTGAAAATATGCTTGAACGAACATGAGCATGTTTTAATAAGGGCTTAAAATACTCACTTTGAGCCCTCTTAACATTTGGTAAACCAAATACTGAACCCTGTCCTCTGACATTCTCTCCATTTTCATCAACTTTCCAAGATCAGTACCCATGAAAGGCATGACCAAGTAACTGCACAATTGGATGGGAGAAGGGGAGAGAGAGAGAGAGTATAAAGCTTATTTTAGGGAAAAATCATAAATCTAAGGATACCTATGCATTCATCAACATGCAGCAACACACTGACATATTGAGTGATGTATGTAGTCACAAAATCAGAGGCATACAATGACAGGTGGTCACAGGAGGTGTATTGTTACTACTAGGTATAAACAGTAATCCGTCTCGTCGTCTGATGACTTGTGAATGAATCACCTGAGACGGATGTTAATACCAGGTATACACAGGGCCCAAGACAAGCTGACACAGTGAGTTGGGTTTTAGAACAAAATGTCTAATTACAGAGGTTTAGGATAGTTAAATGCTCACAAGTCGTGGAATTTGTCGAGAGATAGGTCTGCGGTGAAAACATCCAGGAGTCCAATAACCTGTACCAATAACAACAAAAAGGTGCTTGTCAAAAAGAGCATTGCATAAAGCAGGCAAATCTGCTCATTCAAGTGAGATGAGAAAGCTTGAACATTGAGTGTCCGTCTTTGGTTTCCTACATTTTCATGCTTCATGTGTTTAAGCAGCCTGAGTTCCCGATAAGCTCTTTTAGCAAACAGGTCAGACTGGAACGGACGATGGAGTTTCTTGATGGCCACCTTTGCCCCCATCCTCCGGTCAAATGCATAGCTGAGGGATAGATCAGTTGTAAATCCTTAAAAGCATTTAGAATTAGAATAATTGGTAACACTTCACAATAAGGTTGTATTTGTTAACATTAGTTAACTACATTAGTTAATATGAACCAACAATGTACAATACTTTTTCAATACTTATTAATCTTGACTGCTGTTAATTTAAAAATATATATATATATATATATGTTAACATTAATGAATTATAAACTAACAATAAACGATTGTATTTTTATAAATTAACATGAACAAAGATTAATAAATGGTGTAAAAATATTGTAAGTTCATGATACCTACAGTAATGCATTTACTAATGTAAAAAAATAAAACCTAATTGTAAAGCGCTACAGAATTACTTTGTACACAACTACAACAGGATTGCTGCAGAGTTTCAAATGTAATATTTTAAGACCTTTTTAAAGACCTGAACAAATAAAATTAATACCGTATCCCCATTCCAAAACAAACCCACACAATCTCACAATAAATCATGTATCACAGACTCTTACTTAAACAGGCAGGGGCACACATTCAACATGGCCTTAACATTGCTTATCAGTAAAACAGGGTAGGATATATGCAAGTTTCAAATACTCAATACGTGTTTTCCACATATTGCATATATAAAATTAAAATTGGTTTATGTAGCATTATTTAAAAATAATACAAATTAGAGGTCGACCGATACTGGATTGTGCTGATTCGATAATGTGTTGAAAGAAAGCCAGTTAGTCTGCCAATAGATTTTTTTTTAAATTGATAGCCTATATTAAATGTTCTTAGTCTTTCTTTCCTGTGATGGGGAGGGCCAGACAGATGCTACAAGAGTCCAAATTGAATTAAATTCCAGATGCACTATAAAGGCACTTTAACGTTGAAATACACCTGGGACTCTTATTTTGAAATGTTTGCGCTTCACTGCTTCCAGCTGCTCATTCAAACAGGTAAGGGACATAAAATGTGCACACCTACAATAATCTATAACGTATTACAGTATAAACAGTTAAAAGTAAACAATGTCATATTTCATCAACACTATATCATCAACAGTTGATCTTTAGTGATAGCTTGTCATAACTACCCGATATAGCTTAATGATTGTGAACTGCTGTGCAACAGCTGTAAACACTCATAAGCCGCCGTGTTCTTGGAGAAAATACAACAATGCCGCATTTTAACTTTGAAGGTCGCAACGCATGCATTTAAATAATATTCTTTTGAAGTTTGATAATCACATTAGGACAGGACTCACAATTCCTGTCTTTCCGCCCCCAAATTTAAGACTTTTGTTGCATCATTAAGATATTTAAGACTTTTTTTTGGAAAACTGAATTTAAGACCTTTTAAGGATCTGCGAGAACCCTGTACAAATACAGATGAATTTGCCTTGATTATAAGGCCAGAAGGAATCTTTCAGAACTCCAAAGATTTCCGCTGAATCGCAAAATCTATAATTCGTAAGTTTTACCCATTACTCACCCCTTTCGTGTTATACATTATTGAATTAATTATTTAGGCTAATTTCATGATGTATCCTGCTACCGATATGAGTGCAGAGAATTACGCAGATTTTCCCTCAAAATCAGTGCAGAAAATGCTGCAGAGAAAAGCACATTACAGTAAAACAACACATGGTAGAATAACAGTCCCCAATCCATGTTGGATGCAGTACACAGATACAGTACATGAAACTATACATTACATGACAGATTTGACAGACAACTGACAACTGATGTTCACAACTAAGTAGCATTTGCAAAACATCAGATGCACTTTCATATACATACTGTTGTTAAAGACTCAAGAATGCACTGACATAGAACCCTTACGAAACAAGTACTGTTACATGTAGGCTACACGCCCAAAAAAATTTTTTGCTGCTTGTTCAATTTAAATAAAAGAAACTAAAGCAACACAATTCTAGAACATTGTCACAACTTGATTTCATTGCGTTCTATCCATTTAAATTTATAAAATGGAAGTTTACTTAATCCATTAGAGTTGGGACTACAAAAATATTAATGTAGTGTTAAAGTAGCTTTGATGAAACTAGTGTTGGGTTCAAGTCAACCTTAGTCGAGTCCGTGTAAAGTCTGAGTCTTTAAACAATCGAGTCAGAAAGGGGCCGAATCGGACTCAAGACCGAGTCCATAACAGGCCAAGTCCAAGTCAAGTCCGAATGAATCTGAATTAAAATTGTAACCGTAAACTCAACATCAATATTTTAAGCTTATTTTAAACTTCACAACTAAGAAAAACAGTTTGTCAATATAAATGCAACAAAAACACCTGTTGCATTTCATATATATTTTATGATTAGTATCCTGCTGAACAAATTTCAAAGTGGTTTCAGAATGAAAGCATATGCTTTAGGTGTATGTCAAAACTGTCCTTCAACACAAATTCTTATTGCGTTCTGTTGACCTTTCAATTATTTGTTGCTTTTCGCTCTACTCATAGACTAAAGAAAGTGAAAACTGCATTAGTCATTACAACCAGAGTTATTTCTAATTTTGTTTTTATTTCTATTTCATTTTCATTTTGTCAGTTCAATTTAATTTAGTTGTATTTAAAATTATCCCTATCTAAAGAAATAATAGTCTATACTGAGATTTCTTTCTGAATCTTTTTTCTCTATCTGCCGACTGATTTGGGAAATACAGTGCATACAAATGAGTCAACACAGTAGTAATTAGCACTCACTGAGAAGTTACGTCTCATGATTTGACTGCAAATGTTACATCCAAAAACACTGGAAAAGTCCACTGATAATATTAGTGCCATGTCATCACGGACATGATTTTCTAGTTAATTTGCGGGAAACCACACAATGCAGGGCAGTTCTGTGTGCTGCTCATATACCTAAACCCCCGATGTGTCCATGTGCGTCTCGCAGCAGCTGCCGCAGAAGATTAAAAAAAAAAAAAAAAACTGATATTTGCTTGAGCGGCAACAGCACTGTTCTGCAATCAGTCTGAAATCTTTAAATACCAACCAAAGAAAATTTCATTGAGCTCTTCTTTAACTGCAAAAACATGGAGAATAATTTTGAGTCATAAATTTAACAGAATTGTCCTTCAAAAGTGTCAGTGATATAGGCTTAAAAAAGACGTGCATAAGTTACCATACAATTTGTTTACAATAAAAATAAAATAGACATTTAAATAAAAATGTCATAACCAACTAAATTCATCTCGTAACATGAAGTTCAGCTTCATACACAAACTCTGTCATCGAATATACATTTATTTTATAGTCTATAATTAAATTATAAACAAAACATTCCACTGCCCAAAATATTCTTATATTTACTGTGCATGGTTGAATGATGTGAATGGTGGACAAATGCTGTAAAAGAATGTATTTAAAGCAGCTTTGAAAATAGTCAATCTGTAATAATTAGGTGCTGTTTATCCGAGTTGCTGTCTGCTTTAGCAATAACGCTATTTAAAAAGTTACACAGTTAATTCATCAAGCTATTATGGAACAGTTCAAGCTTACAACACTGCGTGGACCACAAGAGACTACAGAAACCTACATGTGTAGATACATTTTACCTAAAAAGACTTAATATCCAATATTAATACTATTTTTATTTCGATATGCTATTTTTAGTAAACTGTGAGAGACATGATGTGGGTGACTTGACTCAATGAAGTTCTTGATTTTAAGTTTTTAACCACAGCAAAACTGCAATGTGAGCACCATCTTAGCTGCACAAACGGCAAACGCAATTTTACCAGTTGTCAGGTCCCGTGTCGTGAGAAACTGCCTTGTTTAGTTTCTATTACATTGGATACATACCCGTCTTTGTTTTCATCGTGGGAGCCACCACGGTAGTCTATGTTATACAGTAGTCTCTGTAGTCTACTTAGTCAAGCATATTGGTTGACTGATGAGTGTGTCTGTGCACGTGCGTATGTGTGTTTGCTTAAACACGGTGAAACAACTCTGGCTATGTCTACGACTTCAGGGGCTAATACAGCTGCATACAAACAGAGATGTGTTCATTCATTTATGTTTTGTTATTAATTTTTTTTTCCCCATTGCATCACAAATGTCACAGACTCGGCTGGACTCTGAACAAAATCCAGAGTCCCAAAGGCTCGAGTCCGAGTAAAATGCATCCGAGTCCGTGACATGTCCAAGTCCATTAAAATTGGACTCGTCACTCAGACGCGAGTTGGAGTCCAAACTCGAGTACCCCAAATCTAGATGAAACTGGACCAGGGATTTCCATTTCTCAGCATGCTTTACATTAGACTCAATGGGGAGAGTACATTTTAAGTGTTATTTTTTTGCGTTTGTGCAAAATTAATTTAAATGCGGATACTTGTTTATTGTTTAATGATTTGTTATGATGACATTTATAATAGTTTGTTATGTTGGAGATTTAGGGGTTAACATTATGGTGAAGAGTCGAGCTTGAGCTAATGTTGAAGACAGGTTAGATGTCGCACATGAAATTGATCACTCCCTTTGTTCAGCAATTGCTGTGCTAACCATAGCATAGTTACTAAACTACACTCTGTAGTGCTTCCAACCAGCATGTTAAAGGAAAGGTTCAATACAAGTTAAGCTCAATCGACAGCATTTGTGGCATAATGTTGATTACGACAAAAACTAATTTCGACTCGTCCCTCCTTTTCTTTTTTAAAAAAAAAAAAAAAAAAAGCAAATAGATGTTACAGCCAGGCACTTACCATGGAAGTGAATGGACAATTTTTGGAGGGTTTAAAACCAGAAATGTGAAACTTATAATAGATAACATAATTTTAAGAAAACTAATTTCAAACACATGGATCCACCGTGGTACACTGAATACAAAAAACATGGTAGCACCATGGTATTTATGGTACTTTTTTTATTAATAGAAAAGATGAGGAATGACAAGGAAAATAGTAGCCTATAGTTTTAACCCAAAAAAATAAATAAATAAAAATTGGATTATCTGTTTACTCCTATATATAGTAACACTTGTGTGTGTAACATATAAATCGTTTTAATAGCAAAAACAATCATATGTACATTTTACTCACGATATCTTCCATGTAAAGCTGGGTGTGAGAGAGAGAGATGCTGTAACAAACAAAAATCAGCGCACGCTCTGAAGAACGCTTATAGTTCAAAGAAAGTGAACGGACAACTGACATGCAATTAACCATTATCACCCGACCACAGACAGCATTCGTCAACAGCTGCCATCTTTAATTATTAACCAAATACTTACGTCGAATAAGCAGTGTAGTGCATTTACACGGAATTATCTATTGAAAACCTACTCTCAGTTTTTTGTGACTTAAGTGTACATTTATAAAAACACAAGCATACACCCGAAACAGAGAGGAATACATAGATACCTTATTCCCAACTGCATAACTGAATCAAAACTTTGAATCAAAAATTGGTCATCTTGTATCTTACTTTCACTTGTGCTTAACAATCTCTGTTCACATCATTTGCTTTGAATACAATCTTGCCACATGGATCGACCTCTATTGACGGCATGTATTCATTGTTTTTAAAAGAGAAGACACCATATAAACCATGGTTAATTTCAGGAAGTAGTGAAATGAGACGCACTCACCATACTGTACCATATGCCCCTGTCCCCACCTGTTTCAGATCTCTATATCTCTCAGGCACCTCCCAAACTGTTTTATTCACTTCCTGGCGATAATAGCCAGGTCTTGAGCGGACTGACATAATGGTGAATACGCTTTTAAACCTGTTACTTCGAGTCCAGCGGCTGTGATTTCCAAGTTTACTTGAGCACTGATGATGGTAGTCTACCTGTGCGCGTACACGGACTGTGCGTGTGCGTGTGCGTGTGCGCGTGACCGCTCCCTCTCCAGCGTGGCCGTGTTACGTCACTGAGATAAAACATCCAAGAACTTGGTCCTTCAATGCATTTGAGAACTGCTGCCCGCTTATTCTTCCACAGCACTGAATGTAATAAATCAAGGGCTTTTGAAAATGGTGTTTTACAGTATAAACAAAGAGTGTTTCACCCTCCGTGTGAGAATTGTTCCTGTCTGCAAATACTTGACACTGTTTAGAATAGATTTGCCATACTTTTTAAGTGCACACCTGAACCTGTATTAACATGTTCCCAAACTATTGGGCCCCCAGCACAGACATTCCTCACCAAATAAGCACAATGAACGCTTTTTCCTCAACACTCACTATTAAAAGGTTTTAAGCCTATTTTACAAGTGTAAAACGTTGACTTTACAAAAATAATACTGGTTAACAACAATAGAGCACAGATATGTGATATGTTTATTATGTTACTTTATCTTGGAAAAACTGTATATTACTCAGGGCAGTTCATAAAAGGCTTACAAAATAAAACTGTAAACCATGTCTGAAAACTGAAAATCATCTGTTAAGTTCTGTTAATCATATTTTAAACAAAACTGAAAGAGTATTTCAGGAATGGGCACAAAGGATATAAAAATACTCCCTCGGCTGACCCCAAAATAAAAATGTGTAATTACGAGGTCCCCTCCCAATGATTTATGATGCATTTAGCAATTACATTTTTAAAAAATATGATTCAGTTTTGCCAAAGACAGTAGGTAAACTTGGAAAATATGCTTATTTATAGTCACTTTTGCCAAGTATCACTAGCTGTTGACTGTTGTAAACTAGTACAGAAGGATCAAGGACTAAATCAGTGCTACATACTAACTATATGATTCAAAGTGAGATAGATGTCCATTAAAGGATTACACCTGTTTGTGCGTTTAAGCTTCATTGCTCAATGGCTTGTGCGTTTAACTACGAACACCCTTCTACATTCAAATCCAGTCATTTTACTGTATATATACTGTATATTGAGGCAAAACTTCTGTCTTTCAGACCGAGACCTGTCATTGTGAGACTGGTGATCTATGTCTTCATAACCAGTTTAACAAACAGAGATAAATGTGCAGGACTGTAGTATGAATACTGAAGATAACAACAAGATTATCATTTAGCCTTTACACATGATCTTACTGCATGTTTTTGACTGGTGGACAGGAGTTTAATGCCTCTTTTAATGCCTTCACTGACACCCAACCAGCTTCTGCAGGATTATTCTGCATTAAGGAACAGGTTAGTTGTCATGAAGGTTTTATGATGATCAGGTGACACAGATCTCATTGGCCCAGGTAGGGGGCCTGCTGTCATATGGGACAAGTCCTCGAGCCTCTGCTCTTGATCCTATGCCCTCTCTTGAAGTATTCCCGTCTTCTCCCGCCTCATCTCTCTCTCCTGGATCCTCCACTTCTCCTCTACCCATCCAGCTTGGCTGTTCAAGTCCTTCCTGCATAGAGAATGGCTTTTCCAACACTTTCAGAACTCTCTGGACCTAATGGATTTGAGAAGATGAGAAGTTGTAAAAATGGACAGAAGAAATGCACATTTCTAACACTTAGAATTTCGATTATATGGAACAATACAAATACATCACAAGAGATACGTAAATTAATGCAGATCACAAAGAACTGTTTATGACAAGCATAAAGTGCAACTAATCACCTCTGAAAAGTCACCATTTTCAGCTGCCTCTATTGCATTCTGGGCGATGTAGTTTCTGAGTACCACACGTGGGTTGGTGCTGTTCATCACATGAACTCTCTCCTCCTGTACAGCTTTGACATCAACTGCTGACTCACACTCACGAGCAAGCCTCTGCCTTTTGAGTTGAATAGACAACATATGCAGTACATTAAATTGAGTTTCAGGTCAATAATTGTAGTATCGGTAAGGAAAATAAATCAAATAAATTAAAAAGGGCTACTTGGTGAAAAAGTCTCTCACTAAAAGTCAAAACGTCTAGTGCTTCTACTGTATGCTGCTTCAGTTCTTTTCAGTTTCAGATAAACAATGCTTCATGAAAAAATAGTTCAAAAGTCTCTTTACCAACCACTCAAAACCACCTTACTGTACCTGTATTTCTGGATCCAGCAGGTCCAGTCTTCACTCTGCTTGGCCCTCAACTGTTCCTCACTGGCGTCCATCAGTTCCTTCAATCTCGAGAGTCTCTCCAGCTGCCGGGCCAGTGTTTTCCTGTCCGACAACATCTGGAACAGTGCAGGGTTACTCTGAGCCATGGACAGCAGCATTGCAAGCTCACTATGGGGAAGGAAAGGAGACATTGCAACAGAATGGCACAAATACAAGATATATTTTAGGCTAGGAACATTTATGCTACCGTGGGTCCATGGTAGGTCTGTTTGCGGCTTTCAGCTCCTCTAGAGAGGCACACTGCTGTAGGAGCAGCTCTGTGGCTTGTCTAATAGCCTCATTGTCATCCTCTCCCTCCTCCTGTGTAGGGCAGGAAATTTGACTCAAACTGCGGAAAGTATTGGTAAAGTCCGCACCTGAGAGGAGGAAGGGGTGAGGCGGCAATCAGAGATAGAAAGAGGGTCTACTACCACAAAACATTCATTTTTCGGTTTTGACATCCCAGGTTGTGATAAATCAAAAAATCTTCATACCAGTGTTATGCATGGTCTGCATAAGTTCTGTAATGAGCATCTCATCCTCTGGTTCCTCCTTCCTTAGCAGACCCAGTTTCTTTCTCATGTTGCTCAGGTAGAAGGCATTATAAAGAGGCAGGTATTCATCCAGCACCTGCTCGGCCCGGTCAGGCGGTAGGTCAGGGACTAGGGCTTCTGCTAGCCGAGCTAAATTCCAGCGGCAGATGGCCGGCTGTGCCTGGTAAGAGTACCGCCCCGAGTTATCAGAAGCATTGCAGATGAAATCTGGGTCAAAACTAGAGAAAACGATTAGTTCACGTTCAAATTATGAATACACTTTGTGGAATACAAAACTGAAGAATTAACTGAATGAGGTATTAACTTGAAGAACTGAATAAAGCAATGTCATAATTGACAGTCATTGACCACCAGGTTATTAAAGCCATGATTGTGTGTGAGGGTTTTACCGGTCCATGAAGCCAAAAGGGCCATAGTCCAAAGTGATGCCCAGGATGCTCATGTTATCAGTATTGAGGACTCCATGACAGAAACCCACACACTGCCACTGTGCCACCAGCCTAGCTGTTCGTACAGTCACCTAGGAATGAAGATACACATACCTGTACATTCATGTAAATCTAAACACAATAAAGTTGCACAAATATAATATATCTGATATTCAATTTATTTATTTAAAAAACTTTTTAAATGAAATCTAGGAAGCAGTCTGCACAAGTGCCACTAAAAATGATAGTCAACCTACTAGGTTGGGTTATACAATATATATTCAGTCAAACCTTGAACTTTAACTGAGATTACAAAAGTATATAAAAATGAATACTTTTATAGAAGAAAAGAATTAAGAAATAAAAATGACTTGTGGTCATATTTAATTTGGTCATATTACGAATACAACTTTTTTTTTTTAATTGGTTAGCCTCATCACTGATTAAAGCTAACACAATCTTATATACAGAAGTTCTAGTGCATGAGAAGCTAATCTGTTGACGGCTGCCTGCCAAATACAGTCAATTAGGATAATAAGGTGACTGGAGACTTAAAACACACAACTACAGTAGAGCTGGGTGATATGCAAGAAATACATTCACAATATCCGATTACATCGTTAACCCCCCTGCCCCCACTGCCGAGGGATCGCAGAATATTTTTGCTTTAAAAATGAATGTATTGAAACACGAAAAACTTAAACTAAAGATATTTCTACATTCAAATTGCACTTCAAATGAAATGGAAAAGCAATTAAAATAACGAACTGGTCAAAAAAAAATCTTATATACAACAACAGGTGGATAATACTAATACAAATTAAGGTCTAAAGAAAATTATAAATGCAACATATAATTCTGATAATAATAATTTAAATATACCTCTAGAAAGTTTAACACAACCCACATTATTTCTACTTTCATAAAATGTCTACAACAGTTTGTTACTTCACATAGTTTGTGCTTAAAATAATAGAAAACACCAGTTTTCCTATTAGGTGTAAGTCTATTAAATCCTCTTGTGTTCCCAAATGATTGCTTCCCAATAATTTCCACTGTGTTCTTATTGAATTTGTATTGCATTTCATTAATGCAGTTAATGCTGCCTAAAGAAAATGAAATAGAACTCAATTGTAGGTTCAATGTGAACGTGTTTTTGTATTATTTTATGATTTAATCACTTTCATCTTTGTTTCTTAAATACAAAGATTTATATATATATATATATATATATATATATATAAGTGAACCTGCAGAGTGTTGTTCACAATGCATGTTAAGCGTGAACTGCTCCATGGAAATAAAGCAAACTAAACTCAGAGCACCTCCTGAGATGGTCTTAGGTCATTAGACGACACTGTACTTGGCAACTGTTTTTAGACACCTGAAACAGAAAAGAAAGAGTGAGAACTCTTTACATAAGCATGTTCCACGAGACACGCTCACGCTATTGAACCTCTGAACAAACAATGAATCAGACGGCTTTTCTTTCGTCTGTTCTTCAAAATATAATGAAGTCTGTTTCTTCAAGCACGTGTTTTGTGTCTAACAGCGTTTCTTGTCCTGTATCACTCCGAGACGTTTTACAGGTTGCCCGTCACAGTGTCGGATAGATGAGCAAAATTACCCACCACTGCGTTCCCGCTTTTGGCGGGTGCTAATTTCATATCTTGTGATACCATTTCATATCTCCATGGTTTTGTCATTTCCCGATATTGTCGATCATCGTCTGTCAATGAATGTAGAAATCTGCATGGGGATATTTGATTTCCGATTACATCGTCCTATCGCCCAGCCCTAAACTACAGGAACTTATTAGTGCAGCAAAATATGACATTTATTTTTCAGGTGACTTGGTGTAAGGTGCCAATACCACAACCACAGCACTGATACTATTAAGAGAAATATTTTAATCTTAGTCTACCTCTCTAAAGAAGGCAGTGATCCTCTCTACACGGTCTGAGTGACTCTGCTGGATCTCGGGGAAGAAGTTCTCAATTACATAATCCAGCATCTGGGTTCTGATCTCATCATAGCCATAGCTGGGACCTTGACGCCCTGTAAACTCATCAGCTCGCTTGAAGATTTCAAATGATCCAAATCTGCAAGAGAATCAGGAAAGGAGCTTCTTCACAGTTCAGTTCAGATATAATCATAAAAACAAATGGACATGTAGTGTTCATAATTCAAGTAAGTCAAGTAGAAACAAATAATGCATAGTTTCAGTATCTCTAAATTCAGAATGAATAAGTCCATTTATGAATAACATAAACAACTAAGGTCACCTGATGAAGCTGGGAGCAATGCGCAAGACTACAGAGCATCTTTCCATCCGTGGATTCCCGTCGTAGTGGATATCCCTCATGACCCGCGAATCTGAGGTCACTACTGATCCTGCTCTTGTGGTTGGCACTCCCAAGAAAAAACCGCCTCACTGCAAAGGAACTCGCGGATGCTGGAGCGCAAAACTTTCCGGCCATCTGCCTGCCTGAAGAAAGCAAGAGACAAAAAACAAAACACAAAAGTTTAACATATCTATGCCCTTAAGTGAAAATGGTTCTTCTGTCTCAGCACCTGGAAATAATGAAGCCATTTGTTTACTCTGTTCCAGTCATTTACTTTCTTTTGTATAATTTAAAATGAGTACCATATAAGGTATAAACAAGAATTGAAGGCAAATCAGGATTGAAAAGGTATATTATATTGTTCATGAATTACCCAGCCAAGAACCAGATCAGTACATGCCAGGTCAATGTCAACATAATATGCTGCTATATCTACTCACAAAAGGCCTACCTAGAATATGGTGTCAGCCCAGCACCTTTCACCTGGATCTCCCAGCGACCAGTGGGATTCTCGTGCAGTAACTCAGGGCACTGATCCACTGGGGCTTTCACCTCTCCCAGATAGCATGCAGCTCCATCACCCAGCTGTCCTGCAAACTGTCCAAACTGGTGCCCGCAGTAGCAATGGGCAGCAGGCTCTGATCCAGGCATCACTTTAGACCCACTGAGATACTCTGGGCCGAGTGGATCCTTCAGAACCTCATCAGCATTAAGACCCAGAAGTGCAAGAGCTGGCCCCGAAACTGCCACAAACTTTGGGTTATTGAGAGGTGTTGGTAGTACTCTAGAGAAGCACGCTCCCCGTACCTGTCGGACTCCCGGTTCTGTGGACGGATCCAGCGGGAGTTTTTTAAGAGCAACATTATCAAACTCCAGCCGCTCAAGACAGGAACGGCTCATGCCGATGCCCATGTCGTCCATTCCTACATGTGAAAAAGATCTACGTAAAATAACACCGGAACATAAGATATAAAGCCGTGTTAAACGAGCTCCAGTAAAAGCCATTCATATCATAGTAACGTCTATAAGCTATATAAGTTGTTGAATCCTTACGTAAAGCATAAATGTCCATGAAACTCCGGTCCGTTCTTGTTTTTGTTCCCCCTAGAAACAAACGCATCCGGAACGAATAGTTGTTTATCTCTTCGACAAATGTCGTATATTGGAAAATGTATTTTACATATTATTTTAGAAGATTGGTGTATTTTTAAATATAATAATAATAATAATAATAATAATAATAATAATAATAATAATAATATATATATATATATATATATATATATATATATATATATATATATACATACACACACACACACACACACACTCACCGACCACTTTATTGTGTACATCTGTACACCTAATTATTATTGCAGTTATCTAATCAGCCAATCGTGTGGTAGCAGTGTAATGTACAAAATCAGGCAGATATGGGTCAGGAGCTTCAGCTAATTTTCACATCAACCATCAGAATGGTGAAAAAATTTAATCTCAGTGATTTTGACCGTGCCATGATTGTTAGTGCCAGATGGGCCGGTTTGAGTATTTCTGTAACTGCTGATCTCCTGAGATTTTCACACACAACAGTCTCTAGAGTGTAAAGAGAATGGTGCGAAAAACAAAAAACAACCAGTGAGCAGCAGTTTTGTGGGCGAAAATGCCTTGTTGATACGAGAGTTCAGAGGAGAATGGCCAGACTGGTTTGAGCTGACAGAAAGGTTACAGTAACTCAGATAACCTCTCTGTACAATTGTAGTGAGCAGAATAGCATCTCAGAATGCACAACATGTTGAACCTTTAGGCGGATGGGCTACAACAGAAGAAGACCATGTTGGGTTCCACTTCTGTCAGCCTAAACAAAAAACTGAAGCTGCAGTGGGCCTACCATTTGTGTACCTCAGCAGATCCAGATTTGTCAGGCCAGGCAATGTTTTTACAATCATCTACTGTCCAGTTTTGGTGAGCCTGTGCCCACTGCAGCCTCAGTTTCCTGTTCTAAGCAGTATCCTGATCTGACAGTAGTGGTACTCAGAGGGGTCTTCTACTGCTGTATCCCATCCGCCTCAATGTTCAACGTGTTGTATGTTCAGAAATGCTATTCTGCATAGCACTGTTGTAACGCGTGTTTATTTGGGTTACTGTAACATTCCTGTTAGCTTGAACCAGTCTGGCCATTCTCCTCTGACCTCTGTCATTAACAAACCGTTTTTGCCCAGAGAACTGCCACTCACTGGATGTTTTTTGTTTTTCACACCATTCTCTTTACACTCTAGAGACTGCTGTGCACGAAATCACAGGAGATCAGCGGTTACAGAAATACTCAAACCAGCCCATCTAGCACCAACAATCATGCCACGGCCACATTTTTTCCCCATTCTGATGGTTGATGTGAACATTAACTGAAGTTCCTGAACCATCTCTATATGATTTTATACATTACACTGCTGCCACGTGATTGGCTGATTAGATAATCGCATGAATAAGTAGATGTACAGGTGTACTTAATAAAGTGGCTGGTGAGTGTGTGTGTGTGTGTGTGTGTGTATATATAGTTGAAGTCAGAAGTTTACATACACTTAGATTGAAGTCATTAAAACACATTTTTTAACCACTCCACAGATTTAGTATTAGCAAACTATAGTTTTGGCAAGTCATTTAGGGTATCTACTTTGTGCATGACATGAGTAATTTTTCCAACAATTGTTTACAGACAGATTGTTTCACTTTTAACTGACTATATTACAACTCCAGTGGGTCAGAAGTTTACATACACTAAGTTAACTGTGCCTTTAAGCAGCCTGCAAAATTTCAGAAAATGATGTCAAGCCTTTAGACAATTAGCCAATAGCTTCTGATAGGAGGTGTACTGAACTGGAGGTGTACCTGTGGATGTATTTTAAGACCTACCTTCAAACTCAGTGCCTCTTTGCTTGACATCATGGGAAAATCAAAAGAAATCAACCAAGACCTCAGAAAAAAAGTGTGGACCTCCACAAGTCTGTTTCATCCTTGGGAGCAATTTTCAAATACCTGAAGGTACCACGTCCATCTGTACGAAATAGAGCGCAAGTATAATCACCATGGGACAACGCAGCCATCATACTGCTCAGGAAAGAGACGCATTCTATCTCCTAGAGATGAATGTAGTTTGGTGTGAAAAGTGCAAATCAATCCCAGAACAACAGCAAAAGACCTTGTAAAGATGCTGGAGGAAACAGGTAGACAAGTATCTATATCCACAGTAAAATGTGTCCTATATTGACATAACCTGAAAGGCTGTTCAGCAAGGTAGAAGCCACTGCTCCAAAACTGCCATAAAAAAAGACAGACTACAGTTTGCAAGTGCACATGGGGACAAAGATCTTACTTTTTGGAGAAATGTCCTCTGGTCTGATGAAACAAAAATTGAACTTTTTGGCCATAATGACCATCGTTATGTTTGGAGGAAAAAGAGTTAGGCTTGCAAGCTGAAGAACACCATCCCAACTGTGAAGCATGGGGGTGGCAACATCATGTTGTTGGGGTGCTTTGCTGCAGGAGGGACTGGTGCACTTCACAAAATAGATGGCATAATGAGGAAGGAAAATTATGTGGATATATTGAAGCAAAATCTCAAGACATCAGCCAGGAAGTTAAAGCTCGGTCGCAAATGGGTCTTCCAAATGGCCAATGACCCCCAAGCGTACCTCCAAAGTTGTGGCAAAATGGCTTAAGGACAACAAAGGTTGTCAAGGTATTGGAGTGTCCATCACATAGCCCTGACCTCAGTCTGATAGAAAATTTGTAGGCAGAACTGAAACAGCGTGTGTGAGCACACCTGGAGTCTGGAGGAATGGGCCAAAATTCCAGCAACTTATTGTGAGAAGCTTGTGGAAGGCTACCCAAAACGTTTGACCCAAGTTACAGTGCATCCAGAAAGTATTCACAGCACTTCACTTTTTCCACATTTTGTTATGTTACAGCCTTATTCCAAAATGGATTAAATTCATTATTTTCCTCAAAATTCTACAAACAATACCCCATAATAACAACGTGAAAGTAGTTTGTTTGAAATCTTTGCAGATTTATTAAAAATAAAAAAACGAAACAAATCACATGTACATAAGTATTCACAGCCTTTGCCATGACACTCAAAATTGAGCTCAGGTGCATCCTGTTTCCACTGATCATCCTTGAGATGTTTCTACAACTTGACTGGAGTCCACCTGTGGTAAATTCAGCTGATTGGACATGCTTTGGAAAGGCACACACCTGTCAATATAAGGTCCCACAGTTAACAGTGCATGTCAGAGCATAAACCAAGCCATGAAGTCCAAGGAATTGTCTGTAGACCTCTGAGACAGGATTGTATTGAGGCACAGATCTGGGGAAGGGTACAGAAAAATTTCTGCAGCATTGAAGGTCCCAATGAGCATATTGGCCTCCATCATCTGTAAATGGAAGAAGTTTGGAACCACCAGGACTCTTCCTAGAGCTGGCCGCCTGGCCAAACTGAGCGATCGTGGGAGAAGGGCCTTAGTCAGGGAGGTGACCAAGAACCCGATGGTCACTCTGACAGAGCTCCAGCATTTTTCTGTGGAGCGAGGAGAACCTTCCAGAAGAACAACCATCTCTGCAGCACTCCACCAATCAGGCCTGTATGGTAGAGTGGCCAGACGGAAGACACTCCTCAGTAAAAGGCACATGACAGCCCGCCTGGAGTTTGCCAAAAGGCACCCGAAGGACTCTCAGACCATGAGAAACAAAGACTGAACTCTTTGGCCTGAATGGCAAGCGTCATGTCTGGCGGAAACCAGGCATCGCTCATCACCTGGCCAATACCATCCCTACAGTGACGCATGGTGGTGGCAGCATCATGCTGTGGAGGAACTGAGAGACTAGTCAGGATCGAGGGAAAGATGAATGCAGCAATGTACAGAGACATCCTTAATGAAAACCTGCTCCAGAGTGCTCTGGACCTCAGACTGGGGTGAAGGTTCATCTTTCAACAGGACAATGACCCTAAGCACACAGCCAAGATAACAAAGGAGTGGCTCCGGGACAACTCTGTGAATGTCCTTGAGTGGCCCAGCCAGAGCCCAGACTTGAACCCGATTGAACATCTCTGGAGAGATCTGAAAATGGCTGTGCACCGATGCTCCCCGTCCAACCTGATGGAGCTTGAGAGGTCCTGCAAAGAAGAATGAGAGAAACTGCCCAAAAATAGGTGTGCCAAGCTTGTAACATCATACTCAAAAAGACTTGAGGCTGTAATTGGTGCCAAAGGTGCTTCAAAGTATTGAGCAAAGGCTCTGAATACTTATGTACATGTGAATATTTTGTTGTGTGTGGGTTTTTTTTTTTTTTTTCCGTTTTTTATTTTTAATACATTTGCAAAGATTTCAAACAAACTTCTTTCACGTTGTCATTATGGGGTATTATTTGTAGACTTTTGGAGGAAAATAATGAATTTAATCTATTTTGGAATAGGGCTGTAACATAACAAAATGTGAAAGTGAAGTGCTGTGAATACTTTCCGGATGCACTGTAAACAATGTAAAGGCGATGCTACCAAATACTAACAAAATGTATGTAAACTTCTGACCCACTGGGAATGTGATGAAAGAAATAAAATCTTAAACCATTCTCTCTACTATTATTCTGATATTTTACATTCTTAAAATAAAGTAATGATCCTAACTGACTTAAGACAGGGAATGTTTTCTATGATTAAATGTCAGGAATTGTGAAAAACTGAGATTAAATGTATTTGGCTAAGGTGTATGTAAACTTCTGACTTCGACTGTATATCCACAGTGTATATATATATATATATATATTTTTTTTAGGGAAAATGTATATTACAATAGGCTATTGATTAGTAGAATGAGCATTTGTATGCTGACAATGACAAAAAGACATCTGTAAAATAGCATGTATGATTATTTTATTCCCCTTTCCATACAGTTAACAATGGTTAGAAACAATTTTATTTGTAGCAGAAAAGTTAAAGGATTTACAATAATGGTGTATCAAGTATATCTTGCCCATGCCCTTTCTCACCATATGCATTGGATCTATGATATCAAGAGTAGTACTGCATAAAGTTCACAGGAAGACTAAAGTAGAAATGCAAAGTTTTTTTAGTTTACAGGAAGACAGCAGCATTTTGAGACCAACCTTAGGGGAACAATGGGGTCATTTAGTACTTTTTTAAAACATTAGGTCAAAATCTAATCAATCCAATAAAAAGTTAAATGCAGGGGGCAGTTGCTCTACTGATATCAGTACTCGACATTATTATGCACAAGGGCCACTGACAAATACCTCAGAATGCTATTATACATTTCAAACCACCACAATATTGTGTACAGATTGTTTAAACTGGGAGTATATGACAATAAGCCATCTACATTTAAAATTCATGCCGATACATTAGACCTTTTTTCTCATTCCTTGCATAAACACACATGGTTAATATGCAAAATTTAAAACTGTTGAAACTTAATCTGAGCCTCTTCATGATCCAAAACCGATTCCCTTTAAAACAATCTAGAGTTCTGGCAAACTAGCCACAAATTTTACACATTATTTTCACATGCAAATGAGCTTGTAATTCGCAATGTTTGTAGTGGTGAACCTGTAGCAAACTTTTGGCAACTATGGACAATTTTGTTGCAAGTTTGCCACAAAGAAAATTTGCATGTGAAAATATTAAGTGGTAAATTTGCCAAGAACTCTCGATATTTGTAAGGGTTGGTTTCAATTAAGGGCAATGTAAAAATTAAAAAGAACAAAGAAAGGCAGCTTTTTGGTATGACTCATTCCCCCAACACTTTTATAGTCACACAAACATTAGTATTGTGCTTAGAATGTCCATGTGACCAAGTTGACACCTCTGAAATTTATTTTCAATCTACCTGTGCGCGTACACGGACTGTGCGTGTGCGCGTGACCGCTCCCTCTCCAGCGTGGCCGTGTTACGTCACTGAGATAAAACATCCAAGAACTTGGTCCTTCAATGCATTTGAGAACTGCTGCCCGCTTATTCTTCCACAGCACTGAATGTAATAAATCAAGGGCTTTTGAAAATGGTGTTTTACAGTATAAACAAAGAGTGTTTCACCCTCCGTGTGAGAATTGTTCCTGTCTGCAAATACTTGACACTGTTTAGAATAGATTTGCCATACTTTTTAAGTGCACACCTGAACCTGTATTAACATGTTCCCAAACTATTGGGCCCCCAGCACAGACATTCCTCACCAAATAAGCACAATGAACGCTTTTTCCTCAACACTCACTATTAAAAGGTTTTAAGCCTATTTTACAAGTGTAAAACGTTGACTTTACAAAAATAATACTGGTTAACAACAATAGAGCACAGATATGTGATATGTTTATCATGTTACTTTATCTTGGAAATACTGTATATTACTCAGGGCAGTTCATAAAAGGCTTACAAAATAAAACTGTAAACCATGTCTGAAAACTGAAAATCATCTGTTAAGTTCTGTTAATCATATTTTAAACAAAACTGAAAGAGTATTTCAGGAATGGGCACAAAGGATATAAAAATACTCCCTCGGCTGACCCCAAAATAAAAATGTGTAATTACGAGGTCCCCTCCCAATGATTTATGATGCATTTAGCAATTACATTTTTAAAAAATATGATTCAGTTTTGCCAAAGACAGTAGGTAAACTTGGAAAATATGCTTATTTATAGTCACTTTTGCCAAGTATCACTAGCTGTTGACTGTTGTAAACTAGTACAGAAGGATCAAGGACTAAATCAGTGCTACATACTAACTATATGATTCAAAGTGAGATAGATGTCCATTAAAGGATTACACCTGTTTGTGCGTTTAAGCTTCATTGCTCAATGGCTTGTGCGTTTAACTACGAACACCCTTCTACATTCAAATCCAGTCATTTTACTGTATATATACTGTATATTGAGGCAAAACTTCTGTCTTTCAGACCGAGACCTGTCATTGTGAGACTGGTGATCTATGTCTTCATAACCAGTTTAACAAACAGAGATAAATGTGCAGGACTGTAGTATGAATACTGAAGATAACAACAAGATTATCATTTAGCCTTTACACATGATCTTACTGCATGTTTTTGACTGGTGGACAGGAGTTTAATGCCTCTTTTAATGCCTTCACTGACACCCAACCAGCTTCTGCAGGATTATTCTGCATTAAGGAACAGGTTAGTTGTCATGAAGGTTTTATGATGATCAGGTGACACAGATCTCATTGGCCCAGGTAGGGGGCCTGCTGTCATATGGGACAAGTCCTCGAGCCTCTGCTCTTGATCCTATGCCCTCTCTTGAAGTATTCCCGTCTTCTCCCGCCTCATCTCTCTCTCCTGGATCCTCCACTTCTCCTCTACCCATCCAGCTTGGCTGTTCAAGTCCTTCCTGCATAGAGAATGGCTTTTCCAACACTTTCAGAACTCTCTGGACCTAATGGATTTGAGAAGATGAGAAGTTGTAAAAATGGACAGAAGAAATGCACATTTCTAACACTTAGAATTTCGATTATATGGAACAATACAAATACATCACAAGAGATACGTAAATTAATGCAGATCACAAAGAACTGTTTATGACAAGCATAAAGTGCAACTAATCACCTCTGAAAAGTCACCATTTTCAGCTGCCTCTATTGCATTCTGGGCGATGTAGTTTCTGAGTACCACACGTGGGTTGGTGCTGTTCATCACATGAACTCTCTCCTCCTGTACAGCTTTGACATCAACTGCTGACTCACACTCACGAGCAAGCCTCTGCCTTTTGAGTTGAATAGACAACATATGCAGTACATTAAATTGAGTTTCAGGTCAATAATTGTAGTATCGGTAAGGAAAATAAATCAAATAAATTAAAAAGGGCTACTTGGTGAAAAAGTCTCTCACTAAAAGTCAAAACGTCTAGTGCTTCTACTGTATGCTGCTTCAGTTCTTTTCAGTTTCAGATAAACAATGCTTCATGAAAAAATAGTTCAAAAGTCTCTTTACCAACCACTCAAAACCACCTTACTGTACCTGTATTTCTGGATCCAGCAGGTCCAGTCTTCACTCTGCTTGGCCCTCAACTGTTCCTCACTGGCGTCCATCAGTTCCTTCAATCTCGAGAGTCTCTCCAGCTGCCGGGCCAGTGTTTTCCTGTCCGACAACATCTGGAACAGTGCAGGGTTACTCTGAGCCATGGACAGCAGCATTGCAAGCTCACTATGGGGAAGGAAAGGAGACATTGCAACAGAATGGCACAAATACAAGATATATTTTAGGCTAGGAACATTTATGCTACCGTGGGTCCATGGTAGGTCTGTTTGCGGCTTTCAGCTCCTCTAGAGAGGCACACTGCTGTAGGAGCAGCTCTGTGGCTTGTCTAATAGCCTCATTGTCATCCTCTCCCTCCTCCTGTGTAGGGCAGGAAATTTGACTCAAACTGCGGAAAGTATTGGTAAAGTCCGCACCTGAGAGGAGGAAGGGGTGAGGCGGCAATCAGAGATAGAAAGAGGGTCTACTACCACAAAACATTCATTTTTCGGTTTTGACATCCCAGGTTGTGATAAATCAAAAAATCTTCATACCAGTGTTATGCATGGTCTGCATAAGTTCTGTAATGAGCATCTCATCCTCTGGTTCCTCCTTCCTTAGCAGACCCAGTTTCTTTCTCATGTTGCTCAGGTAGAAGGCATTATAAAGAGGCAGGTATTCATCCAGCACCTGCTCGGCCCGGTCAGGCGGTAGGTCAGGGACTAGGGCTTCTGCTAGCCGAGCTAAATTCCAGCGGCAGATGGCCGGCTGTGCCTGGTAAGAGTACCGCCCCGAGTTATCAGAAGCATTGCAGATGAAATCTGGGTCAAAACTAGAGAAAACGATTAGTTCACGTTCAAATTATGAATACACTTTGTGGAATACAAAACTGAAGAATTAACTGAATGAGGTATTAACTTGAAGAACTGAATAAAGCAATGTCATAATTGACAGTCATTGACCACCAGGTTATTAAAGCCATGATTGTGTGTGAGGGTTTTACCGGTCCATGAAGCCAAAAGGGCCATAGTCCAAAGTGATGCCCAGGATGCTCATGTTATCAGTATTGAGGACTCCATGACAGAAACCCACACACTGCCACTGTGCCACCAGCCTAGCTGTTCGTACAGTCACCTAGGAATGAAGATACACATACCTGTACATTCATGTAAATCTAAACACAATAAAGTTGCACAAATATAATATATCTGATATTCAATTTATTTATTTAAAAAACTTTTTAAATGAAATCTAGGAAGCAGTCTGCACAAGTGCCACTAAAAATGATAGTCAACCTACTAGGTTGGGTTATACAATATATATTCAGTCAAACCTTGAACTTTAACTGAGATTACAAAAGTATATAAAAATGAATACTTTTATAGAAGAAAAGAATTAAGAAATAAAAATGACTTGTGGTCATATTTAATTTGGTCATATTACGAATACAACTTTTTTTTTTAATTGGTTAGCCTCATCACTGATTAAAGCTAACACAATCTTATATACAGAAGTTCTAGTGCATGAGAAGCTAATCTGTTGACGGCTGCCTGCCAAATACAGTCAATTAGGATAATAAGGTGACTGGAGACTTAAAACACACAACTACAGTAGAGCTGGGTGATATGCAAGAAATACATTCACAATATCCGATTACATCGTTAACCCCCCTGCCCCCACTGCCGAGGGATCGCTGAATATTTTTGCTTTAAAAATGAATGTATTGAAACACGAAAAACTTAAACTAAAGATATTTCTACATTCAAATTGCACTTCAAATGAAATGGAAAAGCAATTAAAATAACGAACTGGTCAAAAAAAATCTTATATACAACAACAGGTGGATAATACTAATACAAATTAAGGTCTAAAGAAAATTATAAATGCAACATATAATTCTGATAATAATAATTTAAATATACCTCTAGAAAGTTTAACACAACCCACATTATTTCTACTTTCATAAAATGTCTACAACAGTTTGTTACTTCACATAGTTTGTGCTTAAAATAATAGAAAACACCAGTTTTCCTATTAGGTGTAAGTCTATTAAATCCTCTTGTGTTCCCAAATGATTGCTTCCCAATAATTTCCACTGTGTTCTTATTGAATTTGTATTGCATTTCATTAATGCAGTTAATGCTGCCTAAAGAAAATGAAATAGAACTCAATTGTAGGTTCAATGTGAACGTGTTTTTGTATTATTTTATGATTTAATCACTTTCATCTTTGTTTCTTAAATACAAAGATTTATATATATATATATATATATATATATAAATATACATATACATGGCCCTGTGTGAAAAAGTGTTTGCCCCACCTGTTAAAACATAACTGTGGTTTATCACACCTGAGTTCAATTTCTCTAGCCACACCCAGGCCTGATTACTGCCACACCTGTTCTCAATCAAGAAATCACTTAAATAGGACCTGCCTGACAAAGTGAAGTAGACCAAAAGATCTTCAAAAGCTAGACATCATGCCGAGATCCAAAGAAATTCAGGAACAAATGAGAAAGAAAGTAATTGAGATCTATCAGTCTGGAAAAGGTTATAAAGCCATTTCTAAAGCTTTGGGTCTCCAGAGAACCACAGTGAGAGCCATTATCCACAAATGGCAAAAACATGGAACAGTGGTGAACCTTCCCAGGAGTGGCCGGCCGACCAAAATTACCCCAAGAGCGCAGCGACGACTCATCCAAGAGGTCACAAAAGACCCCACAACAACATCCAAAGAACTGCAGGCCTCACTTGCCTCAGTTAAGGTCAGTGTTCATGACTCAAAAATGGCCTGCATGGCAGAGTTCCAAGACGAAAACCACTGCTGAGCAAAAAGAACATTAAGGCTCGTCTCATTTTTGCCAGGAAACATTTTGATGATCCCCAAGACTTTTGGGAAAATACTCTGTGGACTGACGAGACAAAAGTTGAACTTTTTGGAAGGTGTGTGTCCCATTACATCTGGTGTAAAAGTAACACCGCATTTCAGAAAAAGAACATCATACCAACAGTAAAATATGGTGGTGGTAGTGTGATGGTCTGGGGCTGTTTTGCTGCTTCAGGACCTGGAAGACTTGCTGTGATAATTGGAACCATGAATTCTGCTGTCTACCAAAAAATCCTGAAGGAGAATGTCCGGCCATCTGTTCGTGACCTCAAGCTGAAGCGAACTTGGGTTCTGCAGCAGGACAATGATCCAAAACACGCCAGCAAGTCCACCTCTGAATGGCTGAAGAAAAACAAAATGAAGACTTTGGAGTGGCCTAGTCAAAGTCCTGACCTGAATCCTATTGAGATGCTGTGGCATGACCTTAAAAAGGCAGTTCATGCTCGAAAACCCTCCAATGTGGCTGAATTACAACAATTCTGCAAAGATGAGTAGGCCAAAATTCCTCCACAGCGCTGTAAAAGACTCATTGCAAGTTATTGCAAACGCTTGATTGCAGTTGTTGCTGCTAAGGGTGGCCCAACCAGTTATTAGGTTTAGGGGGCAATCACTTTTTCACACCACTGTAAGTGAACCTGCAGAGTGTTGTTCACAATGCATGTTAAGCGTGAACTGCTCCATGGAAATAAAGCAAACTAAACTCAGAGCACCTCCTGAGATGGTCTTAGGTCATTAGACGACACTGTACTTGGCAACTGTTTTTAGACACCTGAAACAGAAAAGAAAGAGTGAGAACTCTTTACATAAGCATGTTCCACGAGACACGCTCACGCTATTGAACCTCTGAACAAACAATGAATCAGACGGCTTTTCTTTCGTCTGTTCTTCAAAATATAATGAAGTCTGTTTCTTCAAGCACGTGTTTTGTGTCTAACAGCGTTTCTTGTCCTGTATCACTCCGAGACGTTTTACAGGTTGCCCGTCACAGTGTCGGATAGATGAGCAAAATTACCCACCACTGCGTTCCCGCTTTTGGCGGGTGCTAATTTCATATCTTGTGATACCATTTCATATCTCCATGGTTTTGTCATTTCCCGATATTGTCGATCATCGTCTGTCAATGAATGTAGAAATCTGCATGGGGATATTTGATTTCCGATTACATCGTCCTATCGCCCAGCCCTAAACTACAGGAACTTATTAGTGCAGCAAAATATGACATTTATTTTTCAGGTGACTTGGTGTAAGGTGCCAATACCACAACCACAGCACTGATACTATTAAGAGAAATATTTTAATCTTAGTCTACCTCTCTAAAGAAGGCAGTGATCCTCTCTACACGGTCTGAGTGACTCTGCTGGATCTCGGGGAAGAAGTTCTCAATTACATAATCCAGCATCTGGGTTCTGATCTCATCATAGCCATAGCTGGGACCTTGACGCCCTGTAAACTCATCAGCTCGCTTGAAGATTTCAAATGATCCAAATCTGCAAGAGAATCAGGAAAGGAGCTTCTTCACAGTTCAGTTCAGATATAATCATAAAAACAAATGGACATGTAGTGTTCATAATTCAAGTAAGTCAAGTAGAAACAAATAATGCATAGTTTCAGTATCTCTAAATTCAGAATGAATAAGTCCATTTATGAATAACATAAACAACTAAGGTCACCTGATGAAGCTGGGAGCAATGCGCAAGACTACAGAGCATCTTTCCATCCGTGGATTCCCGTCGTAGTGGATATCCCTCATGACCCGCGAATCTGAGGTCACTACTGATCCTGCTCTTGTGGTTGGCACTCCCAAGAAAAAAACCGCCTCACTGCAAAGGAACTCGCGGATGCTGGAGCGCAAAACTTTCCGGCCATCTGCCTGCCTGAAGAAAGCAAGAGACAAAAAACAAAACACAAAAGTTTAACATATCTATGCCCTTAAGTGAAAATGGTTCTTCTGTCTCAGCACCTGGAAATAATGAAGCCATTTGTTTACTCTGTTCCAGTCATTTACTTTCTTTTGTATAATTTAAAATGAGTACCATATAAGGTATAAACAAGAATTAAAGGCAAATCAGGATTGAAAAGGTATATTATATTGTTCATGAATTACCCAGCCAAGAACCAGATCAGTACATGCCAGGTCAATGTCAACATAATATGCTGCTATATCTACTCACAAAAGGCCTACCTAGAATATGGTGTCAGCCCAGCACCTTTCACCTGGATCTCCCAGCGACCAGTGGGATTCTCGTGCAGTAACTCAGGGCACTGATCCACTGGGGCTTTCACCTCTCCCAGATAGCATGCAGCTCCATCACCCAGCTGTCCTGCAAACTGTCCAAACTGGTGCCCGCAGTAGCAATGGGCAGCAGGCTCTGATCCAGGCATCACTTTAGACCCACTGAGATACTCTGGGCCGAGTGGATCCTTCAGAACCTCATCAGCATTAAGACCCAGAAGTGCAAGAGCTGGCCCCGAAACTGCCACAAACTTTGGGTTATTGAGAGGTGTTGGTAGTACTCTAGAGAAGCACGCTCCCCGTACCTGTCGGACTCCCGGTTCTGTGGACGGATCCAGCGGGAGTTTTTTAAGAGCAACATTATCAAACTCCAGCCGCTCAAGACAGGAACGGCTCATGCCGATGCCCATGTCGTCCATTCCTACATGTGAAAAAGATCTACGTAAAATAACACCGGAACATAAGATATAAAGCCGTGTTAAACGAGCTCCAGTAAAAGCCATTCATATCATAGTAACGTCTATAAGCTATATAAGTTGTTGAATCCTTACGTAAAGCATAAATGTCCATGAAACTCCGGTCCGTTCTTGTTTTTGTTCCCCCTAGAAACAAACGCATCCGGAACGAATAGTTGTTTATCTCTTCGACAAATGTCGTATATTGGGAAATGTATTTTACATATTATTTTAGAAGATTGGTGTATTTTTAAATATTATTATAATATATGTGTGTGTGTGTACGCTCCGACCGGAGGTTAAGTTAGATTTGTTTTTGATGTTCCAGACACATTCAGCGATAAACGGCAATAACTCTTAAACGGCTTAGAAAATATTTTCCAAAATAGTATTACTGTAAAACATGGAAAGCTATTAATATTCTTCAAGCTTGTTTTCATTATTTTCACTCGATATTATGAGCATTTCCCTGCGAAAGCCTTCGCATTGTTAGTTACCCCGGAGAGATGTCCTACTGTCGCAGCGGCAAGTAAGGGACCGTGGAGAAAGTACAATTCCCCTAGTGGTTGAATAGAGAACTGCATGTCCAAAATCACCTTTCTTTTTGTAATAGCTTTTTTGTTGAAAACCATAGAGGCACGAAACCAACGCCATTCAATAGAGGAGGACAGTGCGCAACTTTCACAACCATTCGTTTTATCCCTAGTGGTTGAATAGGGAACTGCATGTCCAAAATCAACTTTCTTTTTGTAATAGCTTTTTTTGTTGAAGGAGATAGAGGCACAAAACCAACGTATCTATCACAACGTCTTGTAACTTTCACCTTAACCAATGTTTCTATCTCCTTCACCAAAAAAGCTATTACGAAAAGAAAGGTGATTTTGGACATGCAGTTCCCTATTCAACCACTAGGGATAAAACGAATGGTTGTGAATGTTGCGCACTGTCCTCCTCTATTTAATGATTTTGGTTTTGTCTCTGTCTCCAACATAAAAGCTATTATAAAAAGAAAGGTGATTTTGGGCGTGCAGTTCCCTATTCAACCACTAGGGATAAAATGAATGGTTGTGAAAGTTGCGCACTGTCCTCCTCTATTGAATGACGTTGGTTTCCTGTCTGTATCTCCTTCAACAAAAAAGCTATTACAGAAAGAATTGTGATTTTGGACATGCAGTTCCCTATTCAACCACTGTGAAAGTTGTGCACTGTCCTACTCTATTGAATGGTTTTGTGTTTCTATGTTTTTCAACAAAAAAACTATTATAAATAGAATGTTTATATTGGACATGCAGTTCACACACCAAGGGAAGAAAAAAAAGTAAAACAAAAAAAAAAGAATTGCATTTTCTCCACGGTCCCTTACTTGCCGCTGCTACAGGAGGACATCCTTCTAGCGTAACTCACATTGCGACGGCTTTTGCAGGCAAATGCTCATAATATCGAGTGAAAATAATGAAAATCATCTTGAAGAACATTATTAGCTTTCCAAGTTTTACAGTAATACTATTTTGGAAAATATTTTCTAAGACATTTAAGGGTTATTGCCTTTTATCGCTGAATGTGTCTGGAATGTCAATAACAAACTAACTTAACCTCGCTCCATTTTATTGTTTACACCTAATTATTAATGCGATTATCTAATCAGTCAATCATGTGGCAAGTGTAATGTATAAAATCATGCAGATATGGGTCAGGAGCTTCAGCTAATGTTCACATCAACCATCAGAACGGGGAAAAAATGTGATCTCAGTGATTTTGACTGTGCCATGATTGTTGGTGCCAGACGGGCTGGTTTGAATATCTGTAACTGCTGATCTCCTGGAATTTTCACACACAACAGTCTCTAGAGTGTAAAGCAAAAAACAACCAGTGGGTGGCAGTTCTGTGGGTGAAAACGCCTTGTTAATGAGAGAGGTCAACGGAGAATGGCCAGACTGGTTTGAGCTGACAGAAAGGCTACTGTAACTCAGATAACCTCTCTGTACAATTGTAGTGAGCAGAATAGCATCTCAGAATGCACAACATGTCAAACCTTGTGGCGGATAGGCTACAACAGAAGAAGCCCATGTCGGGTTCCACTTCTGTCAGCCAAGAACAGAAAACTAAGATTGCAGTGGGCCTACCATTTGTGTACCTCAGCAGAAATCCAGATTTGTCCATTCTCTTTACACTCTAGAGATCATTGTGTGTGAAAATCTCAGGAGATCAGCAGTTACAGAAATACTCAAACCAGCCCTTCTGGCACCAACAATCATCCATGTGATTATCTAATCAGCCAATCGTGTGGCAGCATTGGAGTGCATAAAATCATGCAGATACGGGTCAGGAGCTTCAGTTAATGTTCACATCAACCATCAGAATGGGGAAAAATGTGATCTCAGTGATTTGGACCATGGCATGATTGTTGGTGCCAGATGGGTTGGTTTGAATATTTCTGTGACTGCTGATATCCTGGGATTTTCAAGCACAACAGTCTCTAGAATTTTCTCAGAATGGTGCCAAAAACCAAAAACATCCAGTGAACGGCAGTTCTGTGGATGGAAATTTAATAAAAGTTTAATAAAAACTCAACATAAAAACATAAAACAAACACGAACACACATGCAGCGCGGCCACGTACGTCTCTCTCTCTAACCGGCGTTTCCAGCTGCCCCTTATTTCGCTCTCCCGCTGATCAGCTGATTCAGCGCCGGCCATGCTCCATTATGGCCCGGCCACGCCCTCCTCCTCGTAGCACTCCTCCCCTGTCCGATTCAGGCCGGGGCGCCACCGGTCTGACTAATCTGGACGCGCTGTTGCCCGGTCCTCAACCACTCCTCCACCCTCTGGCAGACGCCAGCTCGCTCCTCCCCCGGCGGACAGCAGCGAGTCCTCCGGCCCCTGGCGGATGAAACCACTCCTCCCCTTCTTGGTAGATGGCCGCGGTTCCTCCAGCTCTTGGCGGCTGGCAGCGACTCCTCCGTCCCCAGGCAGACGGCCGCGGCAGCTCCCCTGGAGGATGGCAGCGGCGAGGACATCCCTCCTCCTTCCCGGGTTTCGACACCACTGTGACAGAGTAAAGAATGGGCAAGGAGGAGGCGGGAACCAGCTGAACAGTAAACATAAAATTTAACAAAAACTCAACATAAAAAAAAACACAGACACATATGCAATGCGGCCGCATACATCTCTCTCTCGAACCGGCATCTCCAGCTGCCCCTTATCTCGCTCTCCTGCTGATCAGCTGATTCAGCGCCGGCCGTGCTCCATCACGGCCCGGCCATGCCCTCCTCCTCATCACAATATATAAACTCAGCAAAAAAAGAAACGTCCCTTTTTCAGGACACTATGTTTTAAAGATAATTTCGTAAAACTCCAAATAACTTTACAGATCTTTATTGTAAAGGGTTTAAACAATGTTTCCCCTGCTTGTTCAATGAACCATAAACAATGAATGAACATGCACCTGTGGAACGGTCGTTAAGACACTAGCAGCTTACAGACGGTAGGTAATTAAGGTCACAGTTATAAAAACTTAGGACACTAAAGAGACCTTTCTACTGACTCTGAAAAACACCAAAAGAAAGATGTCCAGGGTCCCTGCTCATCTGCGTGAACATGCCTTAGGCATGCTGCATGGAGGCATGAGGACTGCAGATGTGGCCAGGGCAATAAATTGCAATGTCCGTACTGTTAGACGCCTAAGACAGCACTACAGGGAGACAGGAAGGACAGCTGATCATCCTTACAGTGGCAGACAATGTGTAACAACACCTGCACAGGATTGGTACATCCGAATATCACACCTGCAGGACAGGTACAGGATGGCAACAACAACAGCCTGAGTTACACCAGGAACGCACAATCCCTCCATCAGTGCTCAGACTGTCAGCAATAGGCTGAGAGAGGCTGGATTAAGGGCTTGTAGGCCTGTTGTAAGGCAGGTCCTTACCAGACATCACAGGCAACTATGGGCACAAACCCACCTTCACTGGACCAGATAGGACTGGCAAAAATTGCTCTTTACTGACAAGTCACGGTTTTGTCTCACCAGGGGTGATGGTTGGACTCATGTTTATTGTCGAAGGAATGAGCGTTACACTGAGGCCTGTACTCTGGAGCGGTATCGATTTGGAGATGGAGGGTCCGTCATGGTCTGGGGCAGTGTGTCACAGCATCATCGGACTGAGCTTGTTGTCATTGCAGGCAATCTCATTGCTGTGCGTTACAGGGAAGACATCCTCCTCCCTCATGTGGTACCCTTCCTGCAGGATCATCCTGACATGACCCTCCAGCATCCAGGGTTGGAAGGGTTACTTTTGAAATGTATTCCACTACAGATTACAGAATACATGCTGTGAAATGTCATTTGTAATGTATTCCGTTAGATTACTCAAGGTCAGTAACGTATTCTAAATACTTTGGATTACTTCTTCAGCACTGGTAGATTTTTTCACTTGTTAAGACTATAAAAACTCTGCCAGTACAGTAAGACAAAATACACATGTTAAAAATACATTCTCTGAAAAACCTAAATATCTTATGCAGTGTTGTTTCTAAAACAAGAGAAATCAAATTGATCTTGTTTTAAGGATTTTTAGATATTTTTACAGGAAAACAATACAAAAATTATCATCAAGAATACGATTTTTGCCCTAATATCAAAGGTCTTACTAGAAAAAAGAAATTATGATCCAACGTGAATTTTCTTGATAAACAAATATGATTGTGCCTGGTAACGTGCATGTAAAATGGCTAGAAATAGCATTTTATTTTAGCGTAAAGCTGACAATTTACACAAGGTTTATTTCTATTTCTTCTGCTCCAAACTTACTTCTCTGTCTGCTCGTATCAATGTAACACATCATAAGAAAGTGTTTCACTGCTGTTCAAATGCACTTTGGATCGCATCATTTATATGTATAAATGTTTTCCATCTGAAAGGACTAAATATTAAATGAAACAAATGACAATAAAATGCAAAGTAATCTCTTCAGTAATCAAAATACTTTTTGAATGTAACTGTATTCTAATTACCAATGATTTAAATTGTAAATGTAGTGGAATACAGTTACTTATTTTTTGTATTTTAAATATATAATCCCATTACATGTATTTTGTTACTCCACAACCCTGCCAGCATGACAATGCCACCAGCCATACTGCTCGTTCTGTGCGTGATTTCCTGCAAGACAGGAATGTTAGTGTTCTGCCATGGCCAGTGAAGAGCCCGGATCTCAATCCCATTGAGCACATCTGGGACCTGTTGGATCGGACAGTGAGGGCTAGGGCCATTCCCCCCAGAAATGTCCAGGAACTTGCAAGTGCTTTGGTGGAAGAGTGGGGTAACATCTCACAGCAAGAACCGGCAAATCTGGTGCAGTCCATGAGTAGGAGATGCAGCTGGTGGCCACACCAGATACTGACTGTTACTTTTGATTTTGACCCCCCCTTTGTTCAGGGACACATTATTCCATTTCTGTTAGTCACATGTCTGTGAAACTTGTTCAGTTTATGTATATGTCTTAGTTGTTGAATCTTTTTATGTTCATACAAATATTTACACGTTAAGTTTGCTGAAAATAAAAGCAGTTGAAAGTGAGAGGATGTTTCTTTTTTGCTGAGTTTATATATATAATTTTTTTATGGAACATTCATATTACAATGGGCTATTGATTAGTAGAATGAGCATTTGTATGCTGACAATGACAAACAGACAACTGTAAGATAGGATGTATGATCATTTTATTCCCCTTTCCATACAGTTAACAATGGTTAGAAACAATTTTATTTGTAGCAGAAAAGTTAAAGGATTTACAATAATGGTGTATCAAGTATATCTTGCCCATGCCCTTTCTCACCATATGCATTGGATCTATGATATCAAGAGTAGTACTGCATAAAGTTCACAGGAAGACTAAAGTAGAAATGCAAAGTTTTTTTAGTTTACAGGAAGACAGCAGCATTTTGAGACCAACCTTAGGGGAACAATGGGGTCATTTAGTACTTTTTTAAAACATTAGGTCAAAATCTAATCAATCCAATAAAAAGTTAAATGCAGGGGGCAGTTGCTCTACTGATATCAGTACTCGACATTATTATGCACAAGGGCCACTGACAAATACCTCAGAATGCTATTATACATTTCAAACCACCACAATATTGTGTACAGATTGTTTAAACTGGGAGTATATGACAATAAGCCATCTACATTTAAAATTCATGCCGATACATTAGACCTTTTTTCTCATTCCTTGCATAAACACACATGGTTAATATGCAAAATTTAAAACTGTTGAAACTTAATCTGAGCCTCTTCATGGTTCAAAACCGATTCCCTTTAAAACAATCTAGAGTTCTGGCAAACTAGCCACAAATTTTACACATTATTTTCACATGCAAATGAGCTTGTGATTCGCAATGTTTGTAGTGGTGAACCTGTAGCAAACGTTTGGCAACTATGGACAATTTTGTTGCAAGTTTGCCACAAAGAAAATTTGCATGTGAAAATATTAAGTGGTAAATTTGCCAAAAACTCTCGATTTTTGTCAGGGTTGGTTTCCATTAAGGGCAATGTAAAAATTAAAAAGAACAAAAGGCAGCTTTTTGGCATGACTCATTCCCCCAACACTTTTATAGTCACACAAACATTAGTATTGTGCTTAGAATGTCCATGTGACCAAGTTGACACCTCTGAAATTTATTTTCAGTCATCCTAACAGACACAATAAGCGACATATGGAAAAACAAAATCAAAATGTGAAGAACAGGTAAAGGCAGCAGTAACATCAGTTTAAGGCTTTAAGCAAACAAACAGCATAAATACCCTCCACATTCCCCCTACGTATATAAAGCATAATTCCAGAATTGGTCCATGCTAGTGATGGCTTTTCTTACTAATGGCATGTAAAATTTACATTCTTATCAAGTCGTATTTGATGGTTTCATTTGTAATTTAGGACTAACAGCTTCAGATAATGATTAATAACTGAGATAAGGTTACAATTCATAGCTGGATTTTGACTTTAAAGTATTATCAAATATTACAAAATGTACTAATATTAGGAATGACCTTTAACTTTTTTATTTGACCAATTTTGTGAATTTGAATTGTACTTCCATGAACTCAGGAGTGAAAAAAGCCATTATTAAGAAGCATTTAAATTGGAATTAACCAGAATTATTTGCTTTTGCGTTTTTGTTTAAAAAGTGAATCATTCAACAACCTCCTTTCACAACAAAACATCACATAAACAACAATGTAACTTGTCTAAATACTTGTAAAAATACTTGTTTCACTGGTTCTTAGACAGTACAGTCCAGCTATTAGCAAGATTGGTTCTTTTACCAATTATGAAGCGGAGAGGTGACATACATAAAACAGAGGACTCCAGATTTAATAGTACACATTTATTATGACTATATGGACAAAGAGAACATCAGTCTGACCAGTATTTATTACTTTTAGCCCTTTCCAGGTCATGTGATTGGAGGCACTTGATCCCTACCATGGTCAAAGTTTATGTTGGGCTTATCAGGAAACTACAAAAACCAAGCAACCACACTTTCCCATAGACCGTACAATCACACATTCAGTGAATGTAACTATGTGTGACTTGATTGATGGTTCTTAAACTGTCTGTCTGTTTCACTGATTTTGAGCTATTTTCTATTTCTTTGCAAAACAAATTCAATGAGTGAATTTTTTCAATGGGCATAACGTATATTTATCAAGTCATACTTTCAATGAAATTCTGGTTCATACTGTTCTTTGTAAATGGTCTTATGGCGCTTCCAGCGCAGTGCAGGTTTAAAACATTGGGTTGGATGCTGTTCCATTCACTTAAATCACTTGACTAAAAGGGGTGGCTTTACTATTCATTCTTAATGAACTACAGGTTTTAGCCCAGAGTATGTAGTATATTAAAATGTTAACTTAGAGGGCATAGTAATACTGGACTGCCTAACTCCACCCACTGAAAAATACACTATCAACCAATAGCTGGAGCCAACCATCGAATAATCACAGCAGAACAAAATTTATTTAGTTTAAGTTAGGTAATAACATGTCACAGAGAGGGTGTCCTGCTACAACTAATTACCTAGAGAGTCAAACTTTAAGAATGAGAAAAAGTGAAAAGGGGAAAGAAAGCATGGTCCAATTTCTTTGGCAGTAAACTCTGCATCCACAGGTACACAGAGCAGATGGACAGAGGGTTGAGAAGATGACAGAGAGCTAATCATAGGCTTCCACCCATAAAATGCAGTTCACTTCACATGGGATGGAGACTACGTCTGCCTCTAATCTTCCCTTTATCCCCCACTTCCATCCTGTAGTTAAGGCTATTGGTGTTCAGTGTGACATCCAGATCTCACTGTTGAAAAGTCTGTGCCAATTAGAGTAGGGTCAAACGGCAGGTGTTCGTATATTTTCAAACAATGATTGGACAGTGGGTAGGGAGTGTAACGCCCTGCCCACCCCCTTGCTGGCACGGAAACAGGCATAACCAAAAAGCCCCCACATGGCTCCCTTGAACACATTGCGTAATACCCGACCAAACAGAGATGGAGGAGCCACACTAAGAGAAAAGAAACACAAAGATTTTTGTCATGACTAATCTGGTACAATTAGACATCACCAGTACATGGCTAGTTGACATTTCCTGCAATGTAACACGCTATACTCCATCTTCAACTATTTTAAAAAGCATTTTGCCAATTCTTTTATTATTTTTATACATGCTGCTTTTAAGACCTCATATTGACTGTCACACTGCAGGTCCATTTAAAATTAACTTGAAGGCAAAAAGATTATTATAAATGGTGAAAAACTTAAAAGAAATGGTACACACTAGGAACTGGGAAGTGAAGCCTCGTGAAGCTCTGAAGTTTTTCACTGATTGTTACGGGAAAAGATTCAAAGCCTCGGGAGTGTCAAAACAGGGCCATCTGGGGGTTGTTTAAATTTAAAGCAGCCATAAATCCGGGTATGCAGCTCCGTTAAGGTATGCTTTAGTTGTCCGCATTGCTGATCGTTCCGCGCAGAGTGCGCATGTTGCAAATTTCGTCATCAGCACAGCCGCGCGGCCTGACTGTGCGTTACCCAGATTTTCTTGACCCACAGACGCGGTCCTCGTCTGTGCGCATTGTCGGCGCATGCGCTAGCCATTGACTGTACTAAAAGATTGTCACAAACCATAGTAGAATGCATGTGTCGAACGCATTCGTATTCGCTCAAGGTCAGAAAAGTATACTTTAGGGGGCCTGGGTAGCTCAGTGAGTAAAGACGCTGACTACCACCCCTGGAGTTTGCGAGTTCGAATCCCAGGGCGTGCTGAGTGACTCCAGCCAGGTCTCCTAAGCAACCAAATTGGCCCGGTTGCTAGGGAGGGTAGAGTCACATGGGGTAACCTCCTCGTGGTCGCCATAATGTGGTTCACACTCGGTGGGGCGCGTGGTGAGTTGTGCGGGTATGCCGCGGTGGATGGTGTGAAGCCTCCACACGCACTCTGTCTCTGCGGTAACACGCTCAACAAGCCACATGATAAGATGCGTGGGTTGACTGTCTCAGACACGGAGGCAACTGAGATTCGTCCTCCACCATCCGGATTGAATCGAGTCACTTCGCCACCATGAGGACTTAGAGTGAATTGGGAATTGGGCATTCCAAATTGGGGAGAAAAAGGGGGATAAATAAATAAAGAAAGAAAGAAAGAAAGAAAGAAAAGTATAGTTTGGAAGGCAACGCGGACAGCCTGGTCCGATCCGATCTGGAACGCGGAAAAACGAAGTATATCTGGGTCTTCATCTTAAGGCCCAGGTGTAGTTTTACTCCAGCATGCAAAAATAAAAGCATTACAGTGCTAAGTGTGTTGATTTTCACCTTCTGAAAATATAACTCATGTAATAAAGTCAATATAATTTAATGTGATAATAACAGGGACTAAAAACGCAATGTTTTTCATTTGGTTCATTCTGAGCAAAAACTGTATTTTTTCGTTCCGGTTCAGAAGTTCTGCAGCCTCCTTTCCAAAAGGTTACTGGTTAGAACAAAATAAAAGAATTGTCAATAACATTCTTTTTAAAATGATAGTACTTTGCACTAAGGGGTGGGTGAAATACCAGTTGCAGTGTGCAACACGGTCTGGAAAAACAAGCCCAAAATAAGACACCTGCCTCATCAAAATAACTGAAAATAAGCAATATATTTGTTTCCTGTGTGGTGGATTTATCAGCATAGAAATCATAACAAGCAGTTAATTAACAGTGAAGTATAATTTAGCTTACAGATCTGCTTCTGAGTCAAAACCTGGGAGCATCAAATATGTATTAATGCATCTAACAATAAATCAGTGAAGACTTGGAAACAACTGAGAAATGTACTTTTTACCTCTAATAATGTTTTCCTTGTATCTGGATAAGCCGTGCATGTATATGTAGTATTTATACATAGTTCTACAGGTCTTCATTCAGAGAATGTGACATCCACAACAGACAATTAGGCAAAGAAATGTGTGATGCAGCTATTTCCTTCAGGTTCAAAACAAATGTTAAATTTTTCGGGCAACAAGTATCCAAAACTTTACTGTGATAAACCGTTTGGTCTTTAGTTTCATGAAAAAATTATCTGAACAAAATTAACCTGTAAAAATAACCGGTTACCAGCATTTAAAAATAACCTTTTCACTCCAGAAAAATTGAAAATCTCTTTGTTCTGGTTTTCGGTTATGTTCTGATAAAATTCTGTTCAATTTTGGGTTTTGTATTAGTTCCTTGAACTGTTTTAAGGCCCTGGATAATAATAATAATATTGTACATAAATATGACTAACAGAATTGTATGAGGCAAGTATCTGGTTCTCTAAATATTTTGTAATTTTTATTCTACTTGTATGACAGGATAAATCATAATGTAATTTGAACTTAGACTTTGTAAAGTAGAGGTCTGGATTAGAACATTCCAAAATGCAAAAAGAAGCATGCATGTGACTGGATAGAAAGTGAGGCTTCGTTTTTTGCCGATCACGTGATTCTCTGAAAACAATATACGCTCGATATGGGGCTTCATTGGAAATTGTGCTGCGTACGTAACATCACTAGATACAGATACACACTGTACTTTTTTTTGTACATTTCATAAAATCTAAATCTTGATGTTGATTTAAAACAAAGTTCATGGACATGCTTTGCAATGCACTTTATAACTGTGACTGCAGATACACACCTCATGATCTCGTGAATATTGAGCTCCTTGTCCCAGTTCCTCTCAATGCCAGGGACATGACCCATCCCAACCACTCCAACCACTACAGCAGGCACTTCTGAGAAAGAGAGGAAATATGAACACGGTTTCATACTAGTGCCCGACCGATATTATCAGCCGATATTAGCCTTTCACCGATATATCGTATCGGCGTATATTTTACCGATATGCGCCGATATGAAAACTTTTTTTCAGAACATATAATGCAGAAAACAATGCATTAGAATTGGTGTCATTACGTAGTTTGTCCAGCAGAGCGCGCTCCGACTCCATTGTTTACAGAGCTGACTCTGTGCTGACAGTGGCTCTGCAGATGGGGCGGAGCTGAGCGGTGTCTGTAAGTTAACTAGTTTGTGAAATACATACTGGAAACTTATTAAACAATGACCTCATCATTTTCCCTTTTCAATATTACTAATATGAAAAGTTTCCCCTGAACTTGTATAGCAGAATACGGTGCAACACCGCTCCTTATCTGTTTATCTTGACTCGGCAGTATTAATATAGTCAGCATTTGACTGATACTAAACAGTAATACTGATGTTTATTTAGCTATTTATTTTATGTTTATTTATTCTTTGTTTAAATGGTCAGCATTTGACTGATACTAAACAGTACTGATGTTTATTTAGCTATTTATTTTATTTTTATTCTTTATTTTAATGATCAGCATTTGACTGATACTAAACAGTAATACTGATGTTTATTTAGCTATTTATTTTATTTATTCTTTATTTAAATGGTCAGCAATTGACTTATACTAAACATACAGTACTGATGTTTATTTAGCTATTTATTGTATTTTTATTTATTCTTTATTTTCTGTGTTCATTTCTAGAATTTGTTGACAATGTATAATAATAATGTCAAATATTCTTTGATAAAAAATATTTAAGAAAGCAGCCTTCTGAGTACCTTTACAAAGTCACATCGGTGCATAATCGGTACACAATCCACATAGAAAAGGTCTGTTTTCATTCCAGCTCAAAAGTTTAATATATCGGCCACCGTATCGGTAATCGGTGAACTTTCCCTCTCTAAAATTGGTATCGGTCTCAAAAATCCCATATCGGTTGGGCTCTATTTCATACAACAACAAATACCATGACTCAGTACTTTCAGACCCAGTTTTTTTTTTTTTTTTTTTTTTTTTTTGAACCATTAATAATTAATTGTTGAATTTAAGAAGTTCTTCAATTCAAATTAGCATCACTTTCATTTATTATCAGGGCATTGGATAAGATTGTGAAACTTATTGAAAAACAAGACTGCAGTACTCACTCTCAGCACTAGTAGGTGCCTCCACGAAGCGTGCTGCCTGTCTAAGTGTATGTGTGAGGTAGATGTCTCGTTCAGCAACAATAGTGCGGTGGAGGGCTGGAAACTCGCCAATCATCTCTGACATGGTCTGCTCTAGAAGATCCTTTTGTTTACACTTCTCTACATCCTCTTTACTGATAAAAGCACAAAGATACACACCACAAACAGATTCACTTTACAGCTGAATCTCATGAACCCTGTCTAGGACAGGGGTATTTCACCAAGTAATCAAATGATAAATTACCCCAATTATCATAAATGTAAAGCAAAAAAACAAACAAACAAACAAACAAAACAAAAAACGTATTGTAACGCTTTATTACAGTAATGTGAAAAAATTATGTCTTATACCATTTTGTAAAGTATTTAATACATTGTGGTAGTATTTTCAATGATAAAATAATCAAATTTGTTAAAATATTATATTTATACTGTATATACTGTACTTAAGTTTTGGGAATAACAAAACTCAAAAATAAAAAGTCTGGATGTATAATTGTAATTAGAATTTTTTCAGTCATAAAAATAATGTCACAATCCAAAACTCTTATAGCATAGGCTTAATTAGTAATAGATGCCTCTTTTTCTTTATGCAGATTTTTTTATTTTTTGGAGGGATGAAAGTAGATCTACAGTAGATGTAATGCCAAAGTGAATTTTTGTCAACATGTTTGCCATGACAGTTGAAGCTGTTATAGATTCTAAGAGACTTTGTGAAAAAAGCTCCAGGAATGTGACTGCTGTACATACTTGTCTGTAAGTGGTGTTTGTAGATATCGGGTTAGTACCTACCTGATGGGGTCAGATAGGAAGCACAGGCCCCAGGCCAGTCGAGCCTTCTGCCACAGACTCAAAGCAGCAATTGCACGTTTAAATGTTACTGGGATGGGCCGATCCCCAAGGTGAAATTTACAGAAGGGCACTTTTCCTGCCTGAGTTAGGTTAAAAAAAAAAAAAAAAACAAGAAATCCATATTGTTAATTTGTGTAGAGCACTCTTTGCTGTGACATGTATTGTAATGTCCACACATTTCATATTTAAGGTTTTGTGACCGCTTGCATTTATTGTGCTTTGATAATTGGTGACATCTGCTAAAGTCAGAAATGAGTACACAAGTTATAGAACATGTCAGGAACATGAGGACCAGAAATGAGTGTTTGAAGTAGTCAGAGCATGTGTATGCATGCTGACCTCTTTAAAGGCTTCTCTAAACTCTCCTCCGGGGGCCATGCCCAGCTGTTCTGTAATGTGAGCCGAGACCTTGAGCAGCAGTATCTGCATGAGGCCAGACATCACTCCATTCTGACACAAGAAATGAAAATGTAGAAGAAACAAGAAAATAGAGACAGTAGAGATTAGGTTACACTGATAAAATCAGAGATAAATGAATGCAAATGAGTTACAGAGGAATGTGCTTGACAATGTCAGCACTGTCTTCTCTTTCATGGCTGACCTGTTTAATGGCCTGCTGGACCTTTTCTAGGTTAATGTCTTTAGCCTCCTTTAGCAGCGTTTTCTCATCCATCTTGAGCATTGACACTCTGTATTGACACAGCTCCACCACCACCACATCTGGCTGGACTGCTCGGATCGTCTGAGGCAAATAGTGTCAAATTAAAATAGCAAACATCTAACTGATCACACAGTGGTTCTATTGGATAGTCCTTATATTGTGTTTTACATCAAACTTTGGTCATTACAACACAAAAAGAGCAGTATTTGATAAAGATAATTCTTACAGTGGCAACATCCATCTTGCTGCTATCGCTGAAGTGGGCGGTGCCAACCAGGTAGACTATGCTGCCCTCAGGTGTGGTGAGACACGTCACAGTGTCCGGCAGATCAGGCTCCGCCTGCCGTCGTTGCGCACGAACCTGCCACAATACTTCCACTGCCTCAGAGTCCGCTAAAAGAACAAAAACATTTCAGATATCCAATATCATTGCATCAGAATGTGGAGTGTGAATGGTGCTTTTGTAACATTGCTGTCCAACCATGATAGATGAGTAGCTACCTGAAAATATGTTTAGTGAGCCTATTTTAGCACTGGGAAACAGAAATGAAAATGAAAAATTTGTCCTAAACAAAACTATGTAAATATCCTTTTCTCCATATGAGCTTGTATTCAAAAGTAGGCATTACAAGTAAATGAAACAGCGATGAAATAATCTGTAATGTGATCTGCCTGGGGAAGAAGGAAATATACGAAAACATAAGTTTTGAAAATATATGGTTTGGACTTTTGTGGTGGTGTAACATTTGGAAAAAGCCACCATAAGAGACAGTTGCTGAATTTATAGTGATTTCTTTTTTTACAGTTACTTGCTTTGATTGTAGTAATGCAATTATTTTACCCCTAACTTAGCTGAACTTAACTAAGGTGGGTCACTTTGCACTGCACAAGGGGTGTGTAAACATTATACAGTACGCATATGTGAACGTCTCCTTCCCTGCAAATCAAGACTCATTTAAGGCACTGTCGTAGTCTACATAGCACCACCACTCACAAAATCAATTTGAAAAGAAACTGGGGTTCAGATAAAGACTACATTGTTAAATTTAATTAGGCAATTACTCACAGAGTCCGAGAGGAAATGAAGGTTGTGCATCATCTTCTGGTGGGCCAACAGAGTCATCCTTCAAACAAAAATGACATACATATTATAAAATTTATATGCACACATACTGACAATTTACAAAACAGGTGTAAATAAGCTCAGCATTCATTTCTAGGAAGCAGAAGTTGAGTGAATGACAACTTAAGCAGATGTGAAGCTTTGCAAAAACAAATTCCCTGTGAACACTGTGAATATTTCTTCACCGTGAGAAAAGCCCACCTAAATAAACAAAAAATCTCAAACATTATCCCACTACCCACAAGAAGGCAGCAATGAGACAATATAGTGTATGCAATGCATAAAATCATCCGTTCTGTAGCCATTTTAGGCATTTCTTCCACTTCTAAAGTAAATAAGCTCCTTTGATTTCTAAGTATATGTCCAGGGCTTTAATCAAATCCTCATTATTAGTTACTAAACAGCTTGCATAATAACAGATAAAATAATAAATTATTTTTTTAAATAATAAAAAAATCTAAATTTTCCCACCTTCCCTCCCAAATAAGTGAAAGCAAACCACCCACATGGTGTAACCGGTCCTGCTCAACCCGCTCCATACAGGATTCGAACCGGTGTCTCCAGCATGGGAGGCGGGCGCACAAACGAGGAGGAAAGGCTACAGCCTCTAGTGTCAGTCGCTAGTGCGCCTCAAGGACAGGGGAGTGAGGTTTACACATACCGCACAGCTATCACGTACCAGCTGGCTCCCGTTACACTCACCCCCCTAAACCTCACTCCAATCCGGTCACGGCACCACTGTAACTGGTCCTGTTTGACTTGCTCTGAACAGGATTCGAACCGGCGTCTCCGGCATGGGAGGTGGGCGCACTAACGAGGAGACTAAAGGCTATAGCCTCTAGCGTTAGTCGCTAGTGCGCCTCTTAAGGCCAGTGGAGTGAGGTTTACACATACCGCACAGCTATCATGTACCAGCTGGCTCCCGTTACAATGGCACAAAGCAGATATCCTGGGTTCACTCCTGCCAAATTCTTACCTCCAAGTTGTTGTCTTGTTCCATTGTCTGCTGTTCAATAAACTGACGACTTGCCTCTCTACCTGGAGAAAAGATCATATAGGAGTCAGATGCACAAACAACCCACAAAATGACTGTGAGCATTCAACAGGAACAGAGTTGAACGGCCCTATGAAAAACTGTTTAAAGCCCTATGTGAAATAGCTGACTTGCTTTACTCAACACTGAACCTAGGGCTGCCCCCGACCAAAGATTTTCCTAGTCGACTAGTGGTCGTTAGTTTAAGCCATTAGTTGACTAGTTGTTGCACATTTATGATATTAATTTAATTACTTAAATATATATATGTTGGGGGTGGTTTGAGTTCCAGGGCTGAGAAAGAATGTTATAAGTAACATTGCTAACACTGTTCTACATTACAAAGAAATACTAAACCGTAATAATGAGCCTTTAAAATATATATTTTACAAGTGCACGCACAAAGCGAATTGCAGCGACACCGGCAAAAGCGGTAATTCTGATAATGTGTCAGAAAAACCAGCAAGGAGACTGTCTGAACATTTTGTTAATTTATAGAGAGAAATGCACATTAGGGTTGTGCCGATAAGACGATGATCTCGGGGATCGACGATGGTCAGAGTGATCGTCAATAGCTGATGCCTTTGATGTCAAGATGATATTTGGCTCGTTTTCCCATTAATGTATTAAATTATTATTAGTCTATTATTATTATCAAATTAATATTACAAATAATTTGCCTGTAGACACACAGACACGCGCTTGAAGAAACACTTTATTATTTTATTAAGAGCAGATGACAGAAAAGCCGTCTATGCGCATGTATGACATGCTGTTTGTATGGAGGTGTGCATTCTCGTGGAACACGCACATGTAAAAGGTTCTCACTCTTTCTTTGTTTCTGTCTTCTGAATTTTTTTGCAAGAACAGTATCGTCTATGAGTGCTGCAAATGACCTCAGAGATCTCAGCTCAGGAGGTGTTTTGAGTTCAGTTCACTTTATTTCCACAGAGAAGTTCATTGTGAACGCAACTCTGCAGCCTATACATCTGTGATTAAAACATAAAATAATACAAAAACACGTTCACCTCGAACCATGATTTATATTTCAGTGATTATTATCATCATTATAATTATTATTTTTACATTTATAATTGTTTTTGTTTTCATTTGTGTAAGTAATTTTCCACCTGCATGTTTAGACAGATACTTGCCTTGTACTTGTAAATGGAAAGGTGGTTACTAATATATATATATATATATATATATATATAATTTTTTTGATCACTTCGTTATTTTAATTGCTGTTTCGTTTGGAGTGCAATTTTTATGTAGAAATGTATTTGATTTAAGTTTTTCATTTTTTAAATAAATACATTTAATTTTCAATGCAAAATCACTAAAGCAAGAATATTCACTGATCCCTCAGCCCGGGGGTTGCCGATGTAATTGGATATTGCGATATTTACATTTATGCGTTTGGCAGACATTTTTATCCAAAGCGACTTACAGTGCCCTGATTACAGGGACAATCCCCCTGGAGCAACCTGGAGTTAAGCGCCTTGCTCAAGGACACAATGGTGGTGGCTGTGGGGATTGAACCAACAACCTTTTGCTTACCAGTTCAGTGCTTTAGTCCAGTTTAGTAATTTATTCACACACATATGATGTATTTTCCCGGATAATGAAATACCCGACCGGCAGAGAATGGACAGATGAAGTAGATTCTTTGCCAGAGAGATGTTGCCCTTCACAACTGTTGTAAAGTCATCTTTCAAGAAGTTGAACTACACACATTTTAATTGCACTTATTTTTTTTTTCCAGTTTAATTTGAATTTTTAGTTAAAATAAAGTTCAAAGTTTAAAATCAAGGTGTCTTGCTTTATTGTGTAGACAGTGACGGATTTAGGCATAGGTGACATGGGCAGTTGCCCAGGGCGGCATCTTGCGGGGGTGGCACGAGGCACCCCCACGGGCACAACTTTGGGGGCGTGTTGAAGCGGGTTTCGCCCAGGGCGCCATACAAGCTAGAACTGCTACTGTGTGTAGGCTTCACCCTAACTCTGCCTGACAAAAATTACCCCATAGTACCACCTAGCGTCCAACCAGCGTTAATACCGGTGTTCCTCGGTTTCCTATGGAGTTTTTTTTTTTTTTCTGTAACCAACCGACCAATCAAAACTTGGTCGACCAAGACTCTTCTCATGACTAATGTTTTAGGGGGCAGCCCTAACTGAACCCAACCCAGACAATGTCTGATTAAAGGATTTAACCATTGTGCGTTCATAAAAAAAAAAGATACTCAGAGGTCCTTCAAGGACAAAAATGTCCACGTCAAATAAATGCCATAATAATATGATATATTAATATTATTTTCCACTTTCAATGAATTAATTTTTTTAACCAACATCAGTCCTGATCATAACTACCAAATATTCATTCATTTTCAGGATTTTAACCCTTTAAATGCCAGTTTGTTTATATAATGTCACAGTTGTTTTTATGAAAACAAAAAATGAATTATTTTCCATATACTAAATGCTAAGGGGAATTTCTTTTTTTGGATTATCACAGTCTGGGATACGTCAATGATTAGTAACAACATTGATTTTGATGCATTATTATTTTTTGTGCAGTGTCAGATAAAAAAAAAAAAAAAACCTCACACTAGGACCTAAGAGGACAAAAATGTCCACATCAAAAAACTGCCATAAAATATTATATATTAATATTATTTTATACTTTCACTGACTTATATTTTTTAACCAACATCAGTCCTAATCATAACTACCAAATATTCATTTATTTTCAAGATTTTAATCCTTTAAATGCCAGTTTGTTTACATAATGCCACTGTTGCTTTTTACACACACACATTTCTCAATACACACATACAAAACACACTCTGACATCCATACCAACACACCCACACAATTTTAGCTGCATCATTTATTCAATTGGCCTGCAGTGCTCTATAATACAGCAAACAGAAAATAGGAAAAAAGCATGTATTTGCTCCATAGGCTAAACATGAAAAAAACAAACAAACAAACAAAAAAATAATAATTTAAATGGTACCATTTGGTGGAACATATTAATTAAAATTTTGAAGCCAGGACTCCTGAATGAAAGCATAATATCATAGAATTCATGATATTATGCTTTAATGGCACTGGGATCAAAACTGGGTTTCAATGGGAACATTTTTGTCCTGAAGGTCCTGAGTGTAACTATTTTGTGTACACAGTGTATTATAGATGTATTTTAGGAACGGAGGATGAAATACCAAAATTCCCCCCAAAATACACACCTTTGGCTAAATTTATGTCGTTGACATTAACACAGCCAAAATGATCGAAAAACCAAAAATGAAAAAGACAAAAATGTCCCGAAGGTCGCACAAGGGTTAAAACTTTTCAGACTTCTTTAGTTAGGTATGGCTGTGTGAAGTGAGTTATCATAAGAACAGGCTCGATTATCTGCCTGCCATCTTGACTTATGCGACTAGACCACGTATACTTTTCATAACTACTGTGATTCCAGCATATCAGGTTTGCTTAAAGGTTAGTCTGTTAGTCTTAAACTTAACTCTTTGAAGTCACACTATAAAGCAGTTTTGCACTGACATCACAACAGATCTAATCCTACAGAAGTCAGACATTAAAGGTGGCGCCCTGCTGTCATCAGACCACCTGGCTAGCATATCAAACTCAATTTAGACATCTTGCCGCATTTAATTTTCAAAACAACTTTTGTAAACAGTCAACATTCGGAAAAAACCTTAATCAGTGCAATTTCGTGCACATTCTAAATTAAAATCCTAACGGTCGCAGAATTTTTAACTGACAATTCTGACACCAGCCGCAGTCTGCGGGACTAGCTGCAATCTCAGCCGCCACTCCACAATATATATATATATATATATATATAAAACACCACTCTTACATTTGATTTGGTAGATAGCTTTTCCACTCTTCCCACCAGTTTAACCCACCGGACCAGTTCGGACTGTCAGTTGCAAGAGAGGTATGATTCTTGAAGGTAGGTCGGCTACAGGCTAACTGCGCACACTCACATGCAGCTGTTAGCTGATGCTATGCTAACATAAGCCAATATCCTTTAAAAACTTAGCAAAACCGACGAAGGCTAAGTTATTTTGGGCTGGTTCTCCGATCAGTCTTTGTCACGACTGTAACGTTGCATGTTTTATGCTAGATAGGTTTAAAGAACACGAAAAAAAACCACCTAGACTTCAGTTTGGATGCTAGCCTCGAAAACAAATGAAATGATTAAAGTTAGAGGAGCAGTCAGCTGCTTACATGAAGTGAATCTGTAGTTTCCGCCCCATAGAGACAATGCTCTCTGGGTAACGTAGTTTATTAAGGAGAGGAACGCGTCTACTTCTGGTACCTGAGGCAGATTTATATATATATATATATATATATATATATATATATATATATATATATATATATATATATATATATATATATATATATTTGTAACCCACGTGTTCTTTTGAAATCGACTTGACTGTCTTTATGTTTTCAGGCCCCAGAGAAGTAAGTAAAAGTAATAGTAATTTCGAAAAATAAGTATCTGAGCTGATCGAAACTTATTTGACTGTCATTGTTGCTTTAACCCTCAGCAGTGTGTAGCCTATGCTAATCACAAAATGATAGCATGTTATCAAGTCGAAATTTTGTTTATAATCAGTAAACATACGATTAGCCACATTCAAAAGTATCAACCTGACAATTCAATGTGAACTTGACCTTTTTTGTGACATTAAAAAAGCTTTGGGACCCCAAACAAATCATTAGGGTTATTATCATGTTTAAATCAGGTTGTGTTGCTTAAAGGAATTGTTGAAAAGTCTTTCTAGCAAGAAAGTACACTGTCGGCCATCTTTGGAACGCTCTCGGGAAGCTATTTCCAGTCATGAAAGATCAGCCTCTATCTATTTGAATAGGGAAAGATCGAAATCTCAAAAACTGTTGGTCAAGATTACGATAAAAGAACATATTTCAAATTAGCAGTAAATTCTGACAACACTAGAATCATAAATTGTGCTTCTTTAACTCAGATTACGCTAAAAAAAAATCTTTTTTAATCCTGGCTTGTATAACTAATGCGCATGCACGTTCTCGAGTTGATTGACAGGCGATGTCTGATCTAAAAGTTAACTGGCTCTTTTACCTTTAAGGCGAGACTTCCTTTCTACATCCATTGGGCATTCCAATTTCTCACATTCATTTTAATAGAAGTGGCTCGTCTCTGCTGAATAATCTCTGATGTACACAAAAAAATGAAAATTCTCTCATCATTTACTCACCCTCATGCCATCACAGATGTTTATTACTTTCTTTCTTCTGCAGCGATCCAATCGATTTTGGGTGAGAATAGACCAAAATGTAACTAATTTTTCACTGTACATCTTGTCATTGCAGTCTCTAGGCACGATCATGATTTCAAGCTCAATTACACTTCCTAGTGCTTGACACATGCCAGAGTTCTAGATGTGCTAGGAAATGTAATCAGGATTAAAATCATGATCACCAAGGAGACTGCTGATGTCAAGGTTTATAGTGAAAATTTAATTGCATTTTGGTCTGTTCTCACCCAAAACCGATTGGATCTTAAGATATAGATTAAACTATTGGAGTCATATTAATTTCTTTTATTCTGACTTTATGTGCTTTTTGAAGCTTCAAAGTTTTGGACCCCATTCACTTGCATTGTATGGACCTACAGAGCTGAGATACTCTTCTAAAAATCTTCGTTGGTGTTCACCAGAAGAGAGAAAGTCATACACATCTGGGATGTCATGAGGGTGAGTAAATTATGAGAGAATTTTCATTTTTTGGGTGAACTATCCCTTTAATGTAAACATTACATCCTTTTTCAAAATGCAATTTATCGATGCTAGTCATGTTATATTAAAGCAATCAAGAAAGACTACATTTCTCTGTGACTACAATTCACCACAGATACACAATACCTCCCCAAATCCTATGAACTCCTTGCTTTAAATTAAATTATGAGCTTTGTTCACCTATAACAGAGATACCTCATCTAACACACATTTGTGGGACAGTTCTTCTACAAAGTGCTTTTATATCACGTTACATGAATTGCAGTAGGTCAGACAGCTGTAAAGATAAAGGGCTGACCTGTGCAAGAGTAGGTGAGAGTTCAAATTATTCAAATCATTTGTATATTTTTTTCCAGTTTAAATAATGTAACATGAGTTTAATTAACAACTGGACATGCCGTATACAAACCATGTGATAATATAATCTTTTCTCTTTTTTAGCATAGTCTAATTGATTTCTAAAAGCAGGTTATTTGGTTGAAATGCTGCAGCTCCATGAATATGTATATACACGTTTTTTTTTTTTTTGTAAAGAAATTCCAATTTAGTTTGTGGCACAGAAATAGAAACAAAATAATAAAAGCAATAAAAACATATTATGGCACTACAAAAAATATTCAGTTACAACTTTACCCTTCAACATAATAAGTAACAAATGTGATGTGTGTCTGGAAACATGACCAATGATTTTAAGACATCTGATACAGTCTAACACCATTTGGACATGTCGGCTCAAAGACTAAGTGCGATTCAAACATTGTGCAGTTCAAACATTCACAGATTAGCACCCACCCAACATACCATCACAAAATTTTTCAGATCTACAAATTCAAGTCTAGAAAAGGAGCCATGGTTCTTTCCACTTTAATGGTATTATCATTCATGGTCTGTGTTCCTTTTATCATAAAATCATTACCTAAGTATTGCACTCTGATCATGGTATGTGCTAGAAATACTGTGAGCTGCAATAGTTATTTTCCCAATATCAATCTCATGCCATGTGGTTATACAGTATGTGCTCTGGGATTCTAATTGTTATGAGTTCTGGTGCGCTTTTTGCATCCACACAATCAGAGTGTAATAAGGGTGTTTTTGGCAGGCTATTTCTTATACGTACATCACCACAAGGTGCATCAGTGAATATGAATTTGAGTGGATTTACAAAGGCAGAATGACAATATACACGAGATGTGGTTCATGCAATGGTGTCTATCAAAAGCATTGTTTCCTCTTCAGTTTGAAACAGTCAAACAGAACTTTGCTAAACAACCCTGTCAGTTCAAAAAAGCTGGTATAAGGATCCATTTGTTTTCAGATTACCTAGAATTTAATGTCTTTAAACACTTTGACCCAGAGTGATTCGATTCCATTAAATAAGTGCACCAAAGGTGTGTGGAGAAACAAGCCATGTGTTTTGTAAATTAGTGATGATAATTTTTGAACAAGGAAAATGCCTAAAATATTTCACATTATTGTAAAAACTACTTTTTTTCTATACAGCTCAGTATATACATTCCAAATCTGCATATTATTGCAACAATAATAAAGTGAGGTTGCATATTTTAAGAATACATACAGTATATTGCGTTGGATACCTCTTGAAATTTGTGAAAAATGTGCTGTGTAAAAGTACATGAAACTGCATTGAATTTAATGTCATAAATGAACAAATCGTGCTTGTGCAAAACTTTGATGTGCCTCTGCCTTCATTTGGAATGTTATTAGAATGTTCTTATAATGTTATAAGAATGCTATTAATAAATAACATGTTACAAATGTTATTAATTGAGGACTCATTAGACCATATGGTGAGCACCAAGGTCTTGGGTGTCCCCCCTCTTTAGGTGTCATCCATCCATAAATTATTTGTATGATACAGACTGTAATTCTATCTATCAGTCACAGCCTCATTTACATCCACACAAAATTCAATATGGTTGTTTACTACCCTGACTAAGGTCTATGGAAAAACATATGCATAATGGTGTAATTGTGGCATCTACCTGCAGGAGCTAACTGCTGAAACTAACCAGCCAAACCCTTGACCCCCAAAGCACAACATAGGCTGCATTTACACTGTAACAAAAAATGAGATTTTTTAACTCAAAACTGACACGGATTGGATATTGTTGCACTCATGTAAACATAAAAAATGATCTGAGATCTGATTTTTTCGCATCTGATGTGAGGTTGTGGTTATGTTATTTTAAAATCAGATACACGATATCTGCACATCTGACCTACGTCTAAACATTCGTACCCAATTCTCCTTGTTTTTCTGACATTATTGTCTGCTGAAACATTATTTTAGTTTATGTCTTTACATACACTCACTGAGCACTTTATTAGGAAAACCTGTACACCTTCATGTGATTATCTAATCAGCTAATCTTGTTGCAGCAGTGCAATGCATAAAATCATGCAGACACGGGTCAGGAGCTACAGTTAATGTTCACATCAACCATTAGAATGGGGATAAAATGTGATCTCATTGATTTCGACCATGGCATGATTGTTGGTGCCAGACCGTCTAGGTTGAGCATTTCTGTAACTGCTGATCTCCTGGGATTTTCACACACAACAGTCTCTAGAGTTTACTCAGAATTGTGCCAAAAAAAAAAAAAAAAAAAAAAACATCCAGTGAGTGGCAATTTTGCGGCCGGAAATGCCTTGTTGATGAGAGAGGTCAAAGGACAATGGCCAGACTGACAGGAAGGCTACGGTAACTCAGATAGCCATTCTGTACAATTGTTGTGAGCAGAATAACATCTCAGAATGCACTACACGTCAAACCTTGAGGCAGTTGGGCTACAACAGTAGAAGTGCACATCTGGAACTTTATTAGGACCATTGTGTTCCTAATAAAGTGCTCAGTGAGTGTATATAACAACGTTATTCTGGATGTACAAGATGTCAATCAATAATGAAATGTCAAGCACTCATTTAACTGCAAGGAGACAAACATTAGGCTACAAAAAAAAAAAAAGAAAAAGAGCATAAATCAGTACACAAATAGATGAGAGCCCCGTAAGTTCATCAGAAAGCTTTATGATACATTTGAGGCTAATTCTTATGAGTACACATTTTAACATAATATAGAGGACATCAATGAAAATTATTTGTTTGAATTAAATGTGCAGATTTAGCAAAATGCAGTGTAATGAAAGACAAGAGCCAGCCGCAGGGAATAGTGTGGTAAAAGAACAAGCATGTTTTCGTTTATCCGAAACGTGAACAGGAATATTCTGAATAAATGTACTTTACTGAGCATTGAAACGTTTTTTTATTTATTTTTTTTTTTTTTGAGGGAATAAAGGCTTGTAATTAAATTCATTTGGAAAATTACCGTAATCTGTGTTGTGCATATAAACGTGATCAAAGTTATGTGACTTTTATTAAATCACTCTCTGTTAAAAGTAAGGTTAATGAATGCATGCCTGGGAATTCTTGCGTGAGAATTGTGGAGTGAGTTGTCTTTGAAGAATTAATTGTATTCTTGTAAGGTTTATCGATATTTCCAAGAAAAATTTGAAAGTAAAATAATAGCATGTTTGTTGCGATTCATAGTTCTAACAACGCAAAATAGTGCTGACTAACAGCCTACTGCAGCTTGGCAGGTAATTAATGTAAACACATGTCGGTTATTACTTAAGTGAATGTTAACAGACAAGACAAAAAATTGGATATGGTCAAAAGATTGGAACTGTGCATTAAAGTCAGCATGAAATAAAAATTCACCCCACCTATTTTCTAAATGCATGTTACTGATCTTTGTGATACATTTCTAGCTTTCTTTGTTGTTTCTTTGTTCTAGCTTTTTCTTTGTTTCTAGCTTTTTCTTTTGGAACCGGAAGCCAGGTAAACATCTAACATAAGACTTTTATTTCTCCACTTTTCAGTGACACACAAGGGTTTGCTTTTCAGCAATACAAAAACACACAGAACACTCTGCTGTGTGCGTCTCTCTCTCTCTCTCTCTCTCTCTCTCTCTCTCTCTCTCTCCTCCGGCGGTTTGGATTGCCCTTTTATCTCTCTCCAGCTCTCACTGCAACACAAAACAGCTGTAAGAATTAATTTCCCACAGGTGTCAATCCTTACCATTCTTCCTCTCCTGGCCTCACTCTCCACAGACGTCGCTCGGCCACGGCCCCATCATCTTACTGTGAATGATTCATCCATGCATATGTTTTATTTTATTAAAATTTTTTTGACCTTGTAATCTTTAATCAAAATGTCATAACTCGATCTTCCGGTGAAACGACAGACTTCTCTCTGGTGACGTATGCAGGACTTCTCCAATCATTTAGTCCGCTTAAACCCCGCCCCTTTCTTATAATTTCCACAACCTTGCGTAAAGGTGAACAAAACATCAATCGCATGTTGGTGAAGATGGCAAGGTGTATTTTCATCTGTTTTCCTTCAAAACTATCATTCCTTAACCCACACTTCCTTGGTTATGGGTCAGCTGGCTTGAATTTACATTTCGAATGAGGAGGAATAATGGCGAATTCATGGTTGTGTTTGAGACATTTCACGCTTGAACCTGAGGTGATCGCTAATGAATATAATGCTTCGGATGCCTCTGGAATTTATTTATATTTTTTGAAGCAGTTATCTTGGGATGCACAGCATGAGTAAGTGTTTTTATTTTATTTTATATAGTGTATTGTGATTCAAAACGTTAAAATATGGTTATCTTTTATTCTCTTGTTTTTCAACGGCTACAGCCTCTTCGTAAGCAAAGACCGTGATGTGCTTGTGCATTTATGTTGTCAGTTTGATCATAAATCTGTTGAGATCGCTGCTCAATTTCACCTGTAACTGGCTCTGACTCGAGCAGCACGGTGGTAGGGGTGTGTGTGTCCACTGCAAACTCACATTCAGATCTACCTCCGTTCCGCTATGCAACGCCCATATTTTCACAATCCAATCAACAACCAATGAATAAACTCAAATCCTGCTTACATTTTTTTTCTTGTTCGATAAGCTGTTTCACTCGGAAATACATCACAATACAGAAGTCGGACGCAACTTCCATTTCATGCCGACTTTAAGCCTTGCAGGGTAAATGCAGCCATATTGTAAACAAAAAAATGACTGAGTGTGTCTGTCACTTTAAATTGTAAATATGTTACCTGTATAACATCTCAGCCTGCCTCAATGTCCCATAATCGTCATCACTGAAAATGAATTAATCTGAGATCCACCCATAACGAGAGAGACAAAAATATGACCCTAAAAACCAGCACATTCCTTTGTGCTTTCATTCATATTCTCAGTGCTATTGCATTTGTGTGTGAGTATGTGCATGTTTATCTGATTTGACTTCAGCACTCTCCAGCAGCAATCAGTTCGCCAGGTCTGGCTAGTCTGTCCCTTCTGCTTTGCTCCTCCTCTTCCTCATACAAGGAGTGATGGATGCTCAGTAGCGGGTGCGAGGGGTTTCTGCTAAAAGGCCCAGGTTGGCTCTCAGGTTCGGCCCCCTGATTGAGAGGATTCTTGACCTTTGGGGAGTCCAGAGGGGTCAGATTTGTTGAACCACCATTCATATAGGATGTTGTGGAGAGTGTGGCTGTGGAGAAGGCGGTGGTGGACAGTGGAGGAGACTCTTTATTCTCTAAGGGGATAGAAAGGTGATATACCAAGAATTTTCAGTAATACTGATATAAAACCTTTAAATCAAGCAGAATCTTATTTAAACATAGAAAGACAACAAGAGGGTCTGGTTACCCTGGTGACAAATCCTTAAATAAAATCTAGACATACCAGTTAGAGAAGAGGAGACGTGGACAACTGTATGTGGGCCCTCAATATACACATTATTAAGAGAGTGCTCAACAGGGGGTGGCTCTGGGTTCACCGTTTCTGCTTTTGCTTTCTGGATGGTTAGCATGTAAGGATGAACATCCAGCGTGAGATTAAGGGTGTGTTTTTTCTCTACATTATATGTTTCTGCAGCTGAAAAATCAAATTAGAAACAGGATCAGAAGAGATTAAAGGATTTTAACCACAGTAAAATAAACAATATTGACTTGGACCAGGTTTAACTCCAGCATTACCTTTGTTAGTAGGAGGATATTGTGTGCTCTTACTGTCCAGAATTGGAGCAATAATGCTTTCAGTCTTCCTCCGCACTGGTTTAGGTTTTTCTGCCTTTATACTATTTTCCAATCTGGTTAAAGTGAGGGGTTCCTGTTCAATCACAGAAATATAAGTTAATTTCCACTAACTGAAGGATCATCAGAAAAGTAGGCTATACACCACTTAATTTAAATTCCTGTGATTCCACATGGGGTTATGATCAGTAAGTAGTAAAAAAACATGACTGACTAAAATTGGTTCTATAAATCTTCTTATAAATGTGCTAAAATGAATGAAAGCTTCATGTCAGATCTTACTTTAAAGGACTGTGGCAAAGGGTTAGATGTAGGGATCCATTTGATCTTCTTGCGGGGTCTTTTGATTACTGAGGGCTCTCCACCCAGCTCTCCGACTCCAAGTACAGACGGGTCCATACTGGGGTCAACAGTCTGGATACCAGAGTCTCTCACTGTCGGAGTGGCATCGTGGTTGGACTGAGCTAATGCTGCCAACAGCTGCCGTACCACATTATCATACATAAGGTCACTCTCATTAGTGATGAAATCCAGTCTGTTGAGAGACTTAATGTGGTCTCTGTTCTCATTACAGAACATGGCTAGAATATTGATGTCACAAAACTGTGACTTCTGCCAGCGCCTGCGTGTTTTAATGCCTACTTTGTGCAGCTTGTCGAATACAAAGTTGGACTTGCGCACCACAAACAAATGAAGTAAGTTCAAAAGGATAATGAGGTTCATAGTACAAAGCAAGGCGATATCCACTGCAGCCATAATGCGCTGGAGCTGCACAGCTGGCAGCTTGCAATTAACACTCAACCGGAGTTCAGGAATGCTGCTAGTGTCTGGTGGCTCACCCAGGGCACATGTGAACTCGTTCTGCCTCTGACGGGCATAGTAAGTACTCAAGTAAGTTATGGGGATTGAGCTGAGGCAGATGATGGCTAAATGCCGTGCCAGGTACAGCTTAGCCAGAAAATTATTCTGCCCTCGCCGTTCTAGATACTTTTCAAACAGGTTCTGCTCAGGGCTCTTCTCCTTCTCAGCATTCTCAATGATCTCCCGTCGTTCGCGTTCCGTAATCCCCGGCCCTTTGGACTGGATCTGCTTCTCAATCTTGGGTGCTCGGCCCTCGGCTGCCCTGTGGTAGCAGTTATCGATCTCTTGAAGGAGGAAGTTGAGCTCAGAGGTGAGGCGAGTGGAGGCCAGGAACTCCCATCCCAGGGCAGGTATGTACATTATGCCTGCGAAGGCCAGCAGAGCATAAGGCAGAAACTTGTGCTCGAACAGGGAGGGCCGGAGTTCAGGGTCAACACCGGGCACTGCATCCCGCAGCTCTGTCCAGCAGTAGCCTCTGGCATATAGGGCCTGATCTCGTGTGAAGTTGTGTGGGGTGTAGCAATATATTGATTCCTCTAAAAAGGAAAGAAACAATTAATTGACTGCAAGAAAACATAAGAATCCCTCTTTCGAAAATAATTAGGATTATGCCACACTTAGCAATCAGTTCAATACCACAACTGCTTCTGTCCAGGATAGTCTGCCAATCGGTATACCCAAGGGGACTTGTTTCCCGTGCTAAAAAGACAAGCTTAACCATGCAATTCCCATGCTGGTCTATGCTGGTTAGTGCTGGATTGGTGCTGGTCTATATGGTGTACCAGCATAGCTATGTTTTTCACCAGCAAATCCAAGCTTGTGAAGTTGGTTGACTGGCATGGTCTTTCTGGTAAAGCTAAGCAAGTTAAGAAGCCTGGTGGGAAGACCAGCACACAAAATACAAAATTAAGATGGTCACCAGCAATGCTGGTCTTTTCAGCAGAGTCTGGTAATGAGCTGTCATCAAGTTTCTGTTAAAAGGAATAGGTTAGCCTTACATTGCAACACGGGCCAATCCAGTGATGAATCAATAATAACATTTGTCTACATTTGTGTGGACATAGCTAGAGGCTAATTATTTCACAGCAACTTTAACTCTTCACTATGTGTCTCAGTGGAATTTACTTCTGAACAGAATGAAACTTTCATTACCAAAAATGCAAATTTTAGAATACAATTTGGTCATATTTTCTAGTGTCCATAGAAAAATGTTTTTCTCTCTTTTCTCTATGGATATTAGCTGTATACCTGTACTTATTATATGTGTGTATACTGTCTAATTTTAGTTATATGTTCTAGTTTCACAAAGCAATACTTTATGCTTGGTGTGTCTAGATGGACATAACTTCTTTCTTGCTTGCTCTTCTTAAGACCCATCAGTGCTTATACTAACATACTGTATGTAATAGTGTTTCAGATTGTGATTCAAACTACTGTCCCTGCATTTGATCTTATAAACAGCCTCAGCCAAAAGAATGATGGTTTGACCTTGACTTGTACTCTTTCCTGATCACCAATAAGTGTTTATGATTAAGGTTTATTTCCCTACCAGAAAATCTCCCAACGTGAGTGGTAACAGCCCTCGTATTAGATGAATAGGCAATTTTAGCTGCCAAAAACCTTTCTAAGCCAGAATGTTAGTACAGTATATCGCTAACAGTTATTCAGATCTAAACTATGCTGCATGTTTCTCTTCAGGAGGAATCTTGATGTTCAGCCTCAGCCGGTTGGTGCTGCTATGCAGTAAGACTGACTCAGCATTTAGAGTTAACCTCCCCAAAACAACCTCTCTTTATCTTTATCTCTCTCTGCTCTCTTCCTTCTTAATCTCCCCATGATCTCCCTAGCAAAGAAAGCAATGTGTTTTAACCCCTCCTCTTCAGCATTGGTCAGCAGGAGTAAAGAAAGCCCCGTAGAGCTGTTAGTGAAAGCTTAAAGGTAAGAAGGTGATGCTAACAAATTAAAATTGGCACACAGTCCCCAATGCTTACTCTAAAATATATCTGATATAGAATTTCCTGCCATGCATGACATTCATGACAATGTGTTGTAAGCCTAGTTGAATGTATGTACAGTATCATGCCACGCATTTGCAGAGTTGGGGAGTAACGAAATACAAGTAACGGGAATACGTATTTAAAATTCAAAATATTAGTAACTGTATTCCACTACAGTTACAATTTAAATCATTGGTATTTAGAATACAGTTACATTTAAAAGGTATTTTGATTACTGAAGAGATTACTTTGAATTTTATTGTCATTTGTTTCATTTAATATTTAGTCCTTTCAGATGTAAGAATGCATACATATAAATGATGCGATCCAAAGTGCATTTGAACAGCGGGGAAACATTTTCTTATGATGTGTTACATTCATACGAGCAGACAGAGAATTAAGTTTGAAGTAAGTTTGGAGCACAAGAAATAGAAATAAACCTCATGTAAATTGTCAGCTTTACGCTAAGCTAAAATGCTATTTCTAGCCATTTTACATGCACGTTACCAGGCTCGATCATATTTTTTTATCAAGAAAATTCACGTTGGATCATAATTTCTTTTTTTCTATTAAGACCTTTGATATTAGGGCAAAAATCATATTCTTGATAATAATTTTTGTATTATTTTCCTGTAAAAATATCTAAAAATCCTTAAAACAAGATCAATTTGATGTATATGTGGAATGTAATGTGGAATACATTTCAAAAGTAACCCTCCCAACCCTGCGGATTTGGCAGAGGCCTTTATGCAAAGTGACTTACAGGGCATTCAAAGTATACATTTTGCTAGTTTGTCTGTTCCCTTGAAATCAAACCCACAACCTTTGCATTGTTAGGACCATGCTCTACCAGTTGAGCTACAGAAAAACACTGCTCAAATAATAAGTGGCAAAGATGATGGAATGGTATGAAACTGCATGGCACAAAATTGGCAAAACTGAAACTGGCTAGCAAACCAGCACAGGTTGGTTACAGCTTGGTGCCCATAAGTGCACTACAAATATTATCCAAATAGGGTCATCTTTAATGAACATGTACATTTGTCCAGAAAAACTGGCATAACATGCTTTCGCTGAGGCACACCACTAACCTGCAAAGTTCCGTGTGAACACTAATGTGACCAGCAGTATAGGGATGATGACAGTTCCAATGGTTACGACCCGGTCAAAGGGCAACTCTAGTTTGAGCTGCACCATGAGACCAGCGAGTACCCCACTTTTCTCATCTTGGGTGGAACCTGGCAGGATCAACTCCTTCAGCTTTTCACCCGCAAGCAGAGCTGTGGCCATGTCCAAGTTCTGCTCGAGGATATTCTGCATTCGGCACCAGCAGCCTGCTCGCGACTAACCTCACAACACTCCTGCTGAAACACTCCTGAAGCTCCTCCTCCTAACCCGTCAGCCACTGGATTGGCTGAGGGCTGTTTCCTGCAATATTATAATGAGTTATGGTATATGTAAGAGGTGTTGACTTAAAGGATGAAAGTGGATCTTCTAAAAGTCACAAAGAGAGCATTGCGGACAGCCTGAGAAGGCTGGCCTGTTAATGGATTGTGCCCTTTCTGATCTTGTCAGAGGTGGACTGAAGAGAGGGAAATCAGAGTTGATTTGTTGTTGGTGCAGCTCATATGGACTGCTGAGATGAATCTGTCAGAGAAACCACTCCACTTCTCCAAAAACCTGTAAATGAACAAGAAAGTTCATTTAGAGCTTACAAATCCAGAAAAAATACACATTTGAGTTATATTAAAAGCTACCAAAATGCTTGTGATAACATGGCATATTAACTATGAAAGTAGTTTGACCTTATTCCGCATGTTCAGACTCCTTGAAAGTGCATGTTCCTTCAATTCAGTGACCAATGAAGTGTGCATGTCTGGAGAGTCCACTGAGAGCATGCACTAGCTTTTACAAGTCACACCAAGGACAAAATGACATCCTTATTAGAGTCTAAATCATTCAAGACAGTTCATGTTAGAGTACAGAGATAATCCACTGTACTGAAGGTATTCAGTCATTGGAAGGTTTTATTGGATGTTTTTCAGCTATAGAAGGAAGCTCATACATTTTAAAATCAATACACCTTGCTTTGAGGTCAAAAATTTAAGAAGGTACTGCTTTTTAACAAACAGATAGAAAAAACAGGCAGGAACTCCTGACAAAGCAAGCATGCTCCTCTATAACAAGTTACGTTAAGTAAACTTAATATCTGTATTAACTTACATTTCCATACAATTATTTTTGGCATGGAATAAATCAGTTTTCGGATACGCATAGTTCCACTGAATGGACTGAATTTAAGTTTCAACTGAAGTTGAAATAAAAATCAAACAATATTTATAAAAATGTAATATGTATACTGTATAGGGTACAACAGGGCTAAAGGCACACCTTAAGGAAAATTTGCTTTTTTCTGGTCACAACATTTTTTATTGAATATTGTTGGAGCAACATAATTTGTGTGAAAATAAATATTAACAGAAGGTTGTTTTGATTAAAATTCAGTTTTTTAAAAAAGATGGCGAAGGTTACCCCACACTTAGAAATGCTAAACCCAGTATTGCTTTTAGGCCACCTGTTGATGTGTTGCATCACTTCCTGTGTGTGCGCAAGTGTGTGTATTAAATGCAGGATTAATGAAGGGTTGAATAAATGTCCTTCAATCTCAACAACAAGACTGAATTCCCCTATGACCCACCACTGCTCTCTCTCTCTCTCTCTCTTGGGCGACATTTGTTTTCTTTGTTTCTCTCCTGCTGGCAGTGTTAGGATGGATGGCACGTGCACAAATATTTATTTCTGGGTTTAGGGTAATTTTGGTTATATTGTTTTAATCTTCGATGTGCTTTAAATTTCGTCAGGTTATAGATTTAATTAGCTGAAAAAAATCTACATTTCACTGATTGAAACATAGGGTACAAGGGTGCTAAAAGGGGAAAAAAGTTCCTTTTGATTTTTCTTTTTCTCTCAAAATATTAAATAGCAACACAAAATACCACAGCGCTTTCCTAAACATCTGTTTGTCAGTATACACTGCAAAATTTTTCTGATCAATGAGATCTTTGCATGTGGTGTCTAAAGTTTGATTCTGAGGCAGTCTGATTTAATTTATATTTATTTAAATGTTGCACATTATGTAGCTAATGAAAATCCCTGAAATTAACTAATTTCTTTTGAGACAAAATGCTTATTTATCATTTTCGTTTTGTTCAAGGTCATTAAATCAAAGGTTTTTTAATAACCGTCCAATAAGTGAAAGGATAATATTTGGGGTAAAAAGCCCCCCTGTTGCAGTGGTTAAAGATCCCTATAAAACACATTGATTTTAAAGTGGGGAAAATAGATTTGTTATGAAAAATTTTTAAAAAGTGAGCTCACATTAACTCAATAACAATAGTGATTCATCTGTTTAAAGAATACTTGAGATGTTATTAAATGCCACATGTGATTGAAATTAACAGGAAATTATGCACCCTTTTCTGAAGTAGTAATTTTGTGTAAGCATTATCTTAATTTGTTTCTCCAAAAAGCATCATGCTGTCTCAAAATTATTTGCATTAGTTGACAAATTTTGCACTATAACTATTGCCCCTAAATCTACATGATTTCACTATAACCCCCCTGGGGGTCTTTTACCCCAAGTGTATGGGCCTTTTACCCCACACTCCCTCGCACCTTTTTTTTAAAAACGGAATTTTAATCAAAACAGCCTTCCATTATTATTTCTTTTCACACTAATATGTTGCTCCATCAATATTCAATAAAAAGAAATACGTTTTTGATCTTGATACATTCTGTGACCAGAAAAAAGCTAATTTTTCCTTAAGGTGAGCCTTTAGTGCCATTGTATCCTACAGCTTTATTGTCTATATAGCGCTGATTAAAGGAAACTATAAAAATTAACAATTCGTTTTTACCTCTGCCAGGTACAGTGTTATCTTACATTAACTTAAAACAATTTGGCCTAGTTGGGGATATGCAATTAAGATCCTCCATGGGACACTACTAAGAAGACTGAAAAAACTCTTCATAAGTATTTCACAGCTGATGAAACTTGCAAACAAGTTGATATTGATTATGAATTTGTCATGCAAACTTGCATCAACAGTTCAGTATAGCTTTCAACATAAAACACTCATAACAGCCTCAGATAAAATCTAGCTTTATCCACTGATCTTTAATGACACGGGCAGACATATTGACATTATGAGAGTTAAATGTTCAGCACCATGAAAGGTCATGCAGTGCACATCACTTACGCTCAAACGAGGAGCTGTCCAGCCACCAGTGCTACAGTCATCGGCTGATTCCGCATCATCACTGGTTAGAATGACACACAGCAGCTTAAAGCATAGAAATGATAGCAGAAATTATCCATTATAGAGCACGAGTGAAAGAGAGAGTGAGATAACTGAGTTGCATAGACACTCGTCTTCATGATGTGTCACATACCTGTGCCAGTCTGCCAGTCGATGATAATCAGGAACGTGTACAGCTCGAAGCACATAATCAAATAATCAGTATCGAGAAAGATCAATGCACAGCGACAGATACCCAAAGACAAAAGACGCAGATGCGGGGACTAGAGCTTTACTCGGTGTTGTGCATCTCTGGCGTTTTAAGGGTTAATCTGCAGTGCGGGTGAGCCGCTTCAGCGTGTATCCGGGCACACACACCGGTTTGTTCCGCCTCTCGCCATCCTTCTCGCCCTCCCCTGACAAACCTCTCACTTCTCCGGTTTACTCGATCAGCAGACAGACCTTCAAGGAGATTCGTTTTCATCGCTTGTTAGCCATATATCGTTTTTGTCTCAGGAATTTAATATGTATGGGTATAAGCAGGGTTGGGAGGGTTACTTTTGAATGTATTCCACTACAGATTACAGAATACATGCTGTAAAATGTCATTTGTAAAGTATTCCATTAGATTACTCAAGGTCAGTAACGTATTCTAAATACTTTGGATTACTTCTTCAGCACTGGAAGATTTTTTCACTTGTTTTGACTATAAAAACTCTGCCAGTACAGTAAGACAAATACACATGTTAAAAATACATTCTCTGAAAAACCTAAATATCTTATGCAGTGTTGTTTCTAAAACAAGAGAAATCAAATTGATCTTGTTTTAAGGATTTTTAGATATTTCTATGGGAAAACAATACAAAAATGATTATCAAGAATATGTTTTTTACCCTAATATCAAAGGTCTTATAGAAAAAAAGAAATTATGATCCAACGTGAATTTTCTTGATAAAAAAATATGATCGTGCCTGGTAACGTTCATGTAAAATGTCTAGAAATAGCATTTTAGAAAGCTGGCAATTTACACAAGGTTTATTTCTATTTCTTCTGCTCCAAACTTACTTCAAACTTACTTCTCTGTCTGCTCATATGAATGTAACACGTCATAAGAAAGTGATTCACCGCTGTTCAAATGCACTTTGGATCGCATCATTTATATGTATAATTTTTTTCTTCTGAAAGGACTAAATATTAAATGAAACAAATGACAATAAAATGCAAAGTGATCTCTTCAGTAATCAAAATAGTTTTTGAATGTAACTGTATTCTAATTACCAATGATTTAAATTGTAACTGTAGTGGAATACAGTTACTTATATTTTGTATTTTAAATACGTGATCCCGATACATGTATTCTGTTACTCCCCAACCCTGGATATATGGAAATACAAACAATAAAGATCGACTAATATTTAAGGCAACATTTATATATCAAGGGGAGACAAATGTTTATTCAAGTTTTATAAAGGGTATTTTCCAAAGATCTCTATTATAATATTTTTGCTTGCACTTAAGGTTACTTCTAAAGATCTGTAAGGTCTCTCTATCTAAAATTATTATTCACACTCCACAAAAACATCCTCTGAATTTTACTGATCTTCAAAACCATTACAATGTAGAACTTACATTTTTACATTTGTACAAAATTTAAATCTAATAAAGTGAAACTGTTGTCTGCAGCTTAGCATATAGTACCATTCTGAACTGCAATATGGTACATTACAGAGTGTTAGAATTTATAAAGACATCATTCATTAAGACCCTACTCTGCCAATCTCTTATATAATACGTGCAGTTTCAATCTAGATAATGTAGAACAAGTACTGTGGATTTTAAATGCATAGGTTACAATTTACTTGCATATATACTTTGTTGTTCAGCCATTCGCTCATGATTTATATTTCACACTGTTGTGATAGACTATATTCATGATTGTGAGACACAACTTGCTCAAAACCTGCCACACTTTGTGACTTGGTTCTTTTCTTGACTAAACTGTGAATTAGTCAATAAAATCTTTGACAGATACAGTATATAGTGTCAGCTGATGGTTATGACAGAATTGCAAGTTTCAGATGATTCCAGTTACGTTCCTTAATCCGTAACATTCCATTTCCTGTCATGCTTACAAAGGTTTGTTCAATCACTATCTCCGCCATGCAGCTTTTCCTGCCAACATTCTTATTCTCCACTCACTCATCTTTCAATTTCTTTCCATATTTTTTGCCTTCTGATTCATGTATCTTTGCTTACTGGGCCATTTGGACCACCACTGCTTTCCATGCCTTGTCTTTGTCAAACTTACCGAGTGTGCCATTTGACGTCTGTTGCTGTAAATAAAGCATGAGAGGAAATGCTGACACAAGAGATTGAAAAGAAATAACTCGATGACATATTCCAATGGCCACCTTGGCATCATCCCTGGTCAATCAAAAAAACACCATAGTGACACAGTCAGATGGGCGGAACAACTCAGCCATTGCAAGGTGCTTGTTTTTTCATCACACTACAGTGGGTAATGTGCAGTACAAAGTTTTCAGTTTATTAGTCTCTCTCTGTTAACATTACGTGCATTCACAAGGACCATACAACACACACAGTGCAACACATTTCCTGTACTCATAAAATGATTGTCAGTCATGGTATATGAAGGTATGTTTGTGTGTTTACCTTACAATGTCTTGCATCCCATTCAGTTGCTCCCATGCAGAGACGGCTCTTGTGCCTGCACCAGCAGTAGCCCCATCAGAACAAGCTGCAGTATGTCATATGATTGCTGCATTCACAACACACATTCACATCCTTAATGCACTTCAAACAACCTCTAAAATGGGTGTAAGAAAGAGAATGCATCTGAGGTGTAATGTATCTCATGCCGTTCCAAACCCATATGCTGTTATTTGTACCATGGAACACAAAAAGTGCCTATGTCTTTCAAGGACAAAAAACAAAACAAAAACATAATAAAAGCACCATATAAGTCACTCATTTGCTGTATTTCAAGATCCGTTCAAGATGGTGCCGAGTATGGCTGCTGCGTTGCGAGCTCCAACCCAATATTGCAGTTGTTTGTTTGTTTTGTCTACAATTCTTATGTTTTTTATCTTGGATGTTGTCTGCCTTATTGTCTATGATAGACAAACACTTTTGGACATTGGTTCTGCAATAGCACACTGAAAACTGGACTTTAAATACCTCAATGCCGACATGCTGTTTTCAAACATGCCAGCGGAGCCCTTTGTCTGGGAAGGAGAGCCACCGTTCTCATCAGACAAAGATGTCGTGCAAATCGACCCCCGCTACCCAGTATTCTACTGGCAAATGTTCAGTCTCTGGACAACAAGCTCTGCGAGCTGAGAGCATGGATCTCTTTCCAACGAGATGATGGACTGCTGCATTAACTGCCTTACAGAAACTTGGATGTCAGCGGAGATTCAAGACTCAACCATCGAACCCGCGGTGTTCTCCGTGCACCAAGCGGACAGAGTGAAAGACCTCTCTGGTAAAAGCAGAGGAGGTGGTGTATGTTTTATGATCAACAAATCCTGGTGTGTTCAGAAGAACGTACAAGTCTTTCTGCTCTCCTGATCTGGAATTTCTCATGCTTCTGAGTCGACCATTCTGACTACTGAGGGAATTCACAGCGGTCATTATCACGGCTGTGTACATCCCCCCACAAGCCGACACAGACCGGGCACTCAAGGAATGGGAGTATAAGCAAGCAGGAAACCGCACACCCTGAGGCCACGTTCACTGTGACCGGGGACTTTAACAAAGCCAACTTCAAGTCAATAGCACCGAAATACTACCAACACATCAATTTCAACACACGAGGGGACCGGGTTTTGGACCATTGCTACTCTCCCTTCCGGGATGGCTACAAATCCCTCTCCCACCCACCATTTTGCAAATTGGACCACTCTTCCGTTCTGCTTCTGCCCACTTACAGGCAGAAAGTGAAACAGGAAGCACTCGCCCTCAGAACGATCCAGTGCTAGTCAGACCAATCAGATTCTATGCTACAAGACTGTTCACAGCCTTAACGCACTTCAAACAACCTCTAAAATGGGTGTAAAAAAGAGAATGTATCTGAGGTGTAATGTATCTCATGCCGTTCTATACGGATCTACCCGAACCAAAAACCGTGGATTAATAGCGATGTTCGTGCGGCACTTAATGCGCGGACCTCCGCTTTTAATTCAGGAAACGCGGAGGAGCATAAAAAAACTAGTTATGCCCTCCGCAAAACTATCAGAGCAGCCAAACGCCAGTACAGGGACAAGATTGAAGGACAGTTCAACACCACAGTCTCTAGAAGCATGTGGCAGGGAAGTAATATCATCACGGACTTCAGAGGGAATAAAAACTCCACTGTGAACACCGCTGCCTATCTCCCAGATGAGCTTAATACTTTTTATGCTCGTTTCAAGGGAAATAACACCACCCTCATGGAGAGAGCTCTCGCGGCCGAAGCTACAGAGATTAGTTCACTCACCGTCTCTGTAGCGGATGTAACCCGATCCTTCTGACGGGTGAATATTCTTAAAGCCGCGGGTTCAGACGGTATTCCGGGCCACGTCATCATAGCGTGTGCGGACCAACTGGCTGGTGTTTTTACGGACATTTTCAACCTTTCCCTCTCCTTTTCTGTGGTCCCCACATGCTTTAAAATGTCCACCATTGTGCCTGTACCAAAGCAATCCAAAATCACTTGCTTAAATGACTGGCGTCCTGTTGCTCTGACCCCCATCATCAGCAAATGCTTTGAGAGACTAATCAGAGATTACATCTGCTCTGTGCTGCCTGCCTCACTGGACTCACTGCAGTTTGCATACTGCAACAGCCACTCCACTGATGATGCCATTGCATCTAAACTACACACTGCTCTCTCCCACCTGGAAAAAAAGAACACATATGTGAGAATGCTGTTTGTAGACTACAGCTCAGCATTCAACACCATAGTGCCCTCCAAGCTTGATGTGAAACTCCAGGCTCTGGGCTTAAACAGCTTGCTGTGCAGCTGGATCCTGGATTTCCTGTCAGGTGGACGCCAGGTGGTTAGAATGGACAGCAACATCACTGACCCTCAACACTGGAGCCCTGCAGGGCTGTGTTCTCAGCCCACTCCTGTATTCCCTGTACACACATGACTGTGTGGCAACACACAGCTCCAATACCATCATTAAGTTTGCTGCTGATATGACGGTGGTAGGTCTGATCACTGACAACGATGAAACAGCCTACAGAGAGGAGGTACACACTCTGACATGCTGGTGTCAGGAACACAACCTTTCCCTCAACATCAGTAAGACCAAGGAGCTTGTGGTGGACTTCAGGAGAAAAGACAGAGAACACAGCCCCATCACCATCAATGGAGCACCAGTGGAGAGAGTCAGCAGCTTCAAGTTCCTCGGTGTCCACATCACAGAGGATCTCAAATGGTCCGTCCACACTGAGGTCGTTGTGAAGAAGGCTCACCAGAGGAAATTTGGAATGAACCACCACATCCTCACACAGTTCTACATCAGCACTGTAGAGAGCAACCTGATTGCAACAGCACTGCCCTCAACCGCAAAGCCCTGCAAAGGGTGGTGCGAACTGCCAGACACATCATCGGAGGTGAGCTTCCCTCCCTCCAGGACATATATACCAGACGGTGTGTGAAAAAAGCTCGGAGGAACATCAAAGACTCCAGCCAACTGAGCCATGGGCTGCTCTCACTGCTACCATCAGGCAGGCAGTATCGCAGCATCAGGACCCGCACCAGCCGACTTCATGACGGTTCCTTCCCCCAAGCAATCAGACTTTTGAACTCTTGATCTCTCACGATCAATATACATCAGCACTGCACATTATTAATCTTATTATCTCACACTGGACTGTCATAAATTATATTCTCTCTTAACAACACACTGGCAAGTGACTATCAACTGACAGCCTGAATGTCAATACAGCACAATACAACCTACTATATATTTTATATATACTTTACTATTTTTATTGTATACTGTGTATTCTATATTGTGTGTATGTGTATTCTATATTATGTGTATTGTATAATGTACATTGTATATTGTGTTGTGTGTAATTATGTGTATATTAGATGTGTAAATTTTGTTGTGTAAATCTGATGTTTATTGCAAATTGGTATATGTCTCATCACTGTCATGACTGCTATGTTGCTCAGAACTGCACCCAAGACTTTCACCCACTGTTGCACTTGTGTACTTGGTTGAGTGACAATAAAGTGATTTGATTTGATTTTAACTAAAAAAAATGTCTCAAATCAAATAAGGTGGCACACAGATGTGACAGCTTGACAAACCTGGTCACTATGAACTGTCACTGTATACAAAAGAGCTGCATGAAGATTCATCACATTCTCCTTTTCTGTTCCACAAAATTACAGAATTTTGGGGTTTGAAACAGCATGAGGGTGATTAAATTGTGACACAATTTTCCTTTTTGGGTCAACTATTCTCAATATGCCAGGGGCCAAAAGGGGGACCCCTGACATATTGGTACTGATTTGATTTGATTTGATTCAGTGCACAGAAATAACACTGAACTTACTTTCGCTAATGGTAGTTCATGCAGAAAGATCTCTATAAAATTGATCACGCTGTTAGACAAGAATCCAGAGGCTGAGAAAAGGAGTGGTGAGGTCACACTACTTATAGCAATCAGCATTTCCACCTACAGCAGAATGTGTGGAATGAGAGACAAAGAGAGAGACCAAGGGAGCAAGAAAAAGTCCTTAGAGAAAACTACTCTTTAGAAAATTCAGACGGACAGGCTAAATTAATGAGAATGGTGATTGTCCTGCAGGGACGTTTGTCTGGGCTGCTTTAATGCTGAAGAGACCCTGATGGTGACTCACCAGACCCTTGCTGGGGTATTCTGCCACCACATGGCTGGCAATGGCACTGGGAAAACACTGCAGGGGTATCACACACATAAACAATTTAGCAGCGAACCGATATTGCATTGAATGGTTCTAATGTTAGAGGATTATCAACTGGATTAAAATGTAATAATATTTTTTTAAATCAATACTCACAGCTACCTGAATCCAGAAGAAAGTGACAGAGAGGTATGGTTCTGGGAGCAGAGCGCCCAAATTGAGAGAAATAATTCCTCCAAATACAGCAGAGATGCCCACTATAACCTCAATTACCTGCATCAGTGAAACAGCTGCATGTCTACAGTGTACATCGTCCACCAGCATACACACATATTTACACATATATTCTAATTTGCAGGCAACTCACAGCATAAGCCTTGAGAGGACGAGTGGAGAACGAAGCCGGGGTCACAACCACAGGGCCATCATACACTGCCTGAGATGGATGATAGCAATGAAGAAATGAAAAAGAGCAGAGAGATATGCGAAGGAGGGAGCACATAGAAAATGCTAATCAAATGTGCTACAGACAAATATAGTAAATCATTGACATAATATCCTGATAATATCCTTCTGGGACAGATTATATATGTAAATGGTCACACCTTTACATGTCTGCAGCAATCCTCAGCCGAACGCGCTGATAGGATAACAGAACTGGCTGTGAGCACTTCCAGCACAATAAGCAGGAGCAGGTTAAAGTTAATCTTGAAGATAACAAATAGTATGTAACTGTTACATTACATACTATTTTTTAAATGTATAGACTAAAGATGTAAAATGCACATAGTTTAGTGTCTGTATTGTTGGGATTAGAGTTGTAATGTCCTTACATTGATGGCCGAGGGACTAATAGCAAGCTTAAATCCGAACCACACCAGACACGTTGTTGTCACAGCAAAGGAAGACACATGCAAACATAGGAATGTAGTCTACTGATATGGGGTTTTTCCATGGTTGATTATTAAATTGTTACTTTTGGTCCCCCCAATCCTGAATATGTGGTTGCATCCTTGCATACAGCGGCAGTCACTCAAGCAATTTAAATCTTATCCATTAATCCAGATAATTAGTTCAGAGAAGGCTTTAACAATTTGACAGAAATTATGTTTCTGTATTTGCTGAAAAATATCCTTTCACTTACTGCAACTTGTCTGTTCTTGGCAATAGTGAAGCTCACCACTGCTGCTGGTATACTCTGAAATCCGGAAAGCCAAGCATAATGTCAACGTCAAACCGGCCAATGGCTTCATCTGTAAACATATGAGTCTGTGAAGGACTACAATGTAAATACTAATAGTTATCTCAATTTGTAAAAATAAATAAATAAAAAAATTAATAATAGTTTTCTCAACTTAAGCTTAATTTTTTACTTTTCTTACTAGTTTTAATTAAGTTACCTTTACTTTTTAACCCTAAAGTTGTTATTAATAAAAACATTTAAGTGGTCCTAATTAAACAGTACTTGAAATGTCACATTTTGCAATCTTAACTCAAATATATATACATTCTTTAAACTTTGGCTTTGAATATTACTAACTCAAAATTATCAAATGCAAAATTGTGGCTGTGTGGAATACCCATAAGCCCTTGCGCTTAAAATAAGTATGTATGTTTGGCCAAAACAAGGAACCTTATGTAGAAAAATAATAATTGTTATTTAAAAATGTACTGTATATAGTTTTAATTCTTATGACTATTGTTGTTGTTTTGTTGTAGCTGGTTGATAGTTGTGCTTTGTGTAAAGTCACCATTAAGGTGATTAGTGTTACCTCTGGTACCTGTTAAAGTTAAGCCATTTTTCTTTACTCAAGAGTCCTGGTATGTTCTTCATATGAAATCGAAGAATGAACGGGTATGATGTCATTTAAAACAAAATCTGGCCAAAAAGCAGGTGTTTTTGCATTTGTTTCAGTAATTCATAACAGCTCTCGGGCAAACTTTTCGCAAAACGTCTTAACAGCTGCTAAACACCTTCTTACTGCCATTGGTCCACATCATCGATAGGTGTGACCTGGAGCTCCACTTACATTGAGGCTGACAGCTAATGTTGTTTACATTGTTTAGTCATTTAAGATAAGTCCGCATGAACACACCAGTGTGCAGGGTTATTAGCGTGCTGGTGCAAATTTACCTACATCTGTATGATCGTTCGCTTAGAGACATTTTCCAAGATCATGTCATTTTTTTTGTTTAATTAGTGTACTAAAGGAATTAAATCTTCTCAAATACTCTCAAGTGCCCATTCACTCATGTGCCATCTGCAGTGAAAACCATTTCCATATCTTGTAACTAGTTAACGTTATAGAAAAAATAAAGTTCAGTTTTCTTAAGCATGCCTTAAAAAAATCTAAGTAAGGTCAACTAATTAGATTTTAGAGTGTCTCCTGAGGAGATATACTCACAGATCCAGCAGCACAACGCAGGTAGTCCATTGCAGCTGGAAACACATTACCTATGTAGAGAGAGGAAGCTGCCACTATCAGCAAGCTACTCTGGGGGTAAGAATCAGGTGGACACAATTAATCCTTAGATGCAGTGGGATCCAAAAGTCTGAGACCTTTAGTGAAAATGCATCTATTGCATTTGTTCTAAGTTAATATATATTTATTTTAAATTACAAATTATTTTATCAGCATAACAATTTGAGTGAAACATTGAGGAATTAAAATGAATTGCCCTTTTAACAACAGTATGTTCTAAAGAGCATCTAATGTGCTTCAACAGAAGCAAGGAAATTACCTTTTGTACACAGGAGTTACCATAATCAATGTCACAAATTTGCTCATTTGATTAGAAACCTAGAAATAGTGCAGAATATAAATGTTTCTCATTCCACTTCATAACATTTCTTTGTTTCAAATTTGTTGAAATCCTCAAACTCTGTTCATTCCCAGGTTTGAAATAGATTTTGAATCCCAGATTTTCAAGGTGGTCTCAGATTTCTGGACCCAACTAAATATACAGTGTAACAGAGAGAAAATGAGTCTCAAGTGTCAAGCTTCTTATCCACAGAAGTAAAAATCTGCTGAGCAACCAGAAAGCTCTTACCCCTTTGACGACACTGTAAAGCCACACTCTGTAGCTAAAGCAGGGATGTAATGGCCCGGGCTTATCCTGCTGTAGGTCACTATTCCTTACATCTACTATGTAGCGGTCTCTCTCCAACCTCTCTCTCTCCAGATGCCGACTCAGCGTCCCTATCCCACTGTTTCGCTCCAGGGTGGACATCTGGGCATAGCTGAACACCTCCTGGGCTGATGCCTCCTCTCGTTGCATCCTAAAATCCATAGCTCCCAAAAATACATTTCATATAAACCTCTTATATTGACTATACATAGAAAACTCACTAAATGCAAATATTTACAGATGAAGGTAAAGCATATGGCTTACAAGTTATTGATAGATTACAATTTGAATCCTTTTAATGACACTTCAAACTTACCTCAGTTTCCAAAGGACATTAAATGTCATCCAAGACATAATACTTATCACTCACTTTTATTGGTGCAACACACAAACACACAACAGAGGCATGCCAAGCCAATGAAATCCCTGCAGAAGTATTACTGATTTACTATCACTGGCCTTTCAATAGTCATTCAACTGTAAGAGTTTACGGGGCATAAAGAGAGTGTGTAAAGTTTGCAACTGAAGGTCAACCAATCACAGAACTGCAGAGGCCACATAAAGTATTTGAACACTTAAGCCACACTGGAAAATGGATGAATGTCATTGCATTAGATGCAAAATATCACACCAAGTGCAAGCAAACAAAGTTAGACTTTTCTCAGATGTGTAGTTCATGAAAAAATGTATACACTAATTTAGCACTTTATTAGGAACACTATTGCCCAACGTGGTGGCAGCGGGGTGTGGTCGAATGTCCGTCCGGAGAGAGAGAAAGCGGTAAGGGCGCTGACACCTGAGCAAAATTATGTCTAACACCTGCCTCTAATTCCAGTGAGCATGGGGAGAGCAGCATATAAGCGGCCACGCTACCAGCAGACGGAGAGAGAGAGTCTGGCACAAGAAAGCCCACGGTACTCGAGAAGCTGTTGTGTTTACCCTATTGTGTTTGTGAAGCTAATGTGTTTGAGTGACTATGTGCCTGTGAAGCTAATTAGTTTGTGAAGTTGCAAAGTATTGAAGTGGCAGATTAAAAAGTCTTACCTGAGCCTGGAACCCACTTCCCTGTGTCCTCCTTCCCTTCTGCTGTGAAGTCTTGTTTCACTGGTGCCAAAACCCGGGACACTGAAGTACGCCCCATTGAGTCCTCACAGTTGGCAGAGATCCTCAAGTCCCTCGCCGGCCTACACCAGACCCACCAACAATCCCTGCTTGAGCTTCGCCAAGACCAAGATTGCCGGTTCTTTGAGATCCTAAGAGCTCATGTAGAGGACCGGCATGCGATCCGGAGCCTCATCAGCCAGGAGAGAGCCCTGGCCGTGTCCCCGGACAACCACAGCCCCCTGCCCCCACCCACGCTTTTGAAGATGGGGGCGGAAGACGACCCCGAAGCCTTCCTCGACCTGTTCGAGTGAACCGCCGAGATCTGGGGCTGGCCGCGTGACCAATGGGTGGCCAGGCCCCTCCTGTTGTTGTTCGGGGAAGCCCAGCTTGCCGCTTAACAAAAGTCCCTCCACCGAGGCCAGTTCCCCATACACGGGGGTCGGTACCCCCAACATCTATGGTGCCCCGCTGTTCTCCCCCTCAGGTGGAGGCGCCCGCCAATGCAGGTGCAGCCTGCTGGAGTTGCGGAGATCCGGGACACTTCCGGGATCAGTGCCCTGTGATGGAGCTAGGGATGGTGGTCTGGATCCCTGACACTCCGCAGGCTGCTCCCGACCGGGCCAGAGCGTACCAGAAACCGGTAAGTTTCAAAGGGGGTACTCACCAAGCATTGGTGGGCACTCTTCAAAATATTCTCCCAGGTGGGGATTCAAAAAGAAATCCTCACCGATCAGGGCACAACCTTTATGTCACGGACACTACGCAAGCTTTACCAATTATTGGGCATTAAGTCAATTCGCACCAGCGTTTACCATCCACAACAGATGGTCTGGTGGAGCGATTTAATAAAACCCTTAAAAATATGATTTGTAAGTTTGTGCACGAGGATTCTAGAAATTGGGACGAATGGCTCGATCCCCTGTTATTTGCAGTACGAGAGGTCCCACAAGCCTCCACTGGGTTTTCCCCATTCAAGCTGCTGTATGGGCTGCGCCCGCGTGGCTTGCTTGACATCATACGCGAAGCTTGGGAGGAGGGACCTTCAAACAGTAAGAATGAAATTCAATACGTTAGAGCAAAACTCCACACCTTGGGGCAACTAACACAGGAGAATATGCTCCAAGCTCAAGAACGACAGAGCCGACTGTATAACAGGGGAATTCGGCTACAGGAATTTGCACCGGGAGATAAGGTACTTGCATTAATCCCCACATCAAGCTCCAAATTACTTGCCAAGTGGCAAGGACCCTTTGAGGTCACACGATGAGTGGGGGATCTCGATTATGAGGTACAGCGAACCGACAGAGGGGACTCATATCAAATTTACCACCTCAACCTCCTGCAATTGTGGAGGGAGGCGGCCCCTGTGACGTTGGCTACGGTAGTTCTGGAGAGGGCGGAGCTCGGGCCGGAGGTAAACACAAAACACAATCACGTCACTCCGGTCACTTGCGGAGACCACCTCTCACTGTACCAACTCGCAGAGTTTGCCAAACTACAACAAGAATTCACGGATGTGTTTTCCTCTCTACCGGGTCGCACGAACCTCATCCAACACCACATCGAGACCGAGCCGAGGGTGGTGGTATGCACCCGTCCCTACCGATTGCCAGAACATAAAAAAAAATAGTCCGGGAAGAATTGGATGCAATGCTTGATATGGGAGTAATAGAGGATTCCCACAGTGACAGGTCCAGCCCAGTTGTTCTGGTGCCTAGGAGCGACGGGTCTGTCTGGTTCAGTGTGGATTATAGAAAAGTCAATGCAGTGTCTAAATTTGATGCCTACCCAATGCCTCGTATTGATGAGTTGCTTGCAGTTAGGCACTGCTCATTTTTACTCGATACTGGATTTGACAAAGGGTTATTGGCAGATCCACTTGACACCAATTTCCCGTGAAAAACTGCTTTCTTCACACCGTTCAGATTACACCAATTTGTGACACTTCCGTTCGGTTTGTTTGGGGCTCTGGCCATGTTTCAGCACCTCATGGACCGAATCCTCAGACCGCATTTGGCTTACGCCGCTGCCTATTTGTATGACATCATCATTTATAGCAATGACTGGCAGCGGCATATGCAACATCTGCAGGTGGGGCTCGCAGCAAACCCTAAGAAGTGCGCGATTGGGCGGGTGGAGGTACGGTATCTGGGGTTCCACTTGGGCCACGGGCAGGTGCATCCCCAAATTGACAAGACACAGTGATTGAGACCTGCCTGAGACCCAAGACCAAAAAGGGGGTGAGACAGTTCCTGGGGCTGGCTGGCTATTATAGGAGATTTGTGCCTAACTATTCGGACGTCACCAGCCCGCTGAATGATCTCACTAAAAAGGGAGCTCCAGACCCGGTCCAGTGGACGGAGCAGTGCCAACAGGCGTTTATGCAGGTTAAAGCCACACTTTGCAGGGGGCTGCTTTTACATGCACCTAATTTCTCTCTCCCATTTGTGTTGCAGACAGATGCTTCAGACAGAGGGCTGGGGGCCGTACTCTCACAGGTGGTGAAGGGGGAGGAGCGCCCAGTGCTGTACATCAGCCACAAGCTCTCTTTGAGAGAAACAAAGTATAGCATCGTGGAAAAAGGAGTGTCTGGCCATCAAGTGGGTGGTCCTCACTCTCCGCTACTACCTGCTGGGGCGGGCCTTCACCCTCTGCTCAGATCACGCCCCACTCCAATGGCTCCACCGCATGAAGGATACCAACACGTGGATCACCCGGTGGTATCTGGCTCTCCAGCCCTTTAAATTCAAGGTGGTCCACAGACTGGGGGCACAGATGGCTGTCGCTAACTTCCTTTCCAGAAATGGGGGGGGGGGTGGTGGTAGAGAGGCTGGATGGCCCCCCAGCCTGAGTCGGGTGGTGGGGATATGTGGCAGCGGGGGCGTGGTCGAGCGTCCGTCCGGAGAGAGAGAAAGCGGTAAAGGCTCTGACACCTGAGATAAATTAGGTCTAACACCTGTCTCTAATTCCAGTGAGCATGGGAAGAGCGGCATATAAGCGGCCACGCTACCAGCAGACGGAGAGAGAGAGTCTGGCACAAGAAAGCCCACGGTGCTCAAGAAGCTGTGTTTACCCTATTGTTTTTGTGAAGCTAATGTGTTTGAGTGACTACGTGCCTGTGAAGCTGATGAGTTTGTGAAGTTGTAAAGTATTGAAGTGGCCGATTAAAAAGTCTTACCTGAGCCTGGAACCCGCTTCCCTGTGTCCTCCTTCGCTTCTGCTGTGAAGTCTTGTTACAGTGGTCTTCTGCTGTTTTAGCCCTCTGCCTCAAGGTTTGACATGTTGTGCATTCTGAGATGCTATTCTGCTCACTACAATTGTACAGAGTGGTTATCTGAGTTACCATAGCCTTTCTGTCAGCTCAAACCAGTCTGGCCATTCTCCTCTGACCTCTCTAATCAACAAGGCGTTTTCGCCCACAGAACTGACGCTCACTGGATGTTTTTAGTTTTGGCACCATTCTGAGTAAACTCTAGAGACTGCTGTGCATGAAAAACTCAGGAGATCAGCAGTTACAGAAATACTCAAACTAGCACGTCTGGCACCAACAATCATTCCACGGTCCAAATCACTGAGATCACATTTTTTCCCCATTCTGATGGTTGATCTGAACATTAACTGAAGCTCCTGACCCGTATCTACCTGACTTCATGCATTGTACTGCTGCCACACATAAATAATCGCAAGAATAAGGAGATGTTTAGGTGTCACTAATACATGTTCCACTAGCATTTGACAACCAGGAAGAGTCCAAATACTTCTTGTATAATTTTGCACAGCAGACATATTGTTTTATCATTTAAAACCAAAAAAGCTCATTTTGTAAAATGTTTTGCTCAAAAAGTGTGCTTTCTTTCAAAAACATACCACTTGGTTTGATATTTTATTATCTAATGCAAAGACATTTCTACATTTTTAAGTGTGCCATAAGTATACAAACTTTCCAGGGCCATTGTTTTGTAAAAAGTTTGTGTGTGGATTTAGGCAATTATATAATATCCAATAATAATTAAAAAGTATTTTTTAACCACAAGGATAACGGTACATATTGTTAATTTCCCATTTTTTAATTATGTTGTTCCAACAGATTTCCCAGATTAAGTTTGGAAGCTCAGAGATAAGATTATGGCTAAATTAGCTGACGTAATTTCAGTGCATTGAAATTAAGATGAAGATATGTGTTTACACTACTTAGCTTTAAATTGTGCCTTTTAAAGGATACTAGATATCAACATTACATAAGATGACAGACTGCACTAATTCACACCGCCTAACCTTGTATAACGTACTAAATAGCGCATCTAAAATATTTAGCCAACATTACAAATAAAACTGTGAGACTGAATGGTTTCTCACATTTTCAAAATCTTGCTACATTCAGTAAATTTACAGGAACATTTGCTTAATTAGGCACACTTAAGAAAATATTTGGAGCATAAAACATTGGGCTTTACAGTGACATAACTGCAACCCGCTGAGAGCTGTTACACTGTGACAAGCTTTTGAAAAATGCTTTCTTTACCGTTTAGAGAAAGCAGTGGCTTGAAGGTGCTCCAGGAACACAAAAGTGTCTGTTTTGTACTAAAAGCTTCTATATTTTATCATTGCACTGAAAAATGATCTCATGAGACCTACAATGTGAGCTCTCGGTTCTACATTTCACTAATAACTACCAATATCTTCAGGGAAAAATATTTTTGTTCAATGATAGAGAACTAAACTGCAATCAAACAGCTCCCTCTTCAAAACCCACATGCACAATGAATACAAAGCACATTCATGGTATTACGTAAACAGCGCAGGAACACAGAGCAATAAAGAGGATGAAGTGCAGGGAAAATGCACGAAGGCAATCATTCATCAAAAGTTTCAGAACATCAACCCTTCCCTCATACCCTCAACCTCTCAGCTTCATTCTCAGCCTCACTTTCTTAACACATTCATTCATTTTATCTCTCTGATCCTCTTTAACTTAATCTCTCCTTCCCACTCACCTGCCTCCAGCTTCAAGATGCCGTTTATGTCAGCTTAGCCCACCTGTTCCCTCTCCGCTGTGATGGTGCAAGTACTAGCCAAGGTTCTAGTATTACTTTATCTTTGTCTTGGTCTTCTTGTTTCCCCCCCTCTCTCTCTCTCTCTCTCTCTCTCTCTCTCTCTCTCTCTCTTTCTCTCTCGCTTTCTGTCCCCTCCACTCAAAGTCAATAAAAAACTTTTGGAGCATTTCAAAGGGTGGAACAGAATGCGTGTTGCCCTGCCAGCCAGTTTTAGCCTGTGAATGCAAATGGAGGGGTGAGATGGGGCTCAGATGAAGGGCTGCTGAGCCCAGAGCCACTTATTGCTCTGCTCAACTCATTGAGAGAACTCACACATAAATCAATACCCCTCGCTGCCATACACACACAAAACACACACAGAGAAAGAATGCACATTATCTGAAACAAGTTTTCCAATGTAGACGTGCACACAGATGCACACAAATGCCTTTTCCCATCCATGTGAGTACATGTCAACAACATGTTTGTACAAAGATACACACATATTTATTTTTCTAGCATGATGGAGACTTTACATTAACTTGTATTGTATTTATACAGAGGTAATGATGATTTTTCAGATGATTTTTGTATATAATAGGCCTCTTACACTATTGTTTTTACAAAACTATTGTATTATAAATCATGTACATTTTAGCCATAACCCAAATCCTAACCCTAACATTAAAATAAATATTTTCACATTTTCAGAATACAAAAAAACAGAAAACAAACAAACAAAAAAAAAAAAAAAAACACACAGCATCTTAATAGTTAATAAATAAAAGTGAGGATGTCCCAAAATGTCCCAAAGGGAGCTTTTGTCAGATTTGGCAAACTTCTGGGGACAAATTTGTTCCCAAAGTATAGCTACATTATGTATATAAACCCATTCTTCTAAATCTTGCGAATAACAAGTTCAAAGCAGTGTAGTGCAGTTCTCTCTTGACTCCTCCCTCTTGGGTTCCCTCTTACAGGCAGCATTGGCGAGGACAAAACAGGCCAGTGAATCTGGATGTCCTACAGGACTTAAGTAGTGGGCAGTGTGCTCCATCATATGTTCGTCAAATGTTACATCAACTGACTGAGCACATTTCAGTGTGAACTGTGCAGTGAATGGATCCAATCTGGCATATTCAGAATCAGAAAGTTAACTGTGGATATTAGCCACATATTGCTTTACAGGCATAAAAGGGAAACAGATGAGAAGAGTGAAAGTGTGTAAAAACGCTCAGTGCTGTATTTGTTCTTTGCACAGCAATGCTGATGTTCAAAAGTGTCCTTGATCTGCAGTATCCATGGAGACCTTTTTAAACAGCCCCTCCTTCCTCTGGCTGTCCACCACACTCCACTGCCCTCTGAATATGCTCTACACAAAGATCACACACTCATGTGGAAATGCACACACACAAAAACACAACAGAGGCATGCCAAGCCACTGAAATCCCTGCAGAAGTATTACTGATTTACTATCACTGGACTTTCAATAGTCATTCAACTATAAGAGTTTACGGGGCATAAAGAGAGTGTGTAAATTTTGCGAGCTGTAGCAAAGAGAAACTTAATGTTTCTCTTTATTCTCACCTAAATCATAAGAAATATAGGCCTAATTCTATAGTGTCCCACTGGGAACGCTTACACAATATAATACCCACACTGTGGACCTTTAATATGCAAGTGGGAGTGTGTCCAACAGCTAAAATAGTCTGTTTCTGGCTGTGTGTGTGAGTGTACTTTTTTTAATGTACATAATTTAAAGGCACATATTTAAATTTTATCTAATTTTATCTAATTTTAATTTTATAGAAACTATTTTATCTTCCTATAAAATAGTTTCTTTCTACTTTAAACACTGTGCACATCAGAAAGAAATGCTACATTTCTCCTTTAGTAGGCTTCTCCAGGAATTTACCAAACTCAGATTCTTCAGGTTAATATGGGCAGGTCCGTGGCTTAAGAATAAAATAGTCTGGACACTTTGGCCATACTTTAAAAATACATGGACTTCATTGCATTAGATCAGGGGTTTGTAAGCTTTCAGCACATGCGCCTCCATTTGTGTAATATGAGCTAGATCCATTGAAAAGAAATGTGTTTTAACACCCTTGATATAGTTTTTAAGTATTAAGTACGCTGTACACAAACAGATACATAAAATATATGGACCCATACTGTATTGAGTGTGACGATTGAGGCTTTTTCTGAGAGCACATCATACATGCCAATCCGTGGTTAAATAGTACTTATTCACAGTAGCGCCATCTTTGATTTTTGACGGAAATGAAAACAAGGCTGTGCGGGATAGACTTACCGTCTCTTCAATAAAATGCACTGTATAAAGCTATCATAAAGCTCCTAGATCACAAATTTTCCACAGCTCATATTGTCTAGACTTTTTTGCCTACTGAAATTTCTTGAAAATATATTTGTCAATGTTTCACGTGTAGAATGATCCAAAAACACTTTAAACAGCCAATTAAAGAGAACTTCTATCCCTCACAGCCTCGTTGTCATTTCAGTCAAAAACCAAAGATGGGGGTGCCTGGATAGCTCAGTGGTAAAATATGCTGGCTACCACCCCTGGAGTTCGCTAGCTCGAATCCCAAGGCGTGCTGAGTGACTCCAGCTAGGTCTCTTAAGCAACCAAATTGGCCCAGTTGCTAGGGAGTGTAGAGTCACATGGGGTAACATCCTTGTGGTTGCTATAATGTGGTTCGTTCTCGGTGGGGCCCGCGGTGAGTTGGGCGTGGATGCAGCGCTATGTCTCCGTGGCAACGCGCTCAACAAGCCACGTGATAAGATGCGCGGGTTGACGGTCTCAGACGCGGAGGCAGCTGGGATTTGTCCTCTGCCACCCGGACTGAGGCGAATCACTACGTGACCACGAGGACTTAAAAAGCACATAATGAATTGGGCATTTCAAATTGGGAGAAAAAGGGGATAAAATCATAAAAAACAAAAAAACAAAAACAAAGATGGTGCTTTTAAAGTGGAAAAGGTCAGTGGGCTTGTCTTTAAACATCTAAAGTTGGGTTTGTATGTGTCTTATTAGTTTCACCAGATTTAAACTGCCATTTGCAAGCACCTAATAATAATTTCATATTTAGTATGATGCACGTAAATCCGTATTTTGTTCATCATACTTCTGTCGCTTTGTCCAAGCTTTTTAATAATGCCTATGAAAAAGAATCAGTGTTTTAAAGTGAACTAATCATTTCTCGTTCACTTCCATCGTTTTGGTCGTAAACGACTCTGTGTTTTTAACCAATCAGTTAGTCAATGATTTGATGACTTATTCATTACACATTACACACATTCCTTTGTCGCCACCTACTGGCAGTGAACAAATCTGAACAAAGATTGTTTAACCTGAGACAAACCACTTGTATTAAAATAAATGTGAGAAATTGGAACGCCCAATATGGTGGATGTAAAAAAGGAAGTCCCGCCTTACAGGTAAAAGAACCAATCACCTTTCATTAACTTGAGAATGCACATGCGCATTAGCTGGACCAGCCTGAAAACAAGTGTTTTTAGCATGATCTGAGCTAAAGAAGCACAATTTATGATACCATTGTTAGAAGAATTTTCTGCTGATTTGAAATATGTTCTTTGATCGGAATCTTGTTCAACCATTTTGGAGATTTCTGACTTTCCCTATTCAAGTAGATAGGAGCTGCACTTTTATGCAGCTTGTATCCATAGCAAATAGCCGCCCAGGAGTGGAATCCTTTGGTGATCGGTTTCAAGACTCGAGTCAGTGGGATGAATCAAAATCCCTGTAATCTAGCTACCTACCTGACCCTACATTAACAAAATATTAAACAGTGCATCTGCAAACAAATGTTGCTTGACCACTTCTTAGAACTAATTTTTTGCAAGAACTTTTAACCTTATGGTCCCAGGGTGGTTGTTTAATGGATGTATAAACTTCGTATCCCTCAGGTTCCCACAGGTATATGTATATATTTTGTTCTATAATTGAGAACCCAACAAACTTAATTTTGTAAAGAAATGTGGGCTTGTGCTATTTTACTTTAAAATAAATGGATGTTGGTTTGATATGTAATCCAATGTAATGGCATTTGTAAATTTTTTATCAGTTCAAATACTTTTGAGGCCACTGTGCTTGCCAAGTGACATACTAAAATAAGGGGAAGTTCCTAGATCAATGAGTTTACTGCATGCCTGTGTTATAGGATCTGAAGATCACAGGCCACCCCTTCCTGGATATGAACCTGAAAACTTTGTGTCAGCAGCCCAGATCCATGACCATTGGGCAACCACCTCCCACATAGGAGGTCAAAGGATCTTTGTTCAAAGAAAATCCAATTTTCTTTGCACTTTTCAGACTCATGTATTCCTGCCTTTTTCAGAGCAACCCTTCATGCTTCCCTCCTCCTCTGCCCCTCTACCACATCTGTTCTGCCTGTAAACACTATCTGGTTTGCTGAGATTAAACCTTTATACAGTACACACCACAAGTAACTTGAGGGCTGAGTTGCACTTCACACTTAAACACACAAAAACGATTTCTGTAAAACAAGAGAAAGCCTGCAGAATCAACCAACAGCATTAAAATTCAGCAAACCGCATTTCAATTCTTTAGTTGCTCCTTCAACACAAACAAACAAACATAATGGACCACAAGCCTGTCAAAAAAAAAAAAAAAAAAAGACAAGAAGCATGAGTATTTTGTAGTAATCTTTATAAAGAACATTGATTTAGTCACAGGTGACTTTACACAAAGGTCATTAGAGACACAGCACATCAGAACATATTGCAGGCACATTCTGAATCAGTCATTTGTGCTGGGGATTCACAGCTACATTTTTGCCACTCCATGCTGATAATAATTCACTTTCTCTGACAAAACAGACCCCCCAACACACACACACAAAAGTGTAAAGTCACTGCAAGACATGACAAAACCCAAGCATGAAAATAGTTGCATGCTCATCTACATTTACAACAATTAACAAGACTTCAAGAACACTTCTTTTGTACATTATTGTGAGTTCTCAATGGAAGCCTTATGATGATGTCAGTTTTATGTACATCTACTTACAGTTGGAGATCAGTGACTCCATGTGACAGATTTCAATTTTTTATTTACATTGGCAGTCACATTCTCTGCCTCCACTTCTAAACATATAGTTGCTGATAATAGGAGCAATATCTGTACAACTGTGAGGCATAATTTCTGTGCGAATGCTCCAGTGGAAATACAAATATAGAAAGCAAATATGGGAACATCTATTATCAGTGCTGACAATAAATGAGAGTTGTTTTTTTATAAATAGATTTTCTAACTTCTCGTACCCCTAGGTCATAACGTACTCTACCAAAAGTGTGCCCTTCTTGCTGTAGAGCAATGGTTCAAAACTGGTTTTGCTTCAGGACCCAGATTTAAAATTGGACATTACGTAGAGACCCAAAACATTACGAAAATAATTTCTGAAAAATCAAACATTGAAATGTATTAATATTAATAATAGTAATATACTGTAATATTAAATAAATAAATATTCAATATAACACTCATCTCCACAGCCAATAAAAGCACACTAAATATCTTGTGGTCCGCATAAATCATGTCTATCCTTTTTGCAAGTGAACCCATATTTAATGATATTGGAATAGTTTTCTCCACCCTTTTAAAAGTTTATAAGCCTATTTATTTTTCTATCCTAAATATGCATGATTATGTGACTCGTTGAATTGTATTATTGGCATTAAGCATTGTTTTTTTCCCTTCTGTCCGTGACCCTATCAGAACAGATCTGTGACCCAAGTTTGGGTCGTGTCCCACCAGTTGAGAACCACTGCTTTAGAGCCTTTCCTCACCAGAATTCCATAAGAAGTAACTGTGGCACTTTATAGGTCACCACACTGCTGCTGTATTTCTCCATACTGCTTTAAAATTAGTTACTGGAATCACAATATTCCAAAGAAATTAGTACAGGTACTGCATCTAACATAACCATGTTCAGTCACAGGTATTATTCAGTTTTGAGATTAAATATAAAATGGCATTGTTTCCTTTATGGCTGTACCCTAAAAGACAGGTCAGGTGAACTGGCCAGCACTTGAGAAGCTATAACAATAGTTCTAGGTGAAGTGTACACAGCTGAGGAACTAAAGTGTAAGTGCACTGCTACTGCCACAAAATGAACACATTTAGACTGCACTAGAGTCCTGGAGGGAGCGCACACTTGGGATCTCTGCATGCTTTGATGTGGTCCAGAGACAGTTTTAGACAATGGATCCTTTAGAGGAGGACAGATGAATGGAGCGAATGCGTGTGGCCAGTGTCTTCTCCAAGTCATGCAAAACATCAGGGCAGCAGTTCTCCACTGGCGTGTTATAGAGAAATTGTTTAAATGGCTCCAGCTCTATAAGAACCGCCATGTTTTTCAGAAAGTAGCCCTCGATGTAGGCAGACAGCTCAGGTGCCTCCAGGAACTAAGAGTGAAGTGAGGAAAGAGCGTTCCATACACATATATCATGGAAAAGTAAATATGATGACATGATAGCTAACATATATTAACTGCTCTTACTTTAGCATGGTTGTAGATCTCCACACAGGTTTCTGTGTTGATGTTCTTAGCACAGATGATCTCACAGTGTCTCTGTAAGGCTTCTAGCTGGAAGAACTTTGATGCAGAAAGGAGCTGGCAAAGAGAAGACAGAACCAGAGAAAAGTACCTTAACACCAAAGGAAATAAACCTCAATATAATCCTTTCAGTAAACATATAGTTCAAGCTCTAAAATCTGATCAGACGAGCCTTGTTCAAAGACATTGTAAAATAACAGACATACAGTATGCACACACTTTTATCATATTACTGTTGCCGCTGTTTCAGAAATGCAATGGGGTCAACAGCAAAATTGCAAATATGCGTATTTTGATTGAAAAAAAAATTACATGGAAGTAAAAGCTAGTATTTAGTATTTATTCTCTCTATATACTTTTTGATATGTTTTAGTTGACATAATATTTTTTAAATATTTAAAATTGTTTCCCCAAGTTAAATGTCAACCCTGTTACCATATGAACCCCTTTTTAAAATAATGTACAATTCCATAAATAATAATAATACAATCTCTGTCACAATGAAATCATTATCCTCTCAGCATGTAAACTCCACAAGTACAAGCAAGTGTCTCCTCTTTTTTATTATCTTATACTTTTATTAGGTTTGTCAGTAGGGGATGATTTTATATTGTCATCCCTGTTACCATAATTTTGTATAGAAAACAATTTATAATTAAAAAGTAGATATTTGAAAAAGGTAAACGCCATTCTAGTGTGGATAACACTAGCAAAATGTATGCGTTTTCAAATGAGGACTTGGCCTTAAAGGGATAGTTCACCCCCAAAAATGAAAATTCTCTCATCATTTACTCACCCTCATGCCATCCCAGACATGTATGACTTTCTTCTGCTGAACACAAACAGAGATTTTTAGAAGAATATCTCAGCTCTGTTGGTGAATACAATGCAAGTGAATGTGACCAGAAATCTGAAGCTCAAAAAAGCAGATAAATGGAGCATAAAAGTAATCCATAAGACTCCAGTGGTTAAAGCCATATCTTCAAAAGTGATATGATAAGTGTGGGTGAGAAACAGATCAATATTGTGATGACTTTCAGATAAAAAAGGACTTGAATATCAATCTGTTTCTAACCCAAACTTATCATATTGCATTTGAAGATATGGATTTAACCACTGGAGTCTTATGGATTACTTTTATGCTCCTTTCTATGCTTTTTGGATCTTTAAAGTTCTGGCCACCATTCACTTGCATTGAAAGGAACAACAGAGCAGAGATATTCTTCTAAAAATCTTTGTTTGTGTTCAGCAGAAGAAAGTCATACATGTCTGGGATGGCATGAGGGTGAGTAAATGATGAGAGAATTTTCATTTTTGTGTGAACTATCCCTCTAAAAAACCTTCTTTGTCTGATAGAATGTTTAAAATCTTACAGAAAACTACTTTAAAAATCCTTTTTTTTTTTTTTTTTTTTTGGAATGGAAAAGGCAGAGATTTTGCGGAATGACCCAATAAGCCACAAGAGTCTGTGCACTGAAGTCATTAAACTGTGGTTACAGCTATATCATTACTAACAACAACTCTTAACTGTGGTAATTCACTGCCTCTCATGGCGTAATGCTTCAATAATCCTCTACAAGAGATATACTGTATGTGCCAAGTTGTATTACACAGTTAAAAGACTGAAATGGATTTAATAATACTTACATCCATAACCTCTGTGTTTCTAATGTGAAGTGCATCTGTTCCACCACAGTACAGATACTGCATCACCAGCTGTAAAGGAATATATAATATAGAATGATGAGCTCTCCTTTCACTCTCATTAAAAGTTGCATTAAAAATAGCAAGCCACATTTGTTTCTTCTTCTTTCAGAGCATTAGCAGAGCAGCCAGGCTGTACCTGAAATACACTGTATTTGACGTGGCTGATTTCGATACAGGTGTTCTCCGCAGCTGGTCTGTTTGCAAGAAGTGATTTAAACCTTTGAAGAAAAACAGGAAACAAAAGTAAATTCAACCCAAAGAGTAATTAAGAAGGAAAGAAAACCATGCTCTTAACCATCATATCTGTGCTGTTTATAAGAAATTGTAATTATAACAACAAAAACATACAAGTTAAACACAATTAAAACAGGTACAAGTAAAACAGTCTCTTCGCATTATCCAGTGTGTCCTTTTAGTTGGATGCAGTACATTGACTGACCTGTTGGAAGCGGTGAAGAGCAAAACTTTGTGAGCGTAGAATGGCTTTCCCTCCACAAGGAAGGTCACATCTGACATCTCCTTATTGTTTAGAAAATGAGAATCTGACACACAAACATTCACAGAGGTTGACCAAAGTTACAAGTACATTTTTTGTTCAGCACAGAATAGGAAGAATAGGCAGAACCACTCACAGATTACATTTTTCACTTGACATCTCTTTAAAAAAAGAGAGAGCTGTGTTTAAATGTAAAGCTCACACATTTTTTGTGCTGACTTTCCAGCAGAAGCAGTGTCTGATGTTACATACCCAGTCTTGATGTCTGTTTCCTCTTGATCTCTGTGAGTTTGGGGATGGGGTATGGACCATAGCACTGAGTAAATATTACTGCCAACTGCTGACTTATCACTTCATTCTGCAATCCATGGGAAACAGTAACATGTAAGACCCCTCTCATCAAGCACCATTTACAACATGTTTCTGCCTGCCTTGAGGGTGTTATAATGCCTACACCTATAAGTACTAAAAATGTGTGAGGGTCGTATGCAGAGAGTTGAATGACCTCCTAGAGGCCAAAATTGACAGAGAGATGCATATTAATGTTAACAGCAAAGTACAACACAGAATCACAAAATAAATGCAAGCAAATGCATGCCTGCCACTTAGTTTATTACAAAGTGCATGTCTGCCTGGGATTCGAACACAGGACTACTTACTCTCAATTCCTCCAAAGTTCATTATTTTTTTTTTTTTATTTAATGTAAAATTTAATTGTGCTATTTGTATGCGTCTTTCACTTTAAATGTCATATTAATTGATCATTTATTGTCATTTATTATGGAGGGGGTTGTTGCACCAACTGAACTTCAATCCACACCACTTAAAGTAAGCTGAGTCAGTTTTTGCACTTGTTGTATTTTGCATAGTCTGCATAGTAAAATCACAGTATTCGCTATCTGTTCTTGGGAAGTTTTAACAGGGTGTTTTTCGTAATAGTACTTTTTTTTTACCGAGGTAATCGGAGTACGCTAAGTGCAGGAAGATGCTTAAATCCCTGTCGGATCACTCTCTCAGCAGTTTGAAACATCAGCTTCTCTGAGGAATTGTTAGAAGCTCCTCATCAAATTGACATTTCTCTCATCCTGCCAGCCTCTGCCTCTACAAATCACCTGCTGTCAGCGCTACGCTGCGAGTTCCTCCCTCTCTCGCTCCCTCAGCCTTTCTTTGTTCTAACAAGCAGACACACGTTGTTTGTGAAGGTTGAGCATGGTGCGGAAACTGTCAGTCATTCCTGCAGGGCTCAGAATGAGGTTCCTTGACAAACATGCTCACACAAACATACACACACCAAGACTCCTGTGCCCCAGTGGAAGGAAGTCTGCATTTATCTTTCCTTCCTGCACTGTCTAATCTGCCGTCGAGGAAGTAGATTGGGACATGTGAGCCAGGTCCAATGGTCAGTGTTTGAGGGTACAGTTGAAGTCAGCAGTATATATACACCTTAGCCAAATACATTTAAACTCAGTTTTTCACAATTCCTGACATTTAATCATAGAAAACATTCCCTGTTAGGTCAGTTAGGATCACTACTTTATTTTAAGAATGTGAAATGTCAGAATAATAGTAGAGAGGATGATTTATTTCAGATTTTATTTCTTTCATCACATTCCCAGTGGGTCAGAAGTTTATATACACTTTGTTAGTATTTGGTAGCATTGCCTTTAAATTGTTTAACTTGGGTGAAACGTTTTGGTTAGCCTTCCACAAGCTTCTCACAATAAGTTGCTGGAATATTGGCCCATTCCTCCAGACAGAACTGGTGTAACTGAGTCAGGTTTGTAGGCCTCCTTGCTCGCACATGCTTTTTCAGTTCTGCCCACAAATGTTCTATCGGACTGAGGTCAGGGCTTTGTGATGGCCACTCCAATACCTTGACTTTGTTGTCCTTAAGCCATTTTGCCACAACTTTGGAGGTATGCTTGGGGTCATTGTCCATTTGGAAGACTCATTTGCGACTGAGCTTTAACTTCCTGACTGATGTCTTCAATATATCCACATAGATTTCCTTCCTCATGATGCCATCTATTTTGTGAAGTGCACCAGTCCCTCCTGCAGGAAAGCACCCCCACCACATGATGCTGCCACCCCCATGCTTCACGGTTGGGATGGTGTTCTTCGGCTCACAAGCCTCACCCTTTTACCTCCAAACATAACAATGGTTAAATTTTGTTTCAAAGGACATTTCTCCAAAAAGTAAGATTTTTGTCCCCATGTGCACTTGCAAACTGTAGTATGGCTTTTTTATGGCAGTTTTGGAGCAGTGGCTTCTTCCTTGCTGAGCAGCCTTTCAGGTTATGTCGCTATAGGACTCGTTGTACTGTGGATATAGATCCTTGTCTTCCTGTTTCCTCCAGCATTTTTACAAGGTCCTTGCTGTTGTTCTGGGATTGATTTGCACTTTTTGCACCAAACTACATTCATCTCTAGGAGACAGAATGCATCTCCTTCCTGAGTGTTATGACGGCTGTATTGGCCCATGGTGTATATACTTGCATACTATTGTTTGTACAGGCATTTGGAAATTGCTCCCAAGGATGAACCAGACTTGTGGAGGTCCACAAATTTTTTTTCTGAGGTCTTGGCTGATTTCTTTTGATTTTCCCATGATATCATGCAAAGAGGGACTGAGTTTGAAGGTAGGCTTTAAAATACATCCACAGGTACACCTCCAATTGACTCCAATTAGCCAATTAGCCTATCAAAAGCTAATTGGCTAATTGCCAAAAGGCTTGACATCATTTTATGGAATTTTCCAAGCTGCTTAAAGGCACAGTTGACTTAGTGTATGTACATTCTGACCCACTGGAATTGTGATATAGTCAATTAAAAGTCTGTCTGTAAACAGTTGTTGGAAAATTTACTTGTGTCATGCACAAAGTAGATGTCCTAAACGACTTGCAAAAACTAGAGTTGGCTAATATGAAATCTGCTGAGTGGTTAAAAAATGAGTTTTAATGACTTCAACCTAAGTGTATGTAAACTTCTGATTTCAACTGTATGTGTACTAAGGATACTTTCCACTACCTTAGCAAACCTCGCTGTTACATAATACTGCTGGAAGGCAACCACATGCTGCCCAATCCAAAATACATGAGGCTCTGCCTTCACTTACTGTTCAAATAAAGCAGTGTGTACCCCAAAGTCCTCGACTATAAAGATCCCAGGAGAAGTGAGGGGCCTTTCACACAGAAGGCATTATTGCGTTCAAAAACAGCTATTTATAATAGAATGGAATAGAATGCAGACACTTTTTCATATATTTTTGGAGGCTGCTTTATACATTTGATTATTAATAGACATAGTAGTAGAGAAAGACAGCAAATCAAGAGGACAGAAAAGGGAATGGGATAGAAACATGAGCACCACAGCTCAATATGTATAAATGACCACAAGGCCACAGCTCCAACGTAAACTTCTTTTACATTAATATAGTATCTTAAAAATGCGGTGCTCATGGCATGAGACGCTGAAAATGGTCAAAGACGTCTGTCTAGTGCATGTTTACATAGAAAAACAACTAATAGTAAGGAATTATGTACAGTCAGCCCATTGTTATTGCAAAATAAACCACGACAGGGTGATCAGGACCCCGACACGAAACAGAGGGATCTTGTATCACCCTGAAGGGGTTTATTTTACAATAACAACTGGCTGACTGTACACTTACCTGCTTATTACATGGCTACTAACCAAATAAATAAATAAACGGACATAAACTATTGATTTGTGTTGAAATTATGTAATTATGTGAGAAGAAAGCAATCGCTGAATTCAACCTCCGGTTTGCGTCAGAGTTCTGTTGGTGTTTATTTTGTAAATAATGAAGTCTGACTGCTCATTATCCAGCTTATTACAAGACTACTTGCCAAATAAAGAAATAAATGGACAATAACTTGGAAGAAGACTCCTAAGCAGCATGTTCTTGTACTGGTACAGCATGACATTAACAATGCCAAGCCATGGGTTCAATTCCCAAGGAATTCTGATAAAATGTATACCTAGAATCTACCTGCAAGTCGGTTTGGATGAAAATGTCTTCCAAATGAATAAATGCAATGTAAAATGTGTTGTAGCCAGTTTTGCATGTGTGTTCACCTTGCTGGCACGCAGAATCTGGAACATGAGTGGGAGGCCGTGTGTTATGAGCTCCTCTGTGTACTCCTCCTCTTCAATTGAGCTGAACTCCTTCAGCAGACCCTGGATCAGAGGCCGCCGGTGCTGCAGGAAACAAGTTCGCAGGGACTCCAGCCAGGTGTGCAGCGTCCAGGGAACCCCTGATACCCATAAAAATACATACGTTTTTCAGTATGTGGCCAGCAATGTGGAGCCACCTTTGACCTCTTTACAATAGTACATTTTGCACAACATCTATTTCTGTGTACTAGGATAGGTAAATGATAACAGAATTTTCATTTTGGGGTGAAATAGCATTACTTATGTACTGTATAATCAATAATAATAGTGATGCTTGCCTTAGGATAACTACTGTATTATTTACGACTTAAGCTATGTTAAATCCATTCTGGTAGCATTATTTTATAACATTAGATACTGTTTCATCACTGACCTAAGCTTCTGATATCCAACGTGATGTCAACATAGCCATGTTCAGAACTATGATACATCGCCTCTCTCAGAGCTTTGAGTTTGGCCTTCCCTGTGCGGGTTGCTTCCATCTTTAGGGAACTCCTCTCTTCCATGTCTGATCCCTCCGCCAAGATCTCCTGTAGAGACAGCACATCTGCCTTTCCCTTTTCTGACTGCGACAGCAGCTTGCAGAACACGTTCCTGCAGCACAAGAGAAGATAAAACAATTTTGCAGGTTTTATTAATAAATTAAGAGACTCTGTGAGTGTGTGCGTTCGACTAATTACTAATGCATTACCTGTGTCCGTGTGCTGCAGCCAGACTGTAGGAATTCATGTCCCCGTGTGGTGCAGTGGAGATGCCGTTGCGGTACATGGTCCCAACCATGGGGTCTGCTCCTCTCTCCAAAAGCAGACTGACCAGCTCAAAGTTCCCTACAGCAAACAAAATGCTGAGTTATCTCTTGTGGCTTTTACTGGCTGATAATTCAGTAACTGGAGAAGGAAGTGACATCCATTTCAAGTCTGCAGTGTGAGCTTTCTTACCTGCAGCGGAAGCTAACTGCAAAGGCGTTTCAGTGTAGTTCTCCATTCCATCCTGTAGAGAGCCCTCCACATTAGCTCCAGCATCCAGCAAGAGCTGAGAGAAAAGGAAGATGAGACAGAGATAGAAAGAGAGATTGAGATAAGCTACTAAAAAGCTGAAGTATGTAACTTTTTCAAAATATCTCCTATCCCAGCTTAATATGCATAGAAAACTATAATAATTCATAGGTTAATTTTCTTGAAAATGGTAAACACTGTGTCTCTGTCATGCTATGAACATTCCTGTGTTTGTTTTGAGCGATCCGCTTAGACCCACCCCAACAACATTACTCAACCAATGTCGTGAGTTGGGGGCAGGACTATCTCTTTGTTTGATCAACTACAGGCAAGGGGCGTATTTAGAAAGTTGTTTTGAAAACATTGTTTATTTTTGCCATTCCCTTCGGTGGGGCTAGTGGTGCAGAAGTTACATACTTCAGCTTTAATATGTTAATTTGGTCAATTTAAAATAAATCCTTGTACAATTCCTATAACTTGGTACATTTGGTCAAAGGTGAAGTGCGTAATTTTTTCGATGTTAAAATAATTTCTCCTATTCCAGCTTAATATGCAAAGACAACTATAAATACGCAATTTGTAGGTTGATTTCCCCCAGAATGTCAAATTTTGGCGCTAATAAAACATTGCTCTGTTTGTGTGAGCATTCTGACCAGCCTGACCCAATAATATAGGCTCAACCAATTGTGTGAGATTGAGGTGGGACTATCTGCTTGACCCACTAGTGGAAGATGGGGTTAGTGTACGGAAAACCTGATTGAAAACAGGCATTATTTTTGTAATTCTGTTTGGTGATGCTAGTGGTGCAGAAAAAACACTTCACCTTAAAGCAAATGTTGTCACGGTCCTGTCACTCTGTCAGTCTGGGTTTTTGTGTGACAGGATCGTGACATCATTGTTCTATGTCTGTCTTGTGTTTCGTTTTCTGTCTTTGTGTGAAAGCATGGCTTAGGTTGTGGTTTCTCTGCCGTGCGCTCTTCGGTCGGTCTTGTTTCATGTCCGGAGCATGGTGTCTGGATCCTGACTTCCCTGTCTGATTCGGTTTTGGTGTCGGGATCTGGACACTCATGCTCCATGTTCTGTCTTTGAAACGGTATAAGGATGGGCAAGGAGGAGGCAGGAACAGGCTGAACAGTCAACATAAAGTTTAATGGTAAACATAAACTTAAACCAACATAAAACATAAGGACACACAACGCGGCCGTGTGCGTCTCTCTCTCTCTCTCTGGTGCCTGATTAGCCCGATTCAGGGCCAGCCGTGTGTCTTCACTGCCCAGCCCCGCCCTCCTCCTCATCACAGTCTTTTATTGGCATGAGTGCATTGCGCTTGTATCATCTTGGTGGTATGCACTTGCGTCAACCATTTATGTCTGTCTCTCGCGACCACGGGTGCACTTTGCGTTGTGCTCACATTGCGCTGCACACCCGGGTCACGATTTGTCTTCATGTTGTGCTGAGGTTCGGTCACTTCGGTCTGAGATGTCAGGTTTATTTGTTGCCAAACTCTTGCACAGGTGTGCTGTCTCGTTTTGTCGCCTGTTGCGTGCATCGCGATGTACACTCAGGCTTTGTCTGGTGTGAGAGTGCACGGCATCGCTATGTTGGTGTTGCCGTGCATTCTCTAGTCTTATCTGTCGGTTGGCATGAGCGCATGTTGCCTTTTGTCTTGGCAATATGCGCTCATGTCATTCGGGCATCTGATTCTTGTGAGAGCACGTGGTTTTGTTTTGTTTCTGTATTGCCACATGTCTCTCAGTCTCACGTCATTCCCCGCCTCCTTGTTTGCCCATTATTAGTTTACTAGTCACACCTGCCCTGTCTGTTAACCGGTTTGATTTCTCTCCATATATTAGTCTCCTCGTGTATGCTGTCCAGTGTGAGTTCGTCTTGTTTCATGTTTCATATCAGTCCAGTTTCTTGTCTGACGGTTTTGGTCGGTCCTGGACACAGTTCATTTGCCCCCAGCCCAGCTTCAGTGGGTTTCCAGCCTTGACTGTGTTTTCCCCTATGGGGTGGTTTTTGTTCATTTTTGAATTTTTTGGTTTGAATTAATTCCCTTGTTTTTTACTCTGCATTTGGGTCCTGATTCTCTGCAAACTGTGACAAATGTTATTAAACAGATATTTATCTTTTTTTCTCTTTCAAATATACACAAATATACATAACTGATTATTATCACCTTCAGGCAGAAACACGTGAGATCATGCAGCACGAAAGGGGAAACAAGCTATGGCAATTAATAATGATTTTTAATGCCTGTCAGCTCAAACAGTAGGTGAGGGTTATAAAAAAATAGAACGTGCTGATATTTGACTTCTGTTAGAAGTCGGTCAAACTTTATTGTGGAAACTTTATAGGGCCCAGGCATAAGCCCAAATACTTGACTGTCAAAACTTGTGTCTTTAGTAAAGAGTTTCAAACATCTTCTCACAAGATATTAAGAGATGTACATTGGCAATATTTTCTTATTTTTTTTAAATAGTTTACTCAATTTAGTTGTATTGACTATTCAACATTCAAAATGATTTTATAAAAATAGAAAAGACATTTAAAAAGCTAGATTACTTTTTACAGTGTAATGAAAAGCAATTTCTGCCCTGGCATTAGCAGCTCAGCCTATAGTCAGCAGGAATGAAAAATGTTAAATAAGCAAACACAAAACGAATCAGAATGATATTATGACTAAATGGTAAATGAGTGAGCACCAAGCACCCCAATTCATGAAGACGTGGTTTTCAGGAGAAAACAGATGAATACACTACAGGAATTACATTCTGAATCAGCATAAAACAACTTCACACAGTTGTTAATATCTAAATCTGTGCTAAAGCTCAGGGTGGGAGAGAAAGGTCACTACCTGCACCACAGGGATGTGCTGGTGAAGCACAGCGAAGGTGAGAGGCGTGGCCTGCCGTGTCTCTGGGAAGACTGAGGGATACTTGTGCACTGTGTTTGGCACCTAAGGGAGATACAGGGGGCAGAGCAGGGCAAAAATGAGAGAGATGGAGACCTTTAAAGCCCTGTCCAGGGAAAAGCACATGCTGCGCTCAGCTGAAAGTATGGAAATACTGTAGAAGTGTATCTTTGGAGGAGCTGTATTCTATATCAGTGGCTGCCTGCACTGTAGCTTTGGTTATTCAGAAATGTTTGGGTATATATATATATATATATATATACAGTATATACACAGGGGTCCAAAATTAGAGTCCATATTGAAAATCTTGGATTGTTTACATTTAAAAAAATTAAAATTTTGGTATTTTGACAAATTTAAAACAAAGAAAAGTTATGACATAAGAAGACAAATAAATATTTAAGATTCTGCAATGTTTCTAGGTCACTAATCAAATGTAAACCAATTTTTGACAAAGCATGTTCTTTGTACAAAAGATCAGATTTTCTTGCTTCCACAGAAACAAACAAGATGCTCATTGGAACATTCTCAAATCATGCTTGGATAATATGGATCACCAGATTTTGCTCAAACCCTAGGAGTTATTAAGGCAACCAAAACAATAAATAAATACTGTATATATATATATATATATATATATATATATATATATATATATATATATATATATATATATATATATATATATATATATATTCACTTAAATTGCTATGCAGTTAATTTGATTCACAATGTAAAATTATTTAATTAGAAGAATAATGCAAAATAGAAGCATTTTCATGAGTATTCTTAGACTTTTGGACCCCAGTGTATAAATACTTCTTTTTTATTTCTGCTCCTATTATAATTGTTTTTCTAATTTATAATTTCAGCACATTTGTACTTGGCAAGTAAAGCTTCTAAAGTATGAAATCTAATGCTCAACAAACCAGACCTTAAGGTTAACTACATACTAATATGGTACCCAGTCTTCTGGATTATATGCTAGGACAGTAAAAACAAATAAAACGTTTTTGATATAGTCAGGATAAAGTAATCCTGGTCTCAGACTTTTTAAAGATCTACAGTTTTTTGAGTAGGAGGTCTGATTTATAACAGATGTATATTACATTGTCCACACTATTTATGACACACAGTTGCAAGCAGTATTATTTCCTGGCTACACTGACTTATTCCGGTAACATCTGCTAAACCTATTCTATCAAGGTGGAAACAGTGACAAATAATAAGTGTGTTTATTTGACAGAAATCTGTCTGTGCTATATTCTGGCGCAGAGTCTGGGAGAACTTGCTGATTCACACCTTGTGACAGTGAATTCCTACAAATGCATAACTCCCCCAAGAAAAATGTCTCAGGAGCATGCAAAGCAGTCTTGAGTTTTCTCCTGTCATACCACAACACCAAAACACAAACACTACATATGAGGCACTATGGGCAGGATGGATGTACAGAATGTCTATACAGGAAAAGAACACAAAGGAAGATGCAGTGACAAACCTCACTGTTGATGTCAGCTCCTGCATCCAGCAGCATCTGAACCATGGCTTCGTCACCTCTGGCACATGCATACATCAGAGGGGTCATGCCCTGGAAAACACACAAAAGACAAATCAAATCATGACCCGGCATATGACGGTCAGGTATGACTGGATAAAGACAGTATTTTTTTCATCCTCTGATTATGGGCTAATAACAGAAGCTTTTGTTATAAGTGACAATATGCTGAATTTAATTAAAATAGACTGCTTTATTATTTTACATAAGATGTTGGACAGAACCTTATAATTCAAGCCTTGTGTTGATAGAAACCAAACTCCTAGAAAGCCACACTACTCAAATCAAGAACTGGAAAATAAGATGACAAGACTGATCAGCTGAGAAACAAAGTGAATTGCAAACGTTTTCACTCCCTGAGCTCAATAATATATAGAGCCATCAGTAATGGAAAGAGCACTGCTGTATTTCCTAAGAGCTGGCTTTGATTAACAAGGTCAGCCGTTAAACACTGCGAATGCTGAGAGGAACTGAGCAAACTAATGCGAGTCATGTTGAGGTTCTATACGAAGGGAAAATTTGACATGGAACAAAAGCAGGTATTATGTATTATTTGGGTCATTCCTTTTTTATCAGATACTTTTATCCAAAGAATCTTAAAGTAGCAAAATTTAACCCAGGAACTGCTTCTCCTGGGTATTGAAGCTGCAACCCTTGGTTCAGAACCACTAAGCCCCACCATCCCATTCCATGTTGTCTCATGAAATGGGATTTTGCAGCTTTTAGTCCATGTCTGTTAGCTTAAAGGTGCTGTAGGTGATTTTTTTTCATGGAAAGGTATGCAAAATTGTACATAATCCCTGAAATATATGAATGAAATAAACAGCAAACAAAAATGTCTCCGTGGCCAAGCTCTCTTACGCTTTCTACCTGTCAATCATTTTGCGTGTTCTCATAGTATTGTACTTGCAGAAAATTATTGAGGCTTAATACCATTTTTATGCCATTATGTTCATAACAGTTGTCAGTATATATATACCAAATATACCAAATTAGCTTTATTGAGACTGACACTGAGCAGAAGCGGTTGTCAGAAAAAACAGCAGCAAAATAGCGCCCTCAACTGACAACTGTTATGAACATAATGGCATAAAAATGGTATTAAGCCTCAATAATTTTCTGCAAGTACAATACTATGAGATATATATATACATACATACATGTATATAAAATAGATGAATTATTGTAAGTGCTTTTATAAAATAATAAGCTTCAAATTTCTGCCTTTAAACCCTCCAAAAATTGGCCGCATTCACATCTATTATAAGTGCCTCACTGTAACTTTGATTTTTGCTCTTTTTAAAGAAAAGTAGTACGAGTCGAAATAATTTTTTGCTGTCAATTGGGCTTAACTTGTATTGAACCCGGAATATTCTTTTAAGTCCATGTACTGTGTATTGAAAAAATTAACTTTAAGGAGATATACACATTTAAATGGTAGAGTATTTCTCTTGCTGGAAAACAGACAAAAATATTGCCGACTCCTCACTTAGGGGCCAATAAAATGCTCTCTCTAGAATGAGAATGCCCCCATGTATGTATAATAATGTTGAATCTGCCAATGTGTCTCATTCAAACCTGTTCACTCATACTGTTGATTCCGCCTGGCCCCAGCAAGTTGATGGCCTGGTTGACAAGGTCAGTGCGGCCGCAGTTGAGCATGCGGAAGCCCAGATCCTGCAGGAACTTAGCCTCAGTTGAGGCAGCATCCAGTTTACGTGACACGCAGAAACAGTCATCTGTCCTGGGGCACAAACGCAATAACAAATTTCTGATGTCTTAATCCTCTACAAACAACTTGAGTCACATATTCCAACAAAATTAAACATTCTCCCTATGGGCGAATCTTTCATTAAATTGATATTTTACACAAAATATCATAATTTACTCACCCTCATGTTGTTCCAAACCCATTTGACTGGAACACAACTGGGAGATGTTAGACAGTATGTTAGTCTCCAGTCACCAATCATTTTCATCTTTCCATTCTATGAAAGTGAAAAGTGACTGAGGCTCTCATTCTGCCTAATATCTCCTTTTGTGTCTCACAGAAGTTTTGGAACAACATAAGGGTGAGTAAATGATAACAGAATTTACATTTTTGGGTGAACCGTCCCTTTGAAACAGTTTTAACACTTTGCTCTTTGCTTATTAGCAATTAAAATGCAGTTATGGTGCAGTGAATGCCTTATGTGGGGTACACAATGTTTTCCAAACCTAGATTGTTTATAAGCCATTTTCATGTCACTCATAATGGGTAGTAATATCTGATAGTGGGATGTTTATTCAATGGCACCATGCTTACTTCAGCTGGCGGGGTTCACAGTCCACCCCTGGCAGCAGGAGTCTGGCTGCCTGCCGAACATCATCACTATCCACTGAAAAGCTGCGTCGATGCTCTGCGTGTGCCAATGCCACTCTGATCCACTCCATCAGAGGAGGCAGTACTAGAAATGGCCTGCAGGGGGAGACAAAATGTGATTTACCTGTATATATTTATCTAAGAATACATAAAATTCATTTTTCTGCAGTACATAAATTATAATATATATTATTAATTTTATGTAGTACATAAATCATAAAAGATAAAAGGAGTTACATTTAACCACAAAGCAACTGATTTAATCAGTTTAAATGGCCAAAGTCCTTTTCATGACCTTGGGGAATGAACAATGTGCTAATGGTTTGGCTTCTAAGAGTGTGAGCAGAATCTCATATTAGCAGAGTTGAGCAACATCTACAGTGATGTTCATATGTAGTCTGAGAATATATATACTGTATATTCTGCCAAGGTTCAAATGTTCACAAATACTCTGTTAAATCTACCAATAAGTATGTACTTAAATAGTTTTTTAAATTGCATTTTTAAAATGAAAGCATGACATTTCTGTTCCATTACAAACAAAAACAAAATTGACAAAATAATGACTGTTTCTAGCAAGTTTCCCTGACACTGTCTCTGTTTACCACTGGTTGTACAAACGACTACACAAACAACCATTGGTTGTGCCAACGTTGCAATGACAGGCTGACCGGGATGCTCAAACAAACAAAGCAACATTTTGATAGCGCCACAGAGACACAGTGTGTACACTATTTTGCCGAATCACTTATAGTCGTCTCTGCATATAAAGCTGGGATTAGAGAAAATATGTTTACACTGAAAAAAGTACAGACATTTCCTTTAAGATATTTTAAGATAACATAAAATACTGTATCTACAGCCCGGTCAGTTTCCATCAGATACAGGAAGTGAGCATTTTGAATACTATACATTTATTCATAATGTGGTATTATTTAATCGCATTGCTTTTGCTTTGCAGCCTGTTTCACAGCATTTCACATTTACAGTCCTGTGCATTTCATCATTACTGTGTCAGCTTGAATAAATGACTGCTTCACTTAAGGCAAGTACCTTGAGGGACTCTCTTACAAAAATACCCTGCCACGTCATTTCCAAGACATGTTTTGCAAGACTTTGTGACACAATATGGAAGTGTGTATATTCAACGAAACATTTCAGTTTGTAGAGTCAATTTTACTTCTTTAAATCGGATTTGATACCGCTTAAAACATATAAACCATTCATGCCCTGGTGCATGCCCACCAGCATCATAAAGTTAAGTAGAATTTACTTATATTTTTACCTTTGAAATTCACTCAAATCTGTGAATAAAGGCTTTTATACTTTGGGATCGATACTTGAGAACTCATTTCACATATATCAAACAATCTTATATGTAAAATGTATTCATATGCAGGCCCCGACAGAATCTGTAAACTTTTTGAAACATTTTCTACACTGATTTTGTTGAAAAAACTATGGAATTCTGCGGAATGGATTTCAGTACTACAGCTTTAATGACGGCTGAAAGCATTACCAAAATAGCAAAAAATATTTACAGTATATGTTAGAGCTTATTCCATACAATGAAAGTGAATGGTGACCTAAGCAAACATTCTGCCGACATCATGAGGGTGAGTAAATGATTTTCATTTTCGGGTGAACTATCTCTTTTAATTTCTACAAGCTTGAATTGCATATAAATGTAGAATTTGTTCAGTATTTTCAAGTTTGTGCTTGAACTAACACATCTAAATCTTAAAGTTCTAAAATGTTTTCTGCTATATTTAAAATCATTTTCTTTAATGTATGCATGCAGTTGATACAGCTAAAGTCTTCTCACCTCTCAGTCTGTAGGGTGACTTTCGAGGGCTCAACGTTGGGGTTCTCCCACTCCATTTGAGGGCAGTGCATGAAGTAACAGAGTGTATATAGAGCCTCAGGCTCCCAATGGATCAGACTGCTTTTCTGAGGGAGCGGTGTGCCGTTGCTGTGGTTCTTAATGCTGAGAGGCTGGAGGTGATGCATGGCTCTGGATACCAAATCACCTGCCAGGGTACAACAGAACTTTGGTTTGCTGGGAGTGATGGAAATGATGAAGGACAGTGCTGTCATTGAATTGATGTTACAACATAAGAAATTAGCCTCTCTGTCAATCTTTGTCTGCAAGTCAGCTCTTTGGAGTTTCTCTGCAGCATTTGTCAGCACTTAAATTCTCAAACAGTTCATCAAACAACACACCACCCAAACCTGTTATGTAAAAATGCCATGGTATGGCTGTACTTATCCATTCTGGTGGTCATCTTGTAACACACACACATACACACACATTTACTCATCTAAATGGAGACATCATAGACTTCTATTGTTTTATACTGTATTAAGCAAAATATTATTCCTACAGACTAATGCTAACCCAAAACCTGACCCTGACTCCTTTCACATTACAAGAATTAAAAAAATAATTTGCAATTTTCCCATCGAGAACTTCCCTGAATGTCCCTAAAAGGAGGTTTTGCCACATTTAGCTCACTTTTTTTTTAAATTAAATTAATAAAAAAAAAAAAAAAAAAAAAAAAACACATTTATTTTATGTATGAATAGTTTTTTCAATTGAAGATGTTCCCATGTGTCCTCCCATATATGAGAGCTTTTGTCAGATTTAACAAACTTCTGGGGACAAATTTGTCCCCAAACGATAGCTCAGTAAGTGTACACACACATTTACTTATCTAAATAAGGAAATATCATAGACTTATATTGTATTTTATATAACGCTAATTATAATTGCTACACTAACCCTACCCCTTAAATAATTTTTGGCATGTTAAGAGTAAAAAAAGAAAACAATTAATTAATACATTTTACCTTTGAGGACATCAGGAGATTTGTCAGATTTATTTGAAACACACACACATACACACATTTTACATGTGCACATTCAAATTAAATAAAATGTTTTGTTTAGAGCAGACTAGCAAATGAATGGTACTGAACATTCTAAAAGATGTAAAATCAAGTATGTCACAAACCTCTTTTCAAACAAGGCATTCATTACACACACATATAAAACATTCCAGCTCACACTCTAATGAATATTTCCTTTCATACATGAAAGTTTCAGGTCATTCATGGCATTTTTAATCCTTGAGACCTAATTCTTCTCAATGCGTACAAGTACAACCACTGCACCGCTTTCAGCATTAATGCAGCACAGTGACTCCCTAAAAGGCATGCTGGGAAACATGTATTCTCAAAAAGTTCAATAACTGCAGCAGTCACACTTGTTTTCGCAAAAACATTTCACATCTCTGTTAGTTCATATGAATTAACAAGCCTGCCGACTGTGCAAGATGAGCATTCAGAGAAATAAATCATTTGTTTAACTGTGGTCATTCAGATTTTCTTTGCCAATGCTGCAGATTTAATGAACAAAGCAAGAATAGAGCTATTGTAAAATAGGGAATACTGATCAGTTTGAATGGAAGCTATGTGGACTATCTGACAGCGAAGGCCAAAGATATGCACTGAAATTACACAGTAATTACAGGATTATGCACAATACGTTATCGGGATCTATAGCATTTATGTGCACGAAACAAAACGTAAGAATGCACCTGTAAGCACAGAGGCACACAGCGTTAGCAGTCAGAGAAGGTGGCAGGAGGCTCTCGAGAGGAGGAAAGGGACTGTATGCCACCTGGGGCACTTCTGTGACCGACACTCATCTCTTATTCATGATAGCGTGTGACATTTCCTCAAGTCAGTGGGGCAGCAGAAGAACTGGGGGAGAGATATGCTGAAGATTAACCAGCTAAACAAACAATGACTGCAAAATGTCTTTGTATATTAGTGATTGAATGTGTACCTCCCTACCAAGAGACCCAATCATCTACAGGTACTGCAGGCTAGTCGTATAAATAAACATAGCAGCTAAAGATAACACAACAAAGATGAACATTTCTGTTTGCTTGTGCGTTTTGGGATAAATATGATACTCTCATCTGTAACAGCAGACAAGGTGCCCTTCATCACTCACTAGATGGTGGAAATCGGGGATGCAGGATGGTGTTTTACTGTGAAAACTGAGCAGAATTGATTGGCTGTTCTGCCTCAGCCACGACATAAATAAAAGACCATGAAATAGGCAGGTGATCCGCATGGTTTTACGTAACTGGATGAAATATTGTATTTTTTTTATTATTATTTTTTACTTTTGACTGGAATCAGCTGGATCACTCAAACAACTGTAGCTGTTCTATTTAAATAAAATGTTTTGCACAGAACATCAGTTTATATAGTATCTTCTCTAATTTCTTCTGTTTCTGGGATAGGCTTGAGGTTGAATCTCTTGAAAATATTCTAAAATATATAATCTAAAATATAAAACATATATTACAAAATTATATATATTTTTATAATTTATAATATACAAAATAATAGAATTAAGTATATTCTCATTACTGTAATACAAAACATCTATAATGAACGACTTCAGGCTGGTGGAACTTACACCGGTCACCATGAAGTGTTTAGAAAAGCTGGTTCTCCAATCCATAAATTCCATGGTTCCAGACACGGTGGATCCCCTACAGTTCGCCTACAGCCCAAACAATCATCCCGCCGTCAGATCAGCGTGAGAGCTGCATTCACTGTCTGGGTCGCGCCCATGCAGAGACAGCTCTCATAGAGACAGACTACCCTTGCTGTGAGGGCATGAGTCTCAAGATACTTCGCTCGCGAATTACCCTCGTTCTGAGGGACGATTCAGCCTCCTGCGATCCTCCCACCCGAGAAGGCATGGAGGGGCCGCGAGTTCGAGCAGGATGAATTTGAGGTGGACCTCGTGCTGGCACATGCCCCACGAGCCCCTCAATCTTCATATACTGCGTCTATGCCGATACAGTATGTGCGTGACGAACTTCGGCCCTCTGCAGGAGCACTCAACCTCGTCATGTTCGGCTGTTCTGACGCTGGGGATGATGTTATGTCTCTCGCTGCATCTGGCGAGTGGTCAATGGAGGATGTTGCTGCCCCTTCCCCCAGCGAGGGCGAGGAGCGTGCACGAGCCACTGACAAGTTGATGCTTCGCATCCTTTCAAGGGCGGTTGAAGAGCTCGGTCTTTATGAATGGTTCTTGCAGTCCGAATGCCGTCAAGCCACCATGTTCTGCAGAACTGCCCCGTTCTTCCTAGAAGTTCATAACGAACTGAAAAAATCCTGGTGTGTGCCCTATTCAGCTCGCTTGCACAGAGATTCCACTCTCCTCACTAAAGTGGACCACGGGGAAGACAAAGGTTATGCCCAACTACCCCCTATGGAAGAGGAGGTAGAGACACATCTCTGCCCGGCGAGTAGCAGGGCGTGGAAATCACGCCCCATTCAGCCATGTCGACTGACATCCGCACTGGCTGGAAAAGCATACTCAGCGGCAGGCCAAGCAGGTTCAACACTCCACGCGATGGCGGTGCTCCAAGCTTTCCAAGCTAAGCTCCTCAAGCAAATGGACGAGCAAGGCTACGATCCAGAAGTGTTCAAAGAGCTACGCACCACTACGGACTTAGCGTTGCGAGCCACGAAAGTCACTGCACAGGCCATTGGCAAGTCAATGAGCAACCTGGTGGTTTTGGATCGTCACATCTGGCTGACCCTCACAGAAATGCGTGACATGAAAAAACCCTCTACTTGATGCTCCGGTGTCTCCAGCCAGCCTTTTCAGCAGCTCTGTGGATAGATTTTCTGAGTGCTTCATCACGACTCAGCAACACTCACAGGCTATGAGACATTTTATGGCAAAACGGAGCAGTACTTCATCACAACCGGCTCGCTCCCGCTCTGTCTCAGACCAACACCTGGCTAAAAATCCCACGCCTGCTGCATCAGCACCGCCAAATGTCACTACCAAGCTGACAGTAAAGCCACGCAAGTCGTGGACCAAACAAAGGCAACCGCCTCAGCGCAAGCTCCGCGCTGAGGGGAAAAACTCCCAGCGCAGCAAAAGTGCTCCTCATGCACAATTCTGTTTCCCTCTGTTGTTCAAAATGTTGTTCAATATGTTGTATCCGTGTCTCACATTCAATCACATGCAATAAAGAATGCAAAAAAGAGTACAGCGCTAGCTGCACATGCACGAGACGCTCACACTTTTTCAATAAAGAGCTTTCCCACTTCAAAGCCCACAACTTCCCAATGGTGAGCGGCGCATTATATCATACAATGAACAAACCAAATTGCCCTCTGTCCTGTTACACGGATGCGTGGCAAGCCCTTATGGGCATTTCCGACTGGGTGCTAAAAACGATCGAACATGGTTATATGATCCAATTTGCACGTCGGCCGCCCCGTTTCAACTGTGTTCTGTCTTCCCCGGTTCTGTCCGAAGACGTGCCGGTGTTACGAGCCGAAATATGCAATCTTCTCGCAAAGAACGTGATAGAGGTTGTTTCAGATGAATGAATAAGCCTGCTGTCCCGCTGTGCGAATGCGTGGCAAGTCCTCACGGGCGTACCAGACTGGGTGTTTAAAACGATTGAAAACGGTCATACGATTCAGTATGTATGCTGGCCATCTCGCTTCACCGGCGTTTTGCAATCTGTGGTCCGACCACAAGATGTGCCGGTGTTGCGCGTAGAGATTCACAATCTCCTCACAAAAAAACGCGATAGATACTGTCACAGACTGCGACACACACAGTGGAATTTACAGTTGTTATTTCCTCGTTCTGGAGAAGGAAGGCGGGCTTTGGCCCATTTTAGTTCTGAGACACTTGAATCATGCGTGATGCACCCATTCAAAATGCTAACTCAGAAACAGATCTTATCGCACATCCATCCTGGACAGGTGCGAAACGGACATGGCATGTCAACCACCTACAGCTACTGGCTGTTTTTCTAGCTTTGAGAGATTTTCATTCCAACATCGTGAATCACCACATTCTGATTTGTTCTGACAACACAACAGTAGTTGCGTATATAAGTCACCAGGACGCGCTGGCCCAAATATGGCCAGCGAAATGCAAGTATGCGTTTCCCCCGGTGCGCCTCCTTCATTCTGTCATCAGCAAAGTCCAAGTGGACATGAAAACAGTCCTGTTAACTGTGCTGAAATGGCCCAATCAGAACTGAAGAGAGACCTTCTCACTCAAACACAAGGCACGATTTGGCATCCCCAGCCAGAGCTGTAAAGCCTACACGTGTGGCCTTTGAATGGAGCACAGCGGATGAGCCAGAATTGGCTCAGTCAGTTATATACACCATTTTACAGGCTAGAGCACTGTCCACGAGATGCCTTTATACACTGAAATGGAATGTGTTCACTAATTGGTGCTTTTCACACAGCAAAGACCTAGTGAACTGCCCCATACCTGAAATTCATACATTTCTTTAAGAGCGAATGGATGCAGGGCTCACTCCATCAATGCTCAAAGTTTATGTGGTGACTATATCTGCGTATCACGCACCTGAAGCTGGCACCTCTATAGGCAAACATGATTCCATAATTCCTAATAAATCATAATTCCTTAAGGGGGCGGGGCAGCCAAATCCCCCTCGCCCAGCTACAGTCCCAACTTGGGACCTAACTTTGGTCCTAAAAGTGCTCGCGGTGCCTCCCTTTGAGCCTCTGGAGTATGTTGAATTGTATGTGCTTTCCTTTAAGACCGCATTCCTGCTGACTTTGGCCTCAGTAAAACGGGTTGGTGATTTGCAAGCACTGTCAGTTGTCAGTTTTATCTGTGTCGGTGCTTAACTTCTGAAGCTGGGCCTATGTTTTTGTCTGGACACATGAAAAACGGCATATTCCAGTTTGCAGTGATACTTTCTTCACCCCCCTGTGGTCAAATTTCGAGCTACATAAATACGTTTTCGTTGCTACGTCAGTGCACCCGTTTAAATTCATCAAATCTACGAAAATATAAGTACTATACATAAGTACTGTACAGCCTAGCTCGCCCTATTGAAAGGCACATGCGCAAACGCTGTTAAGATATTCAACATACAACGTCCGCCCTCATCAGAGGGCTCATAATCAAACATTGTTTATCTTTCAACAAAGGGTATTGCACAACAACGGCGCCCATATCATACGGCTTTAAGCATGTTGTTCATCCTCTAGCAAAGATATCACACAAGCAACGGTCACCCTCGTTGGAGGGCTCATAATCATACGTCATCAATCTTCGGCAATAACTGCCATTGTTGGAGGGCTCATACCATATGTTAATTATCTTCAGAAAAGGGATCACACAACAATGTCGCCCCATCATAAGGCTCAAACAAAACGTTGTCCATCCTCTGACAGATATCACACAATTAATGTTCATATGCAAGCATGGCTATCCTCAATCAAGGATATCACATGAACCATGCCCTCTTGTCTAATAAGGGTCATCAGCAAACGCAAGCACAGCTTATTCTATTGATAAGATATCAAACAACCATGCCAGGGATATCACAATTCATGCAAATATTGTCTATTCAAGCAATAGTAATCACACAAACCATGCCCCCTTTCTCATAAGGGTCATCAGCAAACGCAAGCAAGGCTTATCCTATCGCAAGGTATCACACTATTTCATGCATGTAACAAACCAGGTTCTTAATGTGGAAAGGATGAAGTGGGAACCGAGGGGGGAGAGAGAGAAGAGAGAGAGAAAGAGAGAGAAAGAGAGAGAGAGAGAGAGGAGAGAGAGAGAGAAGGGAAAAAAATTGCCGGTCCCCATATACACCACCAGATGATACGGTCCTATGCCCACAGTTCTGCTTCTGCCTGCGACGGCGGGCGATGGCAATGGACCCTTCAGCCGTCCCTTTCGGTTGCTGGTTAACGCAGTGCTCCAGCGCCACCGGATCGAGCACTCCCTCAGTGTTGCGTTCCTCAGTCAGTGGTGAGGACTCCTTGATGGCGCATCTTCCTCCAAATTCCCAGGTTTCGGCACCAGTGTAACAGACCAATGTAACAGATTCACACGATGGGCAAGGAGGCGGCGGTAACTGGGTGAACAATCCACGTCAGACATTTAATGAACACTTTTCAGTGTGTAACAAAAGCTTGCTTTTCAGCATCACATTCAATACACGTGCTGCTTTTCAGCAGACACGTTCAACATAAAGACACACACACAGACAGCTTTGTGCGTCTCTCTCTCGAACTGTGGCTCTGACTCCACCTTTTCCCTCTCCTGGCTGAGTGCGATCATTCTCCCCCAGCCATCCCTCATCGCTCGGCCATGAACCCCCCACCCCCTACACTCACAACAATGTACTATTGTTTATTCAAGCAATAGTAATCACACAAACCATGCCCCCCTTCTCATAAGGGTCATCAGCAAATGCAAGCAACCTTATTGCTAAGGTATCGCACGACCATGCCAGGGATATAAAAATTCATGCACTATTGTTTATTCAAGCTCTCACATCTCCTTTTCTGTTCTCCAGACTGAAACTCCGGCCATGAAGACCTGGTTCGTAACCCACCTGGAACTGTTCTCTTTTGGGGGTAGTATCTGGGTTCTCTTTTTTGGGGTAGGCTCCTCGCCCCCTGCCTCCTATCTCCTGCAGGATCTGACGGTTCGAGTGGCAATCTCATCGGACCATCAGACAGGGCTTGCGCCAAAAGAGACATTACAAGTCTGTGTTCACTATTATTTCATCAAATAAATGTCATTTCAATTTAACTTAAGTCTGTGAGTCTTCCTGATAGAACTGGTGAACAAAATCATTGTCTATGGAGAGGACAACGACCTTGTTCTTAACATAGACAAAACCAAAGAAACAATGATGGACTTCAGGAGGAGAGCTCCTTTAAGGCTGGAGGGAAAAATCACCCCCGCCCCCCCCCCACCTCACTCACATCATGGACATTTAATACCTCACACACCTTACAGATCATGTTTTTATACTTAACTACTTCAGCCCCTCTTACTTTTTTGGGTACTTTTATCTCAATATACAGCGTATTTCCCCATTCTTTTGCTTTGTGCATTAATTTTAATGTATTTTCTTTTTTCTTTATTCTCTTTATTATTCAGTTTAATATGTCTATATAAGTTGTTTCTCCTTCTTGTTCTTTATGAAATATATCTTTTTTTTCATTTTTTTATTTTTGTATCTTTGGCAGAGGCTATTTGCCCTAAGTGTAAATAACAACAAATGCATATTTTTTGCTCTAAGTAAAAATAGTGTTAGATACTACTTGCACCCCTAATTAAATACTAACATACAGTACAGGAGCATCACTGCAGAGTGTTTATTGTGTTTATTTAGAGTCCCACAGACACCCTACACCAACACAAACCCTAACCCTTACCTTCCCATATAAATATTAAGCATGGTTTTACTACAGTAACCATAGCATCACCATGGTATTTTGTAGTAAAGTCATAGTAACCAAAAAATTTAACATAGTAACTACATTAACACCATATTACTGTAGTAACACCATGGTTAATTGCATTAAAACTATGACTTCTACCAAAAAACATGGTTACTACATTATTACTATAATAAAACCCAGATCAAACCTTTCTCTCAACTCCTGACCTTCAATGTAACCAAATCACTGTGACGAAATCAACCTTTATATTAATTTGTATTTATTATAAGTAATATTGAGGAAAATATATAGAGTGAAGACAGGAAACAGGCTGGGAAAAAGTGGGACAAAAGGTGGAATCGAACTTGGGTTGTGCGCACACAAAAACACATCCTCACCATCATTACACCCTACGCCACTGCAGCTATGGGGGCGCAGTTTGCCTCTAATATCTGTGTTTCTACTGCCGCACTGTGTGGCAGGTGCTATTTTCACCTAGTTACACCTAGTTTTATTTTGGGTTGTAATATGACCTGGACATGTTATTGTGAGATTTAAACATTCACTATTTTTATCATATCGTTCTGTTAAAATTAACCATGCAAATACTTTTTTTGAATGTAATGTAGCTGGCTTTACAGACCTCCCAAAAACTTACATCCCATCAGCCCTCATGACTACTGTACAAGAAGTCCTTGGCCTACTACAAAAAACACACCATGAAGTCTTGTGAGAAAAGTGTAGATAAACAATTAAGAACCAGTCATTGGGCACCTACAGTGCCGCAAAGCAAGAAGCAAGTCTAACGAGCATTTTATGAAGCAGGAGGGAAAAGATGCATTAGCAGAACTATGAGAGGAAACAAGGACTTTTAGGAAAACAGGAGAAAAATGTTATAGGCAGCATGGAAACACTCACTGATGGCAATCCAGCCCTGAAGGGCTCTGATTGGTGTCCTGCCAACCTGAGAAAAAACAAACAAACTCCTGACTGTGGTGCAGGTCTCGTTCTCAGAGAGAGCCAAATGGAAGATGTTTAAAGACCTTTTTACTTTGCATAAGAGGCATTCCCCTTAGGGCTGCTTTTAGAATCGGTGGAGACTAATGCGAAAATGACTAGCAACAAATGTACAATTCCTAATTAACCATTAATGACTAAATAAGTGCTATAGCCCAAGGTAACATTTCTGCACACACACACACATAAAGAGTGAAAGCAGAGAATTAGTCTTATTTAGATCAAACAAACCATTATATGAACTCATTTAGAATGCAGGAGAAAGCCCATAAAGTGAAACAGTTATTAGCTCCTCTAGAGTTTTTTTGTCCTGTAGTTATTAGTGAGAGAATATTTTACATAAATATACAACTAAACTTTAAATAACTGCCGTTTATCTTTTTTATACATCAAGCTATAGTTATTATCTATCTGTTATACTAAACTCTCTTGAATTTCAACTAAAAATGCCTAGAGAGGGAAAATGTACAGTATTCTTGCAGGAAAGTCCTGAGAGGGAATAATTGAGAAGATCAGCTAATCCAATGACATGGTTTAATCTCAAGAGACACGAATATAACAAAACGTGCTCCTTATGCACTGACCTCTTGAACCTCTGGTGCTCTGCAGGAAGAAATATCTTCTGCTTGTAGTTAACTGGCTCATGAGAGCCTTTATAATAAAAAGATCTAATCTATTTTCCTGCACTGATGTTATGGGATTTTCAGAGTGTAATTATTAACGTACAATTACAGTATGGTCTATATATCCCTCTGGATATACAGTACGGGTATAAGATGAATGTGATAAGCTTATGATGGTCATATATCCTTCAGATGTACAGTGACTTTGAAATCAACGTCTGAATGACTTCTAATAAGATACAGATTTTTTGTTGAAATTGAAAATTCCGTGAATATAGTGTAAAAGTCATAATGATTACTTTCATGATGCCTTTATGGTGCTATTTTTAGGTTGATAATCCCTGGTCCCCATTCACTTAAATTGTATGGCAGAGAGCAGCTCAGACATTCTGTAAACCTCTCCTTTTGTGTTCCATGGAAGAAAGAATGTCATACAGGTTTGGGATGACATGAGGATGAGACTACGTTTTCATGGACAACAGAGAGCAGCTTATTGCTAGAAAGTAGTGTTCTGGTTCACATGCACTGTATAAGCTGTGTACTCTTTACTGCCGTATACATGCAAGTTGGTCAGTAAGCAGCTTTCTCCACAGCAACGCAATTTTCCCGCGCTGCTTGTGTAAATAACAAACATAGTATCCGAGGAAGACTTCACTATTTTATTCCCCATTGATTCACTTTACTTCCAGAGTTGTTGCTGTGTTTGTTTCTTTAACTTTCTATTGTGACCTGCAGCAGAGCTGCACTGCAATAGTGGGGTTTCCCACTTACGTAAAACTCTGGGATTCCCCCAGTGTATAAGCCCATATGAGGGACAGCTGATATTTTACATTGGTGTGTATAAATGAATATAGTTTGTGCATTTCCCACTGTACTCCGAGAATTATTTTTCCATTTTGTTGACTTTGACCATCCTATGACATTTGTTATCCGGTCTGTTCACACATGAGCACTCCTGTAAAAACGCGCTAATGTATTTTACATGGCTACATTAAGCCACGTTCTCTGGAAGAACCTGGGTGTGTTAAACCGCTTTCTCTTAATCACTTAATGCCTGTTTACACTTGGCCACTTCATGCGTTTTCACTGATCAAATAGCTATCCGATCATGAAAAGACCAGGTGTAAATCCCCTCCAAAATGCATTCGAGACTGACTGCAATCTGATCGCTCAAACCACTTCAGCTGGTGGTTTGAGACGTATTCCAGACTAGACTGGTCAAGTCTAAATGCATCTGGCTGTTCAAGTCACATACAGTATGTAAACTTTACCCAGCCCATACAGTACCACGTCAGCATAGGAAAAATTCTAAACATATCAGCTGTCACCGAATATTTGCATAGGGCTTACGTTGCACAGTAAATAATAACAAAGAAAGAGATGATTGCATGTTGTAAGAGAGAGAGAACTTTTTAGAAATCAGATCGCTGATGAAACCGAAACTAAACACTGACATGAGTGCCACTGACATCAGTCTTACCTACGAGAAGCCAAGAGGGGAAAAACACACAGCACGCCCCTACAGAGATACACTTGCGCTGAATTCACTGCCCGGATTTAGTATAATCACGGAAGTGAACTCTGTTTTATTAGCGTATACAGCACGGGAATTGAAGATCAGATTTATATCCATTTGGCGGAGACACATTGATGTGGCCAAGTGTAAATGGAATGAACTTTTTCAATCGAATAGCAATCTGATCAGTACAAATGCATGAAGTGGCCAAGTGTAAATAGGCCCTTAAACAGCATAAGGAAATCGCCTTTCTTGTTTGCATGATGTTTCAGAATGCTGCATACTGCAAAAACCCTGGAATTAACTGTTTTCTTATGTGCATGTAAACGTGGTGACAACAGAATTGTAATTTCTGGATGAACTATCCCTTTAAACTTCACGACAACCCCAACCCTATATCTAATCAGATATATTGCAAAAGCCCAGCGAGTTGTAAAGAAACACAACTGCACTTCAACCTAGTTTGCACTTCAACATAAAAATAAAAAAAAGTCTATAAAGGACAAAAAAGGGTAAGGAATCAATTGCTTTTCTTTCTGATGGGGACTTTTATCACAACACAGAGTACAATTGTATTCTATTTTAAATGCTTCTGGACAGGGAAGACCTATAAAAATGAGTAACACACACACAAAACTCATTTATATCACTGAAACAAAGAGCACATATAATTAGATCTACATTTTGCAAGTTCAGCCTTCTCTTAAAGTAAACTCTGCCCTTTGTATTAGAGTGCTCTGTTGTGACTATCCGAATGTAGAAAGAGTCTCTTTGTGACAGTTGCAGTTTCTGCCCTTGCTGGAGGAAGTATGCTGAATGTGTAAAGCAGGGAGGACCGCTGTCCTTACCCAGAGTTCAAACTGCCCTCAACCTACCCTACAGGTACATTGGGGACATCCACCACAAAGAGAGAGAGAGAGAGAGAGAGAGAGAGAGAGAGAGAGAGCATGAGAAAGAAAGACAGAGACAGAGATAGAAGAGCTGGAAATAGAGGAAGCATTTTATGGATATCTCCATGGATACTGTGTCTATAAAAAAGAACTACTGAAAATTTGAAATAAGAGCAGTGGCATTTTTAAAGGAACAGACAGCAGCATTTTGTGTATATCTACTTCTGCTGACTAACCATGGGAACTTTGCAGTTTCCTTTTTGTGATATTAAACTTGTCCATGCTTATTTGTGTTTGATGTAAATCTTTGAGTTTGTTCCTACAGAGTTTAAGATATTGTGACTACATTTCTAAAGATTTCTATTTAAAGGTCTTTACTGTGCCAATGCTGTGGACATATTGTATTGGACTAAAAATCAATGTCCTCAAGAATAGAACAAGATTTCTGCTGTAAAATATATTGAATTACATGACAAGATCAATCTCCTAAGTAAGCAGTTTTTACATCTAATTATATTTGAAATACATTACATACCATAATGTTTAATTGTTGTTTTCTTTTCTTTTTAAGATAACCAGGTTGAAGTCCAAACAGGATAAATTGCATACTGTTTTACTAAGTGCTCTATTGAACAACTGACTAGTAGCAATCTGATTTTAACACCCTTTTTAAAATTAGATACTTCCAACCTAGTCTAACAGAATCATGTTACTATACCTTCATTTTTGCAAAACGATTTTTTCATGGCTCATTGTATGTATTGCGGCAGTTTCCTGGTGGAATAAACACTAGAGGCACTACAACAACGACTTTTATTCACTTTCACACAAATCACGAGTAAAACAGCAGATTATCAGGTCATAAACATTTTATTTTTGCTCTGTTCCTCACACAATGCTATCTTATGACATCAAAACACTTTTACTATAGCACATGACTTATAATATTTTAATGTTGGCATTATGTAACCAACTGCATTTACAAGCTTGTTGCACAGTAGCTCAACTGATAGAGCACTCATTACCTGGTTCTTTGCACTTACGTGAGACAATTGCATTCTTCATCTCACATATGCATTTATGACACTTATCGGTTAAGTCAGGTTTGGGTTTAAGGTTTAGGGTAGGGAGGTAGGTTTTGTTGAAACTCAATAGAGCATTAACTTTAAAAACCTCATCTGTCTGGGAGAACATTTAACTCGCTTTAAGCGCCACACAGTGTACATTTCACCTCAGAACTGCCTCGATATGTGTAATGAACCATGTAATTTCATTTAGCAAAAATTATGTCTTGTGCATTAAATTAATTTGAAAATCAAATACAATGAATGGTACTTGTACGAGGTTACTTATGTGACTTTAAAATTAATATTGCCATAGGAGATGTTGAGAGGTAAGAGCCTCTTTGAGATGAGAGACAGTGAGAGCGAGAGTGACCTGTATCCTGAGTATATGGATTCCCCAAAGGGGCTAATACCTACTTCAAACGAGAAAGTAAATATACATGAAAATGTATCTCTCTCTAACACTGTGTGGCTGCTTCCGAGAACTGTGATTTGTGCCAGATCAGTAAAACTCTTAAAACAGGCCTACTACATATCAGTTGATACAAACACATATTAATTAATACACTGCCTGGCCAAAAAAAAAAGTTGCCATTTGGATTTAAATAAGAAGATACTTAAGAGCCTATGATTGGATCATTATAGCAGTGATTCATATGTTTCAGCTGGCAACTATTTTTTTTACTCTAACTGATGCAGTATGTAGCTTCTCATTTCTTAAACAATCATGTCGGAAGACGTATCCCGTGGTCGTGGAAAAGATGTTACTGTGTTTCAGAAGGGGCAAATTAGAAAACAACTTAAGTAGATTGCTGAAATCACTGGAATAGGGTTAAGAACTGTCCAACGCATTATTTAAACCTGGAAGGATAGTGGTGAACAGTCAGCTTTGTGGAAGAAATGTGGTTGGAAAAAAATCTTGAATGATCATGATCGGAGATCACTAAAACGCTTGGTGAAGTCACATCATAAGAAATCGACAGTAGAACTCACAGTTATGTTCAATAGTGAAATTAAGAGCATTTCTAAACGCACAATGCGATGAGAACTTACGGGATTGGGACTAAACAGCTGTGTGGCTGCAAGAAAGCCACTTGTTAGTGAAGCTAATCAGAAAAAACGACTTTGCTAAGGAGCATAAAGATTGTGACTGTGACTGTGGAGCAATGGAAAAAGGTCATGTGGTCTGATGAGTCCAGATGTATCCTATTCCAAAGCAATGGGCGCGTCAGGGTAAAAAGGGAAGCACATGAAGCGATGCACCTGTCATGCATAGTGCCCACTGTACAAGCCTCTGGATGCAGTATTATGATCTGGGGTTGCTTCAGTTGGTCAGGTCTAGGCTCAGCAATGTTATGCAGCAATAAAATGAAGTCAGCTGACTACCTGAATGTACTGAATGACCAGGTTATCCCATCAATGGATTTTTTCTTCCCTGACAGCACAGGCATATTCCAGGATGACAATGCAAAGGTTCAATTGGCTCAAATTGTGAAAGAGTGGTTCAGGGAGCATGAGGAATCATTTTCACACATGAATTGGCCATCACAGAGTCCTGACCTTAACCCCACTGAAAGTCTTTGGGATGTGCTGGAGAAGACTTTACGGAATAGTTTGACTCTCCCGTCATCAATACAAGTTTTTCAAAACAAAAATTAATGCAACTCTGGATGGAAATAAATGTTACATAAGTTTGTCAAAACAATGCCACGACAAATGTGTGCCATAATCAAAGCTAAAGGCAGTCCAACTAAATATTAGAGTATGCAACTTTTTTTTTGGCCAGGCAGTGTATATTAATTTGTGTTGTTCTGAGCAAGGTATGACTGGTACAGAACAAGTGTTTGGTGCAGTCCGGATACTCACTGAGCTCAGCGATACTTCCTACACGTGTAGCCAGCAGAGACTGCTCAATAGTACGCTGCTCGGACTGACTGTAGGCGTCTCCAGCTTTACCTGAGCACTGCTGGTTCCTGTGCAGGCTCAAACTGTCTGGCAAATTTAGGATTCCTGGACAACAGAAACAAACAGAGAGAGAGAGAGAGAGAAATTCATTCATGTACAGCTAGGAGATTCTAAGGAAAATGTCTTGGAGATGCAAATGTGTTCATGGGACTCAAATCCATGACCTTGTCATTCCTAGCACCATGCTCTTTCAGTAGAGCTACATGAACTTTTACAACAGCAAAAAACATCCAACTTCAATTTTGTCAGATAAACTCAATTTTACAAGTTGATTGAACTATCTTTTGAAGAAAAAGTTCAGATAACTAAAAAATCAATAGTCAACTTTTATGCCATTTAAGTCTTAAGTTTTTAAACAGTGAGCACATACAATGTCAAGTTTGGTGTTGAAGGTACAACTTACAGGCTTTTATGCATGCTCAGTTTGATCACTGTTGCTTAGTCCAAAGAAGGCCATTTGTGACAAAATAATATCAGGGAATTTATAAACTGTGATTTTGACTACAGTGTTTAAGGATGTTATCCAGTAGTTATAAACATTTGTTAAAGTCATGGAAAGGTCTTGAAAATCAATGGGTCAAAATCTGTGGGAACCTTGTAAGGCTAAGCACTATGAGCTTCATATCGTTGCATCTACTAAGCATGACCACTGGAAAAGCATTGTGGCTGAAGGCAATACCCACAATCTCTTGCACTTTAATTTATTTAAGTGTGCTTGGACAAAGTGTGCCAACTTATGAGGACATGTATATAATTTGTAAATACTATGTTTTTAATTAATAGATGTTTAAGCTGTATGTGTTTTTATGATGTTTTTCTGTAAAAGTTGTGCTTGTTTAAAGTCACCATCAAAGTGATTAGTGTTCGCTTTGATTAAGTTTCTTTAGCTATTATGTTGACTTAACTTCAGAAAGTTTGAAGTACTTGTTACTTACACCACCTTTTAAGTTGGACCAACTCTTTGGTATCTTGGTGGGGCTGACACATGATCTTATGTAGATCTGCTTTATAAAGAACATATTTTTATATTATTTTCAAGAATACTGAAAATTATGGACAGCTGTACTTAAAAATGCAAGTTTATTGAACTTAAATAATCACTGATATGTTTGAGTTTGTTGAATTTATTGTATTGAGTTCATGGAATTTATAATCCAACTTGAATTGTTAAATTGGTGCAACTAATTTGCCTGAAGTTGAGTAAACTCAAAAATGCTTTGCAGCTGGTTACTTTGCTTTTTTAAGTTGACTAAACTTTTAATATTTTACAGTGAGTGGCTGGAGACAGAAACATTTCAACCTCCAGGGTCATTTAAAGCTGAAGTGTGTAATTACTGTACCACTAGCATCACCAAACGAAATTGCAAAAATAATATAATAACAGTAACAATCAAATAGATTTCACAAATACTCCCCCTGTCTTCCATTGGATGGATAAACAAATCGATTCACCCCAAAGTACTGCCACTGGTTGTGCCAGAGTTACTGTGTCAGGCTCAGGCTGATTGGAATGCTCATTTAACACATACTCTTTAAGAATAAACGTGTCCCACAAGGCTCTGGCCTAGGTGGTAACAGGTGAGAGACTTGGCAGGCTGTTTGCTTTGTCTGCTTTCACAAGGAGTAAGGGAGTAGGAGTATTACCTTTCTGGACAACCAGCAATTACTGTTAAGAACTGCCACACTTCGTTTGTGATAGGGAAATAAAGTCTAAACATATACACTCACTGAGCACTTTATTAGGAACACTATGGTTCTAATAAATTGCCCGACATTTACTTCTGCTGTTGTAGCCCATCCACCTCAAGGTTCGACGTGTTGTGCATTCTGAGATGCTATTCTGCTCATTACAAATAGAGTACAGATTGGTTATCTGAGTGACCGTAGCCTTTCTGTCAGCTCAAATCAATCTGGCCATTCTCCATTGACCTCCCTCATCAACAAGGTGTTTCCATTCACAGAACTGCCACTCCTTGGATGTTTTTTGTTTTTGGCACCATTCTGAGTAAACTCTAGAGACTGTTGTGCGTGAAAATCCCAGGAGATCTGTAGTTAAAGAAATACTAAACCAGCCCGTTTGGCACCAACAATCATTCCACGGGTCACTGAGATCACATTTTTTCCCCATTCTGATGGTTGATGTGAACATTAACTGATTGATTTTATGCACTACACTGCTGCCACATGATTGGCTGATTAGATAATCACATAAATAAGTAGGTGTACAGGTGTACCTAATAAAGTGCTCTGTGAGTGTATTTTAATAATAAGGTTTCAATGATGACATGTCTAAAGATTGTACAACATACTGATATAACAGACTCAGCATCACAAAGTGATACTAACATCAGAAAGCGTTAGATTAAAGGTTCACTTGCACCATGTTCAGCTTTACAGCACCATCACAAAGCTTTTTCAGCCATGCTAACAGTCGAATCACTGAGGTGAGACTGTCAGTGTTTAAATCACAGTTATTGTTTTTAACAGGATGGGTGGACTCCATGAAAATTGGATTCGCTCTCATCTATGTGTTGCCATCACTTCCATTGTTACCAAGCACTTCTGTAGCTGACGGAGTGTTAAATTATGATGTGGCAGAAACAAATTACTCTATTTTGCTATTCAGTGACAGGAGGGCTTCCATTTGACCAATCTCATTTACTTGTGAAGCAAATGTAATTTTAGGAGCTGCCTGAGAATGAAAAAGATGTAAATCCTAAATCAGTTTGCCCAGGGAGACAGTAGTGTGATGGCAGTGTACGTTACCATAATGTAAATACATTGCTTGACAAAATCATCATAATAGCAAGTCTATGGGATGCTATTAAAAATGCACCCTTACATAATTGCTATGATGTAGATCATGTGGTCTATCTAGTAAATGAGTTTTGCTTCAAGGAGGGGGAAAAAATAAAGAGCATCCTGATTTTTTTAAAACTAGGTTGCCATGGAAACAAGGCAGGGGTGGAGTGATGGTTACTTGCCTGCAGCAAGGGAGGATGTAAAGGTGTTTATTAATGCAAGACCACACCTCACTACTCAATGTCCAGGGCCAAGTATCCTACTTCTGCAGTAGAACTGATTAAAACAATGTTAATATAATAAAGAGATGTTGGCACAATAAAACATATGGGAATACTAGTCCCATAATCAGAAAATGTGTTTTATCAATGTTTATGTACTTTTTGGCACTTAATTAATAAGGTTATATTCAATTAATCAAAATTAATTTTCTGAGCCAACCTGTTAAATTCAGCACAAAATTCTTGCAGATCAACAGTGGACGTGTTGAATCTAATGAGCAACAGGAAGAAAAACACTGAACAACTATTTATAGATTTACACTTTAGCGAAGCCAAATTCATGTTTTATCAGCAAATCTGGTGTTCATGAAAGTTCACAATAAGATCTGTAATAACTTTCCATCCATTTTCCACCTAAATAAGGAATGACTGACAGGTGTAAAAGTTCCTAGAGTGGAGCAGAATTCCCCCTCATTCCATACAACCTCTTGCTTATTAAAACTCTCAGCAGGTTTTCGTGACAGATGAGTGTGCCAGGCTCAGGCACAGCCAGCCTGAAACACTTAAAGCAACGGGTGGTAAGACTGGCATCTCACTGGCTTTCTTTCAGCCCTACTTCCTCAAACATCGGCCAGGGTAAACTTTTCAAATTACATTGGGCTATAAAGACTTCACACACAGAGAAACACACACACAAACACACACACACACACACACACAGACAAATTCACTCAACTTTAAAATGCCTAGCTTTTTCTAAACACTTATCCCCTTTGAGTCTGTATGATTATTCTGAAAATAAACAGCGCCAAACTAAGAATATTCCGGGTTCAATACAAGTTAAGCTCAATCAACAGTATTTGTGGCATAATATTGATTACCACAGAAAATAATTTAGACTCGTACCAAAAAATTAGGTTACAGTGAGGCACTTACAGTGGAAGTGAATGGGGCCAATTTTTGGAGGGTTTAAAAGCAGAAAATTGAAGCTTATAATTTTATAAAAGCACTTAAATTAATTCTTCTGTTAAAAATCATGTACTATTTGAGCTGTAAAGTTATTTAAATCATAATTATTTACAGCTGTTTTAGGGTTTAAGGGTTTGTTAACATTACATCATCATGGCAAAAAAACTTTAGTCTTCTGCATCCACACTTTGCTCATGTGAATGTATTAGACCTCCAGGTAGGGTTGCCACCCGTCCCGTAAAATACGGGATCGTCCCATATTTAAATATGAAATGATGTATCCCGTATCGAATCAATACAGGACGCGATTTTTACAGTAAGCTGGTCAGATGCTGTCACGGCGAAATTGTTCCAGATCGTTAATTTAACATTGACATAAGTTGAACATTTTTCATACGGTGGGTAAGGAGTCGTCTGAAAAGTCCACACATTGTGCTAAAACGGTGGATTTTTTTATTCAAAAACATAAGGTTCAATATAAATGTTCAATAAGATGTACCAAATTACACAGATCCAACAATGTATGAATACACTCACTTAGTTTAGTCATAGAGACAAAAAATAGCCTACAGGTGAAGGTGAAAAAATAAATAATTAAACATTTAAATACATGTAAACCAACACAGATTTATACATAAATAAGATAAAGAAGATAAATAATCGAAGAATAAAAACAATTATATTTTTTATAAGTCATGGGTCAGGAAAGTTCTCAGCATATAAGAAAGGATATACACTTTTTATTAATAATAATTAAAGAAGCATTTATTGCTAAAACTGTGAAGGATGTGATAAGGGACCATCTGAATAAATTTCTTGGCATTATTCATCTTCAGTGTGGTACTATTGACTGGTACTGCCCTGCTCCCTATACGCTTTTTACCCTACGGGGGCACCATCTTACTCTAGGGGGGCACCAGAAACTCCATCGGCTGCCATTCCTTGCACATACAAACCACGTAAATATTTCAGGGAGGATTCTAGACTGATATCTTATTATTAAAAAAGAAAGTGAGAAATGTATCTACTGGAGAATCTAAGCATCATGGTGCGGGAAAACATTCCTATAGCCCACAACCGTTAATTTAAACAATGCCTCCGCCACTTTAATCACAGGTTTAAAAAGTTTTACCAAACAGTCATGAAAATGCATTTGCATAATGCTGTTTAGTAAAAAATGTATGATCACAATACAGAGTCATGATGTGAAAACCTTTCCCATCAAGCCGCATATTCATGCCAGGTGTACCGTATTTGCCAGTGATGCCACTGTAGATTAGGCTAAGACTTATTATGGCCATTAAAATTATGTCCAAATTTATACTCATACTGCAAGTCTATATTCTCAAGGAGCGTGCATTTTACCTCATGGGTGCCAGAATTGCATTACAGTACTTATCTCATGCTTCACAGTGGACCAGCCGAGTGAAAGTCCCTTGACAGGCTGACAGGAGAACATTAGCTGGGTAGCTCAGCATTGTATGCTTGGGCAGTCCCTGGGGAGGAGCCACTGGGCCAGAACGAAGTTTTCCCAGCTTTTCCATGCACGCGTGCTGAGTGTGGATACGCCACTGACCTCATTGGGGCTCAGAGTGTGTATTTAAATCTATTTTAAATGCCAGTAAAGCCCGGCCTATTCTCTTAACTTGAGCGTAGATGCGTACACACAGATCGCAATATAAGCACATTCAGACTTTCTGTCTTCCAGTATGAATGTGGAAAAACAACTCCCTGAATTTCTCACAGAACAACGGCAGCATAACAGTGTTGCGATGCTTCTAACATGTTTAGTAGAGCGAGCTTGAGCATGACGGTAGTTTAGTTGTTTTCAAAACATTGTAGCTTTTCCGGCCACAAACTACTCTTTCAAACTAGTAGGGGTGTAGCGTGACAAAACGCTACATCGCTGTTTTGATATGTATTTGTGCAAGCAAGCAGCATTACAGCGGGCGAATGCTCATTCCTAAACTGTCCTGTCGTGTATAGCGTTGAGAAAATGATTTTTCCATGAACTCTCGATTTTTGCAATGGTTAATATAAACGAACTGGTTCAAAAAGTGATTCATTGTTTTATTTGAATCCCTACGCAGATGCCTTCACTTCATTTGACGTCTTTTTAAAGTAAAATGTTTTAGTTTAATGCTGACACTCTAATTGTGATCTTTGTTTTTGTGCCAGATAAATGCTGTTCTGGTTGTAAAAAATACTTGATATCATCGGAGTTATATCTTTTAAAAGATATAGCCTCCTGGATAGCTAGCTTCAATGTAATTAGCTTTTTTTTTTTTTTTTTATTATTACTTTGTGTTTGTAGATTGTAGTGTAGCTAACTACTTTTTAAATGATAACAACAGTTTCAAAGTAGCTTCTACAACACTATAGCATATTATGTGAAAGCTAAAAAAGTGATTCAGCCAGGCAGCTCAATAGGTTTTGGTACAGACCACATGTAAACCTACACCCACAACACTTATAGTATTACACTCATGCAGCTTTGTTCTAGTTAACTGCTGTGCTAACCCTACGCTAGGTTAAACCCACACATGGGTAAAATAATATCCAACATTTCTTGTGCAAGATTGCAGTGCAAGATGGTACAGTATTTCAGCGAAACACAAGAGACTTGTGCAATAACTATGCAATGGTGGTCTTTCCTACACCTTATGTACCAATCAGAACTCCTAAGCCAAAATCTGTTTAACCATGTAGCAGTGACAATTAAACAATAATTCGAAGTGTGTTTCTGTAATAGCTTAAATCACACGTGTTCATAGAGCCAGCCAACTCCAGGCCATATTATCACATTGGATGCCCCAGCCAGATGGAGGCCATATGTACGGCAATGAGAACCAGGAAGGCTGCATTTCTGGGCATCAGAGGGGGGAGATTTAAGAGAGGGACACAACAGAGTCTACATGTGCCGTGCGACTGCACAGTATGTCTCCAGTGCTGGCTGACCGCAGCCCTAAAATGGTTTTTAGAAGCAGGCCCAGGGATTTGCTCTGAGTTGTTAGGTGATCAGAAAGTTGGATCGGTCTGTGGATTTGTCGCCGACGGCATATGTCTGTTTGAATATAAGACATACATGACTGTCAGGGAAACAGTCAGCACAAACCCCTAAACATTCCCACAAAGCAAATGCTCACACACATACACATAGACACATATAGGTATTATCATTTAACATTTGAAGCGCTTACCCAAAAGACACTTTCCACATATTAAGGACAATCAAACACAAGGGCAATAATACAAGAAACAACATAAATACTGTAGAAAGAAAATAGACTTTAGCATAAAAGGCCTATTAACAACTTGATGGATAAACAAATGGATAATGTGTGACTTCTGAATAATCCAAACTTTTTCTTTTGATTTGCAGGTCATATACACAACTTTTCCATTCTCTTCCTCACTAATTGGATTTTTAAAGGTGAAATGTGTAATTTCTGTGGCATTAGCATCACCAAACAGAATTGCAAAAATAAAGACTGTTCCCCAAACACACCCCCAGTCTTCAGTTGGTCTGCCAAAGAGGAAGTCCCACCTCAAACACATGCTATTGGTTGAGCCAGTGCTGCTACTGTACGTCAGGTTAGTTTTATGAATGAGCAAACATAGCACCACAATTTATGTAAGATTTACTTTTTACAATTTGGGTGTGAATCAACCTATGAATGACTTGCTTTTAATTGTCTCTACATATTAAGCAGGGAGAGGAGAAAAAAGATAATCATAGTTAATGTTATTATTTACAACCTCCATACCTCTAAAAATATTGCTTTGTGATACTGTATGATCTTTTATTTACTTTCTTTTTACGTAGTACTGTTTTACTACTGTTATTTATAGTGTTTTTAGATATTAACATTTCAATTAAGGGAATTTCAAGGAAATTATTGACTGGCATTAAAAAAACTAAAAAACATTGACCCTTCAACAACTCATTGGGAGCTTTTTGCTGTTGTTGTTGTTACTGATAAACATCACAAACAATTGAACACCATTCAGAATAGTACAACAGAGTTTAAATAACAGAAAAATATTGCATAGTTGTAAATGGAAACCTCAAATACATATGCAGCACACAGACAGAAACGAGGATTAATTTGCAGGCAGCACATCTACAAAGAGCTGAAAATAACTTATCAGAAGAGATAAAAGGCAATAAATCACAAGCACACACACACCTGTCAATGGATGCTCGGTAATGACCATGCTGTGTATGCCTGCTGCATGTGTCAATGTGATACTGAGCTAAATGTCTGTGTCATATCCAGCCCGGACACCCTGTGTTACTTCTCTCCAAAAAACTCCAAAACAACTGGTAATGGAAAGCACTACCTCCTGCAGTGACCCTACATACATCACCAAAAACAGCAAACAAAATGCCCCATCTCTCCCCTGCTGAAGTAAGTCACACTGTCATTAATGATCAAAAAACACATCGCAATATGGGACAAAGTGCTATCTGCCGACCCCATTCAAGACCAATCTCAGGGCATTAGGAAAGAGGGGTACACTGTTGGAAGGATGAATCTAAGTGAGAATGCAAGACAGAAAGAAAGAAAGATGTTCTGTCTGAACTGTCCCCAATCCTGATGGTAATGCAGTTCTGAGGAGCTAATAGATTCTTCTGTGTGTTTCCTCTGAGGCATTCATATTTGAAAACTTTATTTTCTTGAGTCTCTGCTCATTACTCTTCGCATTCTTCCTGGTGCGGAGTGGTAATTTGCGAGCAACTGTGCTCCAAATTGCACAGTAATTGTTTGACTGGATCTGTGCAATTCATCATTTTGACTTTGCTGTGAGGCGCTCTGTGTTATTGGGTCTTTAACGTGGGCCGTACACGACGTCAGAGAGTGATATGGGGGACCTTTGAAACTGAGCTCCCTGGTACAGAAGAATAACTTAGATTTCTATCATCAATTGCAGTTAAAATGGTCATTTGATATACTTCAATAAACTTTGCATTTGGGTATTAAAGTGCTTTACAAGTTCCAGTAAAAGGCTGTGCTCAATTGCTCAGTTGTTAATAGCTCCCTACAATTTGCTGAGGTTAAAAATACACTTAATTATTAAGAGTGTCTGATAGTTTCTGTTTTGTGACACTTAAAAGAATCAGGAATTGTATGCATCCATCTATTGTCCAGTCATCCAGTGAGCCAGTTCATTTTTTCATCTGTTATTGTAATCCAAATCTTCACTGTTTAGATCTAAAAACTAACAAATCAGATGCTTCTGAGACCATCCATTAATTTCTGTGTGTCTAGCCGCTCAATAGTGTTACTTCCTAAATACAGGGCATTTGGGGTTATATGGAAATATAATCTAAAGTCTATTGCCTCAAGTTATGACTCAGGTTTAAAAAAAAAAACATATACAAACCAGACAGGACAAATATGCTTGTGAGCTTTTCTTAACATTTTTTATGCAGGGAAACAATGAATTTCCAAGATTTGTCCATTTGTTGACTTTTCCATTAGGATCTTTTTAAATCATTCAAAATCAGACTGATTTGCTAATGAATCATTCTGAAATCAGAATAAACTCTAAAGAATGATTGGCTTAAAAATCCAACCTAGTCTCATAGAATGAACGTTACTATATCTACATTTTTGCAAACAGAGTTTTAAGTGCCGCTTTCTACGATTTGCAGCAGTTTCCTGGTGAGATTAACACTAGTGGCGCTACAACAACTTTCACACAAATCATGGGTACTATGGCTGTTTATGAATTTACAGACACTTATTTTTCGCTCTGTTACTCACACCCTGCTATGTTATTATATCAAAACACTTTTACTCTAATGCATCATTTGAAAAACAATACATTTGAATGCTTGTATTACAGACACTTATTCCAAAATGATTATCTTGTGTGGTAGCTCACCTGATAGAGATTTGTACTTTGAACTCAATGACCAAAGCTCGAGCCTAGCCAAGGTCACTTGAAACAAAAGTGAAAGTGAAGCGAAAGCGTAATAGAAGTGACATGAAATGATGTGGTTGCTTCAGTAAATGTGCTTTTAATGTCGAATTTGCTTTTAAAACACTATGGGATAGGTTTAGGTGTAGGTTAAGGGTAAGGATGTCTGTTTTGTTCACCTCTCATTTATATTTTTGTTCACTATCGGTCAGGTTTAGGCATAGGTTAAGGGTAAGGAAGTCTGTTTTGTTTACCTCTCATTTAATTTTTTTAACATGGTTAGGTTTAAGCTTAAGTTTTAGGTTAGGGAGGTAAGTTTTTCTCATTAAAACATCCATCTATTATTCACCTTAAAAACCTTGTCTGATTACAACATTATTCCACTCACTTTTGTCGCCCCCCACTGGACATTTCACTGGGAATGCAGCCAAATTTGAAATGAACCATGTAAATTTCATGAGATCAAGCTGTACAAATCAGACTTCACTAGGGTTTGTGAGCAAGAGTTACTCTATCCAAGAGCATTTTACAGAGCAGTTATCATTTGAAAACTGTATATTTATTACTTTTAAGATTTTTTCATTTCCATGACTTTGCCAGGCCTGGTTTTCCATGACCATGGGCACCTTTTTAATGGTATTGTGGATTATTATTACTTCATAGTACACAAAAAAATAAACTTTCAAAAAAACTTTTTTGATGCTTGTTCAGTTTACTTAATTAAATGAAATAAAGCAACACAATTCTAGAACATTTTGTTTCAACTTGATATCATTGCATTCTATCCATTACAATTTGTAAAATAGAAGTTTACTTAATCTATTTGAGTTGGGACTACATAAATACTTTTTGTGGTATTAATGTAGCATTAATACAACTTGGCAATGGATTTTCATTTTCTTGCATGCTTTGCATGGGACGGGATAGGGAGAACAAGTGTTGAAATTAAGTGTTTTTTATGCATTTTTGAACAAGATGACAATATGAAGTTTTGTTAATGTTTAGTGTTCCGTTATATTGGTATTAAAAAAGAATTTCTGTTATGCTGGAGTTTTGGAGGTTACCATTGTGGTGGAGAATAGCGCTTGTGCTTCAGAGTGATACTTGATTTGAGTGCTGCTTAGCTCTATAAGCAGTTGCTGTGTAATTGATAGTGCAACAGTTTCACTGTCCTTAAACTTGCTCTCCTTGTATATACAATTTTTTCAATTAAGTGTTCAACATAAGAGATTGTATTAAATATACCTTAGTAAATCAAGTTTAAATAAAGTTGAGTTAAAACTAGTATAGTACATTAATTTGACCTAATCCAATTAAATTATGTTGGCTCAATGAAACTGACTTTATCTAAATTAAAGACATTTGATTACTTGTTAAAACTTTCTACAATTCAATTAAGATGAATGATGTTCTTGAATGTGTAGCAAAATCAAGCATGGCATGTGAATATATCAAATTTAGCTGTCCACCACTTGTCTTTCAGCAGGTGGTCACTCACAAATGGATCTTACCAACTTACTGTCACAGCATTTCCTCCAGGTATAATAGTGTTACAATCACATTACTGTTGCACTCTTCCTCTCTGATGCAAATACACATATATACACAATTGCACCAAAAAAGCTCTCTCTATCCACCCTCCCTCTTATACACAAAAACACAGACAGCACAGATGTCAAAATGGAGTCATTGTATAATATTCTGTGCATCAGTTCTTATGAAAAACACTAATGTGTGGCAGGATACGTTAGGGGGCTCAGCTGGCAAAATCTGCTTGTTTAATGAATTTGACTGATGGTGTGAATCAGCTCTGGTGTGTTTAGAGACACCACACTTTATGACCTTTGTAAACAAACAATGTTAGCTGAGCATGCACAACAGCAGCTGGTGCTCCTTTCTACGGTGTGGCAAAAGTCTCAGCACATTCTAGTTGTGTCCTTTAAGACAACAGAGCCTGTGTTTATGGAACAAACGTGTAAGTATTATTCTATTCGACATCTCGGCTGTGAGCCTTGCTTGAGGCAGATCTCCACTAACGCAGAGTTTTGAGTTTGGCTTCAGCTCCTAGTCTTACAGAAATCAGCTCCAAACCAAAAGGCTCTAGTAGATGAAGCGTTAACTTGTTTTCCAAATGTTGAACTTGCCTCATTCTTCCTCTTTGAGCAAACTCCCTAAACCGTGAGCCAAAACTGGGTGAGGTTTATGCTACACAAGGATAAAAAGTTTTTTTATTGGAAACAGGGCTCTTAACAGAAAATTAAGGTTCAACATTCTTGCTCCATTCTGAACCTTTTTTCATGATGCAAAACCCATGGCTTTTAGCCTATGATGCCTACAACTGTACCTTTTATACTGTTTATGCTATTCAAGTACATTACACCCAAGCTAAACGGTTTCAATAGGCATATTCACATGCATTACATAATACTGAATTGACTGCCAGAGAGGTCACAGCTAATGTTGTTTGAAAAGAGGGTGGAAACCCCTTAAGAAAATCACACTGGTCTCCAGAAAGTTTTTCCAAATTTGAAATTCAAACCCAATCTTGGGTGGATCAAAATAATGTTATGGGTTGCTCATTAGATTTGTGTGCTCAAGGCTTTATATCAACAGAGATCCGTCTTTAAATGCAAAGCTAGATGGTCTCAGTATACACTATGTCCCTTGTAGGCAGAATGTATTTCCATACTAGAGAATAGGTACAGTATACAGGTGCATCTCAATAAATTAGAATGTCGTGGAAAAGTTCATTTATTTCAGTAATTCAACTCAAATTGTGAAACTCGTGTATTAAATAAATTCAATGCACACAGACTGAAGTAGTTTAAGTCTTTGGTTCTTTTAATTGTGATGATTTTGGCTCACATTTAACAAAAACCCACCAATTCACTATCTCAAAAAATTAGAATACATCATAAGACCAATAAAAAAAACATTTTTAGTGAATTGTTGGCCTTCTGGAAAGTATGTTCATTTACTGTATATGTACTCAATACTTGGTAGGGGCTCCTTTTGCTTTAATTACTGCCTCAATTCGGCGTGGCATGGAGGTGATCAGTTTGTGGCACTGCTGAGGTGGTGTGGAAGCCCAGGTTTCTTTGACAGTGGCCTTCAGCTCATCTGAATTTTTTGGTCTCTTGTTTCTCATTTTCCTCTTGACAATACCCCATAGATTCTCTATGGGGTTCAGGTCTGGTGAGTTTGCTGGCCAGTCAAGCACACCAACACCATGGTCATTTAACCAACTTTTGGTGCTTTTGGCAGTGTGGGCAGGTGCCAAATCCTGCTGGAAAATGAAATCAGCATCTTTAAAAAGCTGGTCAGCAGAAGGAAGCATGAAGTGCTCCAAAATTTCTTGGTAAACGGGTGCAGTGACTTTGGTTTTCAAAAAACACAATGGACCAACACCAGCAGATGACATTGCACCCCAAATCACCACAGACTGTGGAAACTTAACACTGGACTTCAAGCAACTTGGGCTATGAACTTCTCCACACTTCCTCCAGACTCTAGGACCTTGGTTTCCAAATGAAATACAAAACTTGCTCTCATCTGAAAAGAGGACTTTGGACCACTGGGCAACAGTCCAGTTCTTCTTCTCCTTAGCCCAGGTAAGACGCCTCTGACGTTGTCTGTGGTTCAGGAGTGGCTTAACAAGAGGAATACGACAACTGTAGCCAAATTCCTTGACACGTCTGTGTGTGGTGGCTCTTGATGCCTTGACCCCAGCCTCAGTCCATTCCTTGTGAAGTTCACCCAAATTCTTGAATCGATTTTGCTTGACAATCCTCATAAGGCTGCGGTTCTCTTGGTTGGTTGTGCATCTTTTTCTTCCACACTTTTTCCTTCCACTCAACTTTCTGTTAACATGCTTGGATACAGCACTCTGTGAACAGCCAGCTTCTTTGGCAATGAATGTTTGTGGCTTACCCTCCTTGTGAAGGGTGTCAATGATTGTCTTCTGGACAACTGTCAGATCAGCAGTCTTCCCCATGATTGTGTAGCCTAGTGAACCAAACTGAGAGACCATTTTGAAGGCTCAGGAAACCTTTGCAGGTGTTTTGAGTTGATTAGCTGATTGGCATGTCACCATATTCTAATTTTTTGAGATAGTGAATTGGTGGGTTTTTGTTAAATGCAAGCCAAAATCATCACAATTAAAAGAACCAAAGACTTAAACTACTTCAGTCTGTGTGCATTGAATTTATTTTATACACGAGTTTCACAATTTGAGTTGAATTACTGAAATAAATGAACTTTTCCACGACATTCTAATTTATTGAGATGCACCTGTATATTAAAAGCAGCAATGCTACTCACTGCATTTTCCAGTATAGTATAACAGTAGTTGCTCATGTAAAGGTGGCCAGTTGATAGATAGCTATGCAATGTGTATAAACCTCACTCTCCTGGTGCACTAGCAATGTTAGAGGCTGTAGCCTTTAGCCTTCTTGTTAGCACACCTGCCTCCCATGCTGGAGACACCGGTTTGAGTCCCGTACGGAGCGGGCAGAACAGGAGCGTAACACTCAGCTATTTTCAAACAAAAACTTTTTGGAGTGTAGCATGACAAAACACTACATCAATATTGTTTGTCACATTTGTTTACTCAACCTGAAAAATAATCAAATGTGTCTCGCTTAGAATGATTGATTTTAGCTAATAAGTTCATTCAGATGGTTCATTTGAATAAACTGGTTCTAAAACCTGCTTGATAGATTATTATGAGTCATCCACCAGCAGTGTTCTTTTTATCACTATGTTTTCGAATCAGTTTTATAATTTAGAGTCTGTTAATCCTTTCACCCTAATTGAGATTCTCATTGTGGTAAGTACTGTTCTGATTATTCAAATTATCTTGTAATTAGTTGTGGTGTAGTTAACTACTTTTCCAAAGGGGTAACTTGACTGTGATTAAACTATTTTAGATCATGTGTAACCTCTAGCTTTGCAAATTACAGTTTCAAAGTTTCCCAACATTTCTCCATATATTTGTCATGATCAATAAATTTAATACATAAAATCTTCAGCATCTCATTGCTGCGATAAGCACTTCCTGTGACGAATAGACCTTTTTGCTAGCTTGTTGGATGCATTGGCCTTGAGCATACTTGTCTGTGTGATGAACTTCCAATCTTTCTAAGAGCTCGACCAATCACATCATGTAAGATAGTATAACAAGTAGCAAGATCAAATAGTTCTAAATAGTGTGATAGTTCTGAACATATGGATTTAGCCACTGGAGTCATATGGATTACTTTTATGCTGCCTTTATATGCTTTTTGGACCTTAAAGTTCTGGTCACCATTCACTTGCATTGTATGGACCTACAGAGCTGAAATATACTTCTAAAAATCTTTGTTTGTGTTCAGCAGAATAAATGAAGTCATACACATCTGGGAGGGCATGAAGGTGAGTAAATGATGAGAGAATTAAAATTTTTGGGTGAACCATCTATTTAATGTCAGCATGTACTCGAGCTGGCATGGACTCCACAAGTTTATGCAAAACATGATGATCCATGTTATCTCAGCATGATTTGAGAATGTTCCAAAGAGCATACTGTGTGCTTCAGTGGAAGCAATGATATATTTAGAGTTAACATGGTCAATATCACAAATTTGCTTACATTTGATTAGTGACCTAGAAATAGTGCAGAACCTCAAATATTTCATAACTTCTCTTTGTTGTAAATTTTTTTAATCCTTAAACTTAAAAAAAAAACTTAAACTTTTAATGTGGTCTCACATGCTTGGACCCCACTGCATCTGTAAAGCACAGCACACAAATTACATAGCACTTCCTGAAAGAGTTAACCAACAAGATTTCCAAAGGTCTCTTTTAAAATCACTGACAAAACCAAGTGATTTAGAAACAATAAGACCACACAAATATGAGTAAATGTCTGTTTCATCAAAATACTGGAAGTGAACGTCAAGGCAGACCACACAGCCGTCATCCGGAAACGACTTCACAATGAAGACAAATCCACACAACACCTGGAGTGATACTCTGCTTGTACCTTTGTGCAAAATATAACCCTGTCATTATTTAATGAGGGTGCCATGGTGCATTGGTATTGTTTACACCCATGAGCAATAGCTTTTCGGCTTAATGTGTGCAAGTGACAGCATGTGATGAAAAGCATGGCTTCTGCTTCGATGACAGCCAATATCCCCCCTACCTTCATCTCCCCCCTCATTCACATCTAATCGTGCCTCCACCCTCTTCTCAAATAACACACACTATTAAGCTTAGGCAGAATGGTCCAAACCACACTTTTCATAAAACGTGATTGCTGTAATTATGAGGCTTGAAAGCTCTGAAAAGAATAAGACTGGGAAAAGTTCATGCTGTAATTACAAGGTACGGGATTTTTAGAAAATGCCTGAACAATAAAAGACGAATTGGAGGTGCTGAGATCAACTTAATGTTAAGCCATTACTACTAAGCTTGATTTTAGAAAGCTTTACTGATTTTTCCAAGGTGTGGAAAACAGGGAAAGATCAACCAGATGTGTATCAATCTCAGATGTGAATGACTTTCTTCTACTGAACACAAACAAAGATTTTTAGAAAAATATCTCAGATCTGTGGGTCCATACAATGCAATTGAATTGTGGCCAGAACTTAGAAGGTCCAAAAAGCATATAAAGGCATACATGTGGGTGTGGGTGATAAACAGATCAATAGTTAAGTCCTTTTTTACTATAATTTCTCCTCCCTGCCTATAGATGGCAATATGCACAAAGAATGTGAATCGCCAAAAACAAGTGGAGATTTATACTAAAAAAGTACTTAATATTGATCTGTTTATCACCCACAACTATCATGTCACTTCAGAAGACATTGATTAAACCCGTGGATTCATATGGATCACTTTTATGCTGCCTTTATAGGCTTTTTGGACCTTCAAAGTTCTTGCCACTACTCACTTGCATTGTATGGACCTACAGAGCTGAAATATTCTTAGAAAATTTTTGTTCGTGTTCAGCAGAAGAAAGAAAGTCATACACATCTGGGATGGCATGAGGGTGAGTAAATGATAAAAGAATTTTAATTTTTGGGTGAACTATCCCTAAAAGAGCAGAAACCCATACACCTAAACTGAATTACTGAACACCTCTTTTATAGTTCTTAGTAAACTTGGATGTTGAATTGCCAGAATTGAGGCATGCTTAGCTAGGACTTGCAACATGCAACTTTAATTTGAGGAATTGTTCATACACTATACAATATGGAATGATAAGGAAACTAGCTTGCTAAAACTCAAAACACACAGCAAAACATAATAGGGTTGTGACTGTGAGACGAGACATTACATCCGTACTCAGTACTGTGCAGTGTAACAGACCTGTGAGGATTCAGATTGACCATCCATCTCTGGAGTCTCAGAGACTGAGTGAACCTGCTTGAATTACAGACTTCCTGAATTTTCAGTGATGGGAGTTGTGAGACGGCCAAAGGTAACTAAACACAGATTAAAATCTGAGTTATAAAAATCCACCATCTTTAAACCATAACAGGGGACTTTAAATGGGGTATGCATGTACTCAGCTTCCATCTCTGGTCTTAATTCAATCAGCGTACCACATTGGCTGAAACGAAATAAGCCACTTGGCGATGCCACAGGAGAGCATAGTAATCATATAATGGCATTGGTGTGCTTTTTTCCTCATACCGCAAAACACCAACCTTGCTTTAAATTGTGACTTACCCTATCACTTCTGCTTCTAATTTTGTTTTGTAGTAAAACGTTGACTTCTTCAAATTTTTGAATCACTCATTGAATAGGTTTGAGCAGTACATGTGAGATGATGTAGTGTGTTTTGCAGTGCAGCTTCTGTTGAGAGACCTAGAGTTCATCTTCAGGCTAACACGCTGTCTACACTGTGAACGTTATAATCAAAGTTGCCTGCTTGGAATGTAAACAGCTTCATTGATTATAGCGGGACAGTTCTAGTTTTGTTGCATCGCTTGCTTGCGGTGTAGAAAAACGATGTAATAAAGGGCTACTGAACAAAAATGAGAGTGTATGACAAACAACTATTTCACCGTAAATCTGCCCTGTTCATACTGTAGAAGTGCATTGTAATGAAAAATGATTTTATGGAAGTTGATGAAAGAAACTACCACACAATATTCCACTCCTATGTGAATCACTAACATTGAACGTATGAGCTAGAGATATTATTAAATATTATCTCCATTAACTTTATTTCTTATAATTTAAAGGACCCAAGACAAAGTAAGAAAGAGGATTCTCTTTACTGAGCCAAAAAACTACATATTTTAAAAATCAACAAGTTGGGGGGTTGCCTAAATAACTAGTTTAAGGAGCATTTACATAAGATGCATTCTTGTGTTCAAAAACAGCTAGGCAAAGTGCAACAGAATGGAGCAGAGGGTAGGGGTCTCTAGAAAGGACAACTGGCTCTAACAAGGACAGAAAGAGATGTGGAATGCCAGATGTACAACTAAACAAGAGGATAAGTACATCAGTGACTCTAGATTGAGAAATAGATGCCTCACATGTCCTCAGCTGACAGCTTCATTGAATTCTACCCGCTCAACACCAGTTTCATGTACAACAGTAAAGAGAAGACTCAGGGGTGCAGGACTTATGGGAAGAATTGCAAAGAAAAAGTCACTTTTGAAACAGAAAAAACAACAAGAAAAGGTTAGAGTGGGCAAAGAAACACAGACACTGGACAACAGATAACTGGAAAAGAGTGTTATGGATCTTAAACCCATTGAGCTTTTGTGGGATCAGCCAGACTGTAAGGTGTGTGAGAAGTGCCCAACAAGACATCTATGGCAAGTGCTACAGGAAGCGTGGGGTGAAATGTCACCTGAGTATCTGGACAAACTGTAGTAGTTTAAGAAGTTCTGAACATTTTTTTCAAATTGTAATAGTATTTTTTTCACGTTATTAATTTCCTGACTATACATTGTAATCAGCTGAATGCCACTTTGGTGAATAAAAGTACCAATTTCTTTCCATAAGAGCAAAATCTGTACATTATTCCAAACTTTTGGCCGCCAGTGTATATATATACAATTATATATAAAAGAAAAATCTAAATAAACCAGTGAAACTCACAAATAAACTATTTGGTTGTTGAATGACTAGTCGGCCATCATGACCCATCCTTAATATCTATCATCTTTCCTACAGAAATTCATGTATTACATAAACAACATACCTCAGTCATGCTTTGACCATGTGTAATGTCTTTAATGATGACTTTGACCTTATGACCTTGTAGTAAATGCTATGAGGAGGTGGATAGTGCTAAACTGCAGCTGAGAAGCAAAGTAGCTAATGGCTACCCTTCAAACAAAATAGACAGAAAAGCCTGTATAGGAGAGCATTCGATTTGTTGCTGGAGCATATGAAATACAATCAGTACTTTGTCAGCTGGAGAGCTGATTCCATCAGCAGTTTTCAAAACCACAAAACACAAAAACCTTCCTGACCTTCACCAAACACACTGGACCACCAAATCTTCACTGCTATGTTGATTATGAGTCCATTGTTTTCACGTCATGTTTGAAATTTGTCTTCATTGAAGAACTTCAGCTAGACAAATTTCAAATTAAGTTGTGAAAAGGTTTTTAAATAGGTGGTCGTTCTGGGAAAAACTGGACATCTGGTCACCCTAGGCTGTGTTCTACTTCACTTTAAACATCCACTTGCTAACTTCCCTAAGCACTTCCCCTTGGAGGAATCCCCACCCCCATTTTGGAAGTCCGTTCCACTTCGTTAAGAGGGCGAGGGAAGTTTCTGTTGACAGAAACTTCTAAACTCCTCGATTTTGACCAAGGGAGCGAGCCTACATAGATGTATGCTTAAGGCAGCTCCACATCCCACAACAATGCAACTCGATTGTGACATCACAGCACAGATCGCTCTTAACTTACCCCACCCCTCACATAACTCTAATGTACAGTATGATGGAAGTTAAGTTAGGTCAATTAAACAGTTTAGAAAAATTATATTGAGATTTAACAGCATAATACTTGTAGCTACCTTAAACTGACTGTTTGTTAAACAGCCATTGGCTGTGTTACAATTTTCGTTTTTGTAAAACTTGATTAAGCCTTTCTAACAAATAATTCCAATAAAAAAAATTATAATTTCTTAACAGACCAGATTTATACATAAGCCTCTGAAATTACAACTAAACTTAATTGCATCAATCTTCAAAAATTTGTCTTCTCAGGTGCAAAAATCACTAAATAATTCCACAAAATGCAATCAGTGATCAGGGTTTAGGTTGTTCCAGTTAAATCCACTGCACAAGTTCTGCCAGTAATGGGCATTCACAGTACGTAAGTAATGACTTACATCCGAGTCCATGAGACGGAGGGAAGTTAGCGAGGGAAGTGGATAAAATTTGGAAGCGGAAAGCAGCCCTAGTTGTATTAATTGAGTTTGATGATATCCCCTTGAGGTAATTTGCTGAAAGTGCATTCTGGGGCTTGGCCAAGTAATGAGTGAGCCATAAGAATGACAGCTTTGCCTTTTGTTGATGATACTCTTTAAAGAACCCGCATGGAATGGCTTGATGAGTGTTGTGCAGTTTTCTTTCCTGTGTTTATTGACATTTCCCTTTTTATAAAATAGCCAATAATTTTTAGTTTACGGCACAGTTGTGGACCATGATTTGGCAGGTTGAAGGGGAGGGACATTCTCATTATGAAGAGCATCTTATTGGACACAAATTTGTAAAGTCTGTGAATTTTAAACCTATACCTGCAAATAGATCTGCATATAGATGTCCTCAAAGCTAATTGACGAAATGCCACAAAATGCCAATTTTGATTTCATTGGCTCTTTAAGTTTTGTAAAGTTCTAACCACTGTTGAGTGTTTGAATAATAAACCCTAGGTTACTTTTTAGCAGTGATGCAGTATTAGACAAATAATCATATATCCCATGACCACACAAGATACATTTGATCTTTTCATCATGCATTCGAAGCTGATAGGTATGCTGTGTTTAAACTGAACTCTGGTCTTGTCAATTACATAAAGGCACAAATATCCAGTTAGATTAGTGAGGATATTTTTTTTATCAGTTTTGGCTCCATGAATGGGCAGGTGGATTGGTGAAATAATTGTTCATATGGCACTGACAACAGCATGGGAAAACGAGCCTAATGCAGGTAAATGTACCAAGAACAGAATTAAATGCAGTCTCTAGAAATAAAATCACATTCTGGATGAAGTTTGTTCAGTAACTGAAAAACCCAGTGTCAGCAAGTCTGACGGAGTGGACTGGCTCCATCTTACGGACCTTATCAGGGCAGAGCTTGTTCTCAGTATTCTTTTTATGATTTTTTCTACAGTAAGTCGTTTTAATGTCTCAACAGACCTCATTAAACCCATCAGGTTAATCAGCACAATTAGTGATGACATACTAGAGGATTTTACATTGGTCATTCTAAATTATTCCCTGTTAAACAAAATATTATGTAGCACTTTAGCAGATGTGTGCATCTAGATCTTGTACTCTATTATTGAGTCATGATACAATCCATAGACTGTCCAAATGGCAGAAGGGGGGAGTATTCGGGGAACCTGTTTGAAACATTTATTATGTTGGCTTGAAAAAGTCAACAAATTCTTGTACACTTTGAGCTGATTAAGGTTTTTCGAAGACCATAAATTATGACTGTATCTTCCATGATGTTTTAAGCTACACTACCGGTCAAAAGTTTTGAAACACTTGACTGAAATGTTTCTCATGAACTTAAAAATCTTTTGATCTGAAGGCGTATGTTTAAATGTTTGAAATTAGTTTTGTAGACAAAAATATAATTGTGTCACCATATTAATTTATTTCATTATAAAACAAAATTTAAAAAAAAAAAAAAATGTTTTTGAAATTGATGACTTGGACCAAATAATAAGATAAAGCAGCCAATATGTGCCCAACATAGATGGAAACTCCTTCAGTACTGTTTAAAAAGCATCCCAGGGTGATACCTCAAGAAGTTGGTTGAGAAAATGTCAAGAGTACATGTCTGCAAATTCTAGGCAAAGGGTGACCACTTTGAAGATGCTAAAATATAACGCAGTTTTGATTTATTTTGGATTTTGTTTAGTCACAACATAATTCCCATAGTTCCATTTATGTTATTCCATAGTTTTGATGACTTTACTATTATTCTAAAATGTAAAAAAAAAACAAAAAAAAAAATTATAATAAAGAATAAGTGTTTCAAAACTTTTGACCGGTAGTGTACATCCACTAAACTCGGCACAGACCTTCAAACTGTTCTGGAATAGTTTGTTTTCCTAACTGATCATAATTATGTTTTTTGCACCACGGACAATCAAAACTCGCGTTCACGTCATAACTTGTAATAAGTGTTCACATCTTTGAAAAATTCAGAATTACAAGTTGAAATTCTATGAAAGCTCTGAACTGACAGTCCTTATGTCATGTAAATATGGCAGCGGCCTCAACAGTTAAAAGTAGGGGACAAACAGAATATTTCTGTTTGATATGCCATTGTTACCTGGAGCATTTTATTAGTTTTAAACATTAAGCAACAACATCTAGAGGTAAATTTATTAATTAATGTAGTAATAAATATTTTTACTATTTCTATTGTTGTCATAGAAATAACTTCCTAGGTTACAGTAAAGCGGCGGTCAAACTAGGCTTTGAGCAAGCAAATGTTTTTCGGACAATGCAACAGGATATGATGTCACGTGATAGGGCTTCTGGTTTACATCACAAATAACATAAAATTCAAAATGTTAAAATATATTGTCTATTCACTTTCAAGCAACAATAAAAACATGCAGCTTTGAAATATGTATCCTTTGAATTGAGCCAAGAGGTCAGTGTGATGTGACGTTTCCATCTGCTATTGGTCACACGTCTTCTCATCGTCCAGATTCGCAGGTCAGAGTTCACCAAACTTGAAATTTTGTACGCAGCGGATTATTAAATTAATTCGCATGAGCTTGTGTTTCCGGTCTGAACTGACCACAAAGTGTAGTGTGACCACCACTTAATTATTCAATTAATTCAACAACATTATTCAAACTCCAAATGTCGTAAATGCCGTGTAAGTCCTTAATGACATGGTCACCATCATGAAGGGCCCTTGAAACCACAAAGTCGAGAACTAATGTACTTTCACAACTGAATAATAATGGCCGATATATCAAACCACTTATGAATAAACAATGCATAATGAGGCTATAAATTCTACAGCACTTCCTGGACTTACTCTTGAGCACATTGAGTTATACCATGGTGTAGTAGAATGTTGTTTACTTGGAATACTTTAGGGATGATATCAATTTTCTGGGTGTTAGCAAGAGATTCTTTCAATGGTTTTCAGTTGTGTTGTGGCCACAGAAATGGAATGTTCCATGCTGGGTTTCTGTTCTTAAATGCAGTAATTTCTAGTGACATCAGAGGCAAATAAAGCTTCCAAGCCATGGTAAAAATCCAGCTGAAATAATGCACTGCCCATATATAATATTAATCGTAAATGCAGACCTCTTTATCTGCAATCTTTAGCCAAACCCAATGGCTTCAAGGCTTTGCCAAATGTTTAAATCTAAAGTCTGTGTTGGTGGTATCTGACCACAAATAAATAGTATTTTTTCATTAAACTGTAAATGAAGCAATTACAATCCAATGAGGATTATCTTAATAGCTCTTCATGCTGCTGAAATGGAGTTTGAATGTTTCTGAAGCTCTGCCACTGGCAATGAATTACTAACATTAGACTACCAAATGACAAAGAAATGAAGTGAATTAACCAATCAAGCATTTTGTCATTGTTTCTTATCAAATAATGGAAATTAGCCTCTCTGACTCATGCTATACCCCCTGGCCAAACAGACATAAGTTACTTACACACAAACTTTTATATATGAAATATTGTATTTAATGATAAGTAACCATAGGACCACCAGACCTGATAAGAGAAACCCCATATCACAAGTATTAAATCACAAACTGAATGGAGCAGCAGAGGAGAAGCTGCCTGCCGGATGTGAACCCAGGTCAGAAAATAATGACCCTGGCAACAAATCAGGAACTACACTAGAAAGCCATTTTACTAAAAACTGGGGCACTTAATAAACAATATTAAATAAATTAAAAGTAGTGCCACAGGATTCAATATAAATAAATTATGCTTGCAGATAGCGTTTTTATTTGCATGCACTGTCTGCATTGTTTTAGAACATGATGCATTAAAGGAATTATGCTAAATAGGTAACGGCACAAACACACCAGAAATGTTGTGCTGAACGCAATTTGTATGACTTTACTGAGACTGTACTGCATCACTCCACCACTCATCTCTAACATTAAATCATCATTTTCTGATTTACTGCTGCCATGATCAATAGAAAATGTATACAAACATCTCTTTTTAATATAATTCAGTTTACTGCCTGCTTTCCACTTTCAACTGCCAGACAAGGCAATAGTGCTGAGCTTTGTGAATAAGACGCAATCTTTAATAAGACTATTTTACTTTTGAAAGGAGGCGTGTTTGTGCTGTTCAAGAATGTCAATAATTTAAATGCTAATTTTAGCACCCTGTTAAATTAGATTGTGGATGCTAAATGAATAAAACAGGTTTTTGCGTTAAAGAACTATGCGCAAAGTGATGCAACTACTTTGTCAATTAGCCCCATTGAGTTCAGTGGAATAAAGCAGGTCACTGCCTGACGGCAGAAAATTAGGAAATGAAACAGAGAAAGAAAGAGAAAATAGGCATGAAAAACATTGACACTCAGTCAACAGACACTGTTGAAAATCTCAGCCCTGATCCAGATAGTCTTGGGCCATTTCAAAGCATCTTTTAGTGTATTCTGCATGTTATTCTAGTAACACTTTCTATGAAGCCAATATTTACAATGCATTGTAAAGTCATTATAATGCATTAGTGATGTCTCATAATACACCTTATAATATGTTATAACTTCTCATAAATAATTGTAACCACAATTATAATATATTATAATACTTACCCAGAGTTGGGAGGATTACTTTTGAAATGTATTCCACTTCAGATTACAGAATGCATGCTGTAAAATGTCATTTGTAATGTATTCCGTTAGATTACTCAAGGTCAGTAACGTATTCTAAATACTTTGGATTACTTCTTCAGCACTGGTAGATTTTTTCACTTGTTTTGACTATAAAAACTCTGCCAGTACAGTAAGACAAATACACATGTTAAAAATACATTCTCTGAAAAACCTAAATATCTTATGCAGTGTTGTTCCTAAAACAAGATAAATCAAATTGATCTTGTTTTAAGGATTTGTAGATATTTTTACAGGAAAACAATACAAAAATTATCATCAAGACTAAGATTTTTGCCCTAATATCAAAGATCGTACTAGAAAAAAAGAAATTATGATCTAACGTGAATTTTCTTGATAAAAAAATATGATTGTGCCTGGTAACGTGCATGTAAAATGGCTAGAAATAGCATTTTATCTTAGCGTAAAGCTGACAATTTACACAAGGTTTATTTCTATTTCTTCTGCTCCAAACTTACTTCAAACTTACTTCTCTGTCTGCTCGTATGAATGTAACACATCATAAGAAAGTGATTCACCGCTGTTCAAATGCACTTTGGATCACATCATTTATATGTATAAATGTTTTCCATCTGAAAGGACTAAATATTAAATGAAACAAATGACAATAAAATGCAAAGTGATCTCTTCAGTAATCAAAATACTTTTTGAATGTAACTGTATTCTAATTACCAATTATTTAAATTGTAACTGTAGTGGAATACAGTTACTTATATTTTGTATTTTAAATACGTATTCCCGTTACTTGTATTTCATTACTCCCCAACCCTGTACTTACCTACTCATAGTTATACATTAGAGTATAATGCATTATAACACCAGCAACATCCAATTTTATCAGCAGAAGTTATAATGTATTATATATAATTGTAATATATATAATAGGTATGCTTTAAGTAAATTGACAAAAGCAATGTCATCTTATAACATCAATAAGATATTTTTAAGTGGTTATAAGACATTACAACTCATGCTGGAAATTATATACATTACACATGCACAAAATACAAAATAACACACATTCAATGTAAATTATATTACGAAAAGCACTTGTAAAGCTACAAGGCTAAAATATATCAGAAACAAAAAAATATTTATGTTGATCACACATGTAGCCAATCTTGGGTGTAAACACAAAAACAACAACAACAAAAAAATCTGATTCTACACTGGACTCTATTCAATAAACTTTAATGTTTGTGAATCTTATTTGGAGGCTTATTTTATAAATAACTTCCACTGTATAAGTTTGACTTTGTTACAAGTTTATGTTATGGCTGTTTATAAGAAGATATTGCTTTTGTAACTTTCCTTAAAGCAGACAAAGACCACTTATAATATGATCATGTCATAAAGCCTTTTGACTATTTACAATATGCTGCTTTTTCATGACAGCACTTATATGATTAACTTTATTATCTTCTGCTGCATTAAAATTGGATGTTGCTTGTCTTATAATGCATTATACTCTTAAGTATAACTATGAATAGGGGAAGTCTTATAATGTATTATAACTGTTTTTATAATTAATTATGAGAAGTTATAACTTATTATAAGGTGTATTATGAGACATTACGAATGCAGTATAATGCATGTATAATACCTTTACAATGCATTATAAAAATGGGCTTCATAGAAAGTGTTACCGTTATTTCTATCTTCTGTAACCTTCAAGAAACAGAATTTTCTTATAGAATAATGCATAAACATGTCCATCAGATGTCAAGATCTGCAGTGACACAACCCCTCATGCATACCGTAATTCAAACAAGCTTGTTCTTTTCCTTTGCATAACTTATCCGAAGGCGATAGGCCACTATGTCAAAGATAGTGTTCAAGAAACTGATGTTCAACAGCAATATCACTGCAAGGAGAACATTTGACAGGCCCTGTTGCTTCTTGTGCAAGATTCTCAGTTGGAGACAGTTCATTGAGTACTGTTTTGCATGAATATCAGTCTTGCACTTGCATTCTGAAACTATTATAACTGAATCCTTTTCACAACCGGTATGAATATCTTGGTTCTGTAAAAGACAAAAAGAATGCAAGTTTCAGTCACCATTCACTTTCATTGCATCTTTTTTTCCATACAATGCAAGTGAATGCTGACTGAGGCTAACATATTGCCACTTCTTCATGTTTCACAAAAGAAAGTCATACAGTTTTAAAACATCATGGAGGTGAGTAAATGATGACAGTCAATTTTCATTCTTGGGTGCAGCATCACTTTAAAGGTAAGTTCATCCTGACAGCCTCAGTCACCATTCATTTTCATTGTGTGGAAAAAAGATGCAATGAAAATGAATGGTGACTGAACATTTTTGGTTCATCATTAGCATACACATTTTTCCAATCTACAGTGCAACTCTACCGTAGGGGAATGCTGTGCTTGGCAGGAAGATTATTATAAAAGGGAGCCAGGCAGGAGCATTTCAAGGGAGCGTCTCAGGACAGATGGGCTGGTTGCATGAGTTCTAAATAAAAGCCAGAGGGATTGGCAAGGGCACTGCTTTATTGTTTGCTGATTTATTTTGACATTGGGCCCCTTCAGCATGTTGAGCTATTTTTTGTGTACACATCTATCGACATACTCAAAGGAGAGACTCAATTGTCCCTTGAGAGGCAAGTAAAAGGAGAACTCTGACAGGCTATAGGATACCCCCAAAAAACAACTGTCACATCACTAAAACTGACCCCTTTTTTAAACTCTAGCAATACTTGATGGCTTCATTTGGAGATGGTAATGGTGTGAATGCAATGTAATTGATAACTGATGTACTACTTTTGAGCATGTTCTTTTCTTGCCACAAGCAGTGTTTCAGTGTTACTTATCTATCAAAACTGACCATGGTAAGGTTCATGTTTGACTAAAACCATTACTAAATGACCATTTAAAAAATATATCTGGTATTAATATAAAATAGTTACACTGCCCTGTGTTTTGACTGAGAGAGGTTTTTTCAGAGTATGCTGCAATGCTGTAGAATGTTCAATCACGTGACTATGGATTCTTTCTAATTAGCATTCATTTGGCTCTGCTAGAGAATCTGAAATGATCTCTGCAACGTTAGATCATCATTTAATGATCATCGTTTAATGCGTCCTAAGATCACCTCTTGCTTGAACAGTCGAAAGATTTCTTGCCTCATGCCAACATACTGAAAACTCTATATTTGTTTACTATGAAACAATTCTGAAATCAGCACTTGAATCACAGCACCTATCTGGATGGACTGCTGACAGTTAAATTAAAAACACATACACTCACTAAGCACTTTATTAGGAACACCTGTTCATCTACATATTCATGCGATTATCTAATCAGCCAATCGTGTGGCAGCAGTGCAATGCATAAAATCATGCAGATATGGGTCAGGAGCTTCAGTTAATGTTCACATCAACCATCATAATGGGAAAAAAATGTGATCTCAGTGATTTCGACCATGGCATGATTGTTGGTGCCAGACAGCTGGTTTGAGAATTTCTGTAACTGCTGATCTCCTGGGATTTAGAATTGATGAGAGAGGTCAACAGAGAATGGCCAGACTGGTTCGAGCTGACCGAAAGGCTACGGTAACTCAGATAACCACTCTGTACAATTGTAGTGAGCAAAACAGCATCTCAGAATGCACAACACATCGAACCATGAGGTGGATGGGCTACAATTACCATATTAATGTACCATGGTACTTCTGGTACTTTTTTGTTGGTGCATGAAGGCTAGGACACGTCACAAATCTCACAATCACTGCTGCATCTACTGAACTGATTCGACACACACATAACATATTATAACGTCAAAGACCAACTGACATTCAATGATGTACGTAACTTTGCTGTGTCTTAACGGGGAGGACAGAATATTTGGCCAGCCCATAATAGGAGATCCATAGGTGCTTCTTCCTTGTTGTTTTTGAGAAATCCTACTTCTTCCTCTTTTATCTCTATTAAAGGATGTTCAGAAAGTTTCATTTAAAAGGTTTCTTTATATAGGTCACGCGTCTAATCAGCACAAGGGGATTTATTTTATGAATCAGATCTTCCTTTAAAGAACAGTTATTTACTTTCATTTTGAGACAAAACAGTGTCATTTTTTCAATCAGGGAAGAATGAATCAAATTCATAAAGGCAAATGTTCACTTGATGTCCTCTTTGCATGGCAAATTTAGTTTAAAAGAGTAACTAATTCTTCCTTTTGTAACATATATTGTGCAACTATGGCATTTTTCTTTTGTCATGCATTGTAATAATGGCTAACTTGCCTGTAGAAATAAGAAAACAGAAGTCATCACATTTGTCACTTCTTAAGAATGCCTGTAAGTGTAGGAGGATAGTATATATCTTAGTCACTGGTGAGATGTTACAATCCTCTTGAATTAACCAAAGCTGCTCTCTTTAATTTCCTTTATTTTTCTCAAAAAAAAAAAAAAAAAAAAAAAAACAAGTTCAGAGCATTCGATAAGCCCATTTGAATTTTAAGTCCATTTAATTTTGTCATAAAGGGGTCATGTGATCAAATGTTATGTGAAATTGTTTTATTACAATTTTTTCACTTAGCTCTAGTCATGTTAGTTGTAATGTTAGTAAAGGTTTTTTACTAACTTTTTTACTAAAGCGTTACTTTTTTAAATGTTCCCACATTCTAATCTTAGCGTTTTAATATTCTTCTTCTGGGGTTTAGGATGGGCCTATTGATCACCCATTAGATGTCATTAAATGTGGGCAGTCATATGTAAATATTTTAGGTTTTTGACTTTATAAATCCAAGGATGTCTGAACAAGCCATTTTTGCAGATTCGTTTCAATAAATGCTATTTTTTCGGACTGCAGAGCAAGTTTTGAGATCTGAAAGTTGCCGTATGTTTTCAAATCATGTCAAACTCTTTTATCTCAAAACATCAAGAAAATGTTGATTCCTCAATGACCCCTTTAAAGTCATACACATCTTGGTAATGTCCTCTTAAATTGATGTGGGTATGGGAAAGTTCAACATTTTATAACATTCACTTTAAAATACTTTGTTTTCCAGATGGTCACTCTCTTTTTGACAGCCACTATTAAATACTGTGGTTTGGCGCATATGCAGCTATGGTGAGTGGATATTCTGTGCGCCTTGATTTGACTCTGTCACTATCCGGCCCAGGTTTAAACGATTGCCAGGTCCATCAGTCTATTCAAATAAAGGCTTACCCAGGCAGATCCGTGTTTAGCCATTGGCTGCCCTACTTACAGCCTCAGCTATGAGAGTGAATGGACTAAATTGGATGGAAACATTTTACTCGTTTGTGCAGGCGGGGGACTCAGTTCACCACAAGGATTTTGATTGGTCAGGCAGACATTCACACAAAGATTACTTCTTTCTAATACAACTCTTACAACCCATTTCCTAAGGGAAACGTACAAAGACACAGTTGGGAGCTTACCTTCTGAAGACAAATGGGAAATGGCAGGCTAGTTTTCTATACTTGAGTAGAAAGCCTATTTATAGCTTCATAGCTTTAGACGGCAAGGATAGAGTTAGAAACCTGAGATTCAGAGAGCACCTTTCTGAAAGATTTCTACAATAACCACATCAGGGCAGTATCTAATCTCAAACAGAATGTGCAGTAAGTTTGCCTTCATGGGCAAAGTCAACACAATCCGTAGCACTTTCTTTTGCCTGCTCCAATGGGCATGTTTAAACAGTAATTAATAATGATCTGGTGGGCCCGCAGACAGCCAAAAAAGCTAAATCCACAAAAAGTGTGTTGTTTGTCCAGTATCAACTCTGACTTTTCAAGTTTGTAGATCTCCGCTGTTACATATTACCAAAGGCAAAAAATTTGGAATCACATACTACCTTGCCACTATTTTCTACCGTATGGCACAAATAGTGAGAGTAGTATGGTAGTATGCAATTCCAAATTTATCCAAAGTCTCTTTAAAGCAAGTCATTTCACTTGGCGACCATCTTGGTAACACCTCCAGGCAGCTATACATTTCAGTAATATATTTTAAATCAGCAATACAATTTGACAACAATTAAACCATAAATTGTGCTTCTTCAGCTCAAATCACACTAAAAATGTATTAGGTGCATTCTAGAGTAATCAAAAAGGCATCTGTTTATTTTTTTTTTTAACTGAAAGGCAGGACTTCCATATCTACAGCTGCCATATCAGCGCTGTAAGTGTTACGATTTCTTCCATTCTTATTCCTATAGGTAGTCAATCTCCTCCCCTTTATACCAGCATGCTAAGAGGTGCAGCATTAGCTAACATGCCTGGGCATGTAATAATTTTATTATGCAGGTCCCCTTATTAGGTTCTTCCTCAAAGGCAGCATTATAAACTAATTTCAAAGAGTGAAACACATAAAACTGAGCATATAAAAAGTGTTACATAACTGAGGAAATGCGTATCATAAGTCATATGTAGGATTTACTTTCAAACAGCTGGTTAACAGTAAAACGGCATGAACCTTCAGGAATGATGCTCATGTGCCCATGATTAATGGCCACAATATGATTTAGAGCCATCTGCCTGTGGACCACTTCCCCTAATTACATCAAAGACTAATCACCTGAAACCAGTAAAATTACGCAAGCCTCTCTAAAGTAGTTGTAACCTAGTGACTTCCTTAAATATATGTAGAAAGAGAGCACTCTAATGAGTCACCTTATTGACATATCGCAGTATGGGTCGGCAGTATATGGATGAAGGAAAACAACAAGGCAAATCCACATTCAAAGGCTTTTTGAAAACAGCATATATTAGATTAGATCTTTTATTTAGAAGCATACATTTATCCTTTACTGTTGAAACAAGTAAATTAATTCAGAAATGTGAAATTTTAAATTTTTTTCAACGTATAATTCAATTTCTACCCAGAAATAAACAGAGTCATTACATATTTGCTTGGTTATCTCTAGAATTTGTTCTAGAGTGACATTACGGTACCTTGGAGGCCAGAATGAAACCAGCTTCCTCAGGAGGTAACTTCATACAAAAAGGTTGTATGTTACCTCACTGACTGACACTGCTGCCTTTGATTTTGGACACAGCAATTTTTACTATTTTGTCCTCACACACACACACCTCAAAAAACAATGCTTTTTGTCATTGATTTGGAAACGTCAAAATGATGCTAAAGAACCCCTTCCAATCCGTCACATCCAAAAACATCTTTCACAATAAAATTATGCTGTGATCCAGTTGTGTTTGACATATCTCAGACAATTTGCTGCATTAGTCATTAATGAATTCTCTGTTCAAAACAAAAATCACACCTCTGTCATCCATCAGCTTAATCACAGACACCAGGCCAGTGTCACGTCTAGATGTGTTTTTGTTCATGTTTTGTGTTCATGTCTTTTACTTTAAAGTTTAGTTCCTGTTCCTGTTCAGGTCATGTGGTTCCATGTCATGTTATTCCCTGTTTCCATGTCAAGTCATGCGATCATCTTGTTTCCCTCCATGTTCATGTGTCTTGTTTTCATTGGTTTATTGTCTTGTTAACTCGTTATCAGTTCTAGTTTGTCACTAGTTTAAGTTTATTAGTCTTATTATCTTGTTTATAGTTCTGTCTGTTCATTGGTTGTCTTGTTACCCTTGTCCATGTATTTATACCCTAATGTTTGCCATTGTCCATTGTCAGGTATTGTGTTTATGTAATGTTGGTTCAAGTCAAGTCAAGTCAAGTCTAGTTGTTTATGTCTGTTTTGTTTCACATTTGATTTACGGTTTTTGGATTCCACGTTTGTAATAAACTGCACTTGGGTTCTTCACATCATCTCGTCTTCGTCTGCCTGTCATTGCCTTGCCAGCCATCGTTACAGAATACCTGACTGTAAAATGAACCCAGCAGTTCAGCTTCTTCATTTATGTCAGGGGAATCGTCCCCTGGAGGAATATGTAGAGGACTTTTGTGCTCTGGCCAGCAGGGTTGATTTGAATGAGATTGCCCTCAAGGACAGTTTTCGCTTTGGGCTGAATGAGCCAATCTCCTCCTTGATGCCAGGCGGCCGGAGAACCTACAGCCTGACTCAATTTATCAACCTTGCCCTACCGATATGTGGTTCGTCGTTCACTGTAGGGGAGATGGACGCCGAGGCAGAGTCCCACGTCATTGCCGCCAAGCCAGAGTCCCACATCATTGCCACCGAGCCAGAGTTCCACGTCATGGCTGCCGAGCCAGAGTTCCACGTCATGGCCGCCGAGCCAGGGTCCCACGTCATGGTCGACGAGCTTGCGCCACCTTCTGCCACTGATCCTGAGTCAGCTCCATGCTATGTCACAGCCACACCAGAGTCTTCTCCATGCCATGTCACAGCCACACCTGAGTCTTCTCCATGCCATGTCAAAGCCACACCTGAGTCTGCTCCATGCCATGTCACAGCCACGCCTGAGTCTGCTCCATGCCATGTCACCGCCACACCTCGGCCTGCTCCATGCCATGTCACAGCCATGCCTCGGCCTGCTCCATGCCATGTCACCATCATGCCTGAGTCTGCTCCATGCCATGTCACCGCCATGCCTGAATCTGCTCCATGCCATGTCACCGCCATGCCTGAGTCTGCTCCATGCCATGTCACCACCACGCATGAGTCTGCTCCATGCCATGTCACCACCACGCATGAGTCTGTTCCATGCCATGTCACCGCCATGCCTGAGTCTGCTCCATGCCATGTCATGCCTAAGTCTGCTCCATGCCATGTCACAGCAACGCTTCAGGCTGCTCCATGCCATGTCACAGCAACGCCTCAGCCTGCTCCATGCCATGTCACCGCCACGCCAAGTCTGCTCCATGCCATGTCACCGCCACACCTGAGTCTATTCCATGCCATGTCACTGCCACGCCTGAGTCTGCTCCATGCCATGTCATGCCTAAGTCTGCTCCATGCCATGTCACAGCAACGCCTCAGCCTGCTCCATGCCATGTCACCGCCACGCCAAGTCTGCTCCATGCCATGTCACGCCTCGGCCTGCTCCATGCCATGTCACAGACATGCCTCAGCCTACTCCATGCCATGTCACAGCAACGCCTGAGCCTGTCACAATAACACCTCAGTCTGCTCCACGGTCCAGGCCCGCCTCTGCTCCACGGTCCAGGCCCGCCTCTGCTCCACAGTCCAGGCCCGCCTCCACTCTACAAGCCAGCACTCACGCCTGCCATGGCCAACGAGTCAGCATCCACGCCTACCATGGCCAAGACAGGATACTGCCGTACCATGTTACCACGTCATGCCATGTAGCCACGTCAAGTCGCCACCACCCCCCGCCCCCAGCTCCCTCTTGAACTCTGTGTTTTAGTTTTGGGGTGTCGGGAGCCATACCTATAGGGGGAGATATGTCACGTCTAGAGGTGTTTTAGTTCCTGTTCCTGTTCAGGTCATGTGGTTCCATGTCATGTTATTCCCTGTTTCCATGTCAAGTCATGTGATCATACTGTGACCCTCCATGTGTCTTGTTTTCATTGGTTTATTGTCTTGTTAACTCGTTATCAGTTCTAGTTTGTCATTGGCTTAAGTTTATTAGTCTTGTTATCTTGTTTATAGTTCTGTCTGTTCATTGGTTGTCTTGTTACCCTTGTCCATGTATTTACACCATAATGTTTGCCATTGTCCATTGTCAGGTATTGTGTTTGTGTAATGCTGGTTCAAGTCAAGTCTAGTTGTTTATGTCTGTTTTGTTTCACGTTTGATTTACGGTTTTTGGATTCCACGTTTGTAATAAACTGCACTTGGGTTCTTTACATCATCTTGTCTTCGTCTGCCTGTCATTGCCTTGCCAGCCATCATTACAGCCAGGCAGGATTCAATGTCTGGGGCACAAAATATGAATATTCTAATGATTCAGTTACAGAACTTTCCTCATGGCTAGGATTTAAACTTGAAAAAGTATAAACACAAAGCCGAAACACGTGCAAGAATAGAACTACAAATATGCACACATGCACAGACTTTGTACTGCTCAGGCAACTTAAGGCTCAAGGCATCATCCCAATAACACATGCCAAGTTTAATCTCAAAAGACTAAAGCTGTAACATTGGGTACTTGGAGAGGAAGAGGAAGAGATGCAGGAGTAAATTCTTTCAATCTTTTAATTATAATCAACAGAGTGGAACAAACACTGGAGTGGAACAAACAATAACGCTAAACATCACAAAATAACAAAACAAGGAAACCTTCAATCAACACAATGTAACACTTCAAGGACTGACAAATGAATGGGCAAAACAAGAGGATATTTATACAAAAGGAACTAATGAGGGAATGGAATACAGGTGAGGATAATAAGAAACAGATGGAAGTGATGAGGGCAGTGAAACATGGGAGAGTAGTCCGGAGGAAAACTTCAAAATAAGAGTCCTTGAAGAACGTGAGGGAGACAGACTGTGACAAAAGCATTGGTAAGAAACAGCAGATTACGACAAAATTCAAAATAGCCAACTGACTAATGTATAAGCCCGACCTTGGAAAACAGTGTTTTATTCGACTCGTGTTTGAAAATGTATGTTTTCTGCTAAATTCAAAATGCCATAAAATCTAGGGAGGAAATTTGTTTCAATGCCACAAGATTCGTAAGAAGAGATGTAAGGACAAATTTGAACTGTTGGTGGTGCTAGAGGGTTTGAGAGACTGACCTCAAATTTAGTCAGTAGACTTATCAGATCCTGCCTTATAACTGTCCCAATTTTCATAACTTTTTACATATGGTTATTGGGGCTGTAGACACACATTAAGTGAAAAGAATAAGAAACAAACAAACAGCATAGGGTTCCTATAGCTCAATTGGTTGAGAATGTTGCTAGCACTGCCAAAGTCATGGGCTCACTTTGTAGAAAACACAAATACTTACAATAAATGTATACCTGAAATGCACTATACATTGCTCTGGGTAAAAGTGTCTACACACCTATAGGTGCTTGGCCCCTAAGAAACTTGTATAACTGTTTCAAAGACAGTGTTGTCTCCACCTATACTTGATGCTTTAAGTAAGCAACAAAGTAGTACTCTAATAAGAAGCCACATTAATGGAAAACAGAATGAAGGAAAAACAGGCCAACTTTAGTGATTCCACCCTGATTTCTCTAGTTTGTGTTGCTGAGAAAAAAGACAGTAGGTTATTTTTTTTATACTTAATTTCCTACAGTATACTTTTGGTAAATCTTTCCATTAATTGAATGCATCTGTGTATGCCCTCTCCAGAAAATGACCTATGATGCTACAGGCCTTCTTATTATGTTCACTTAAGCCACTTTCTTTAGCGTTGGCCCACTTTTTACATGAAATAAGACTTACATAGAGCATGTGTTTGCAATAAAAATTTCATGACACAAGAAAAAAGTACAAGCACACACACCTTGAAATAATATAAACCATATGCCAACTGCACAGGATGAAGCTGTGGCAATCAGTCAAACAAGACAACCTACTTTTGCTTTTCCAAGTGCAGAGTAAAAGAGCCTTTATATGGTATATGGTTTCTCTTGTTTTGATTCGGTATGAGCATTTATACATTTGATCTTGTGCATGTGGCACTTTCCCACACACAAATCTTTCATGCACATACACACACACAGATATGCATAAACACAGATGAAACACACACCTTGGTAGTCTAAAAAGGTATTTGGTATTTTTTGTAAATCCTTCCATCCACAAAGCCCTGAATTCCATCAAGACTTTTGTGTGCTAGCAGTCTGCAGTACCTATTTATGTGAACAACACATAACTCTGTCTCTTTCTTTATGTCTCTCTCTTACAGGATTCACCACTCTGTTCACTCTCAGAATGTTCAAATCTCCAAAGGATCTGAGAAGCAGTAAATCCTTCTAGATAGGTAAAGAACAGCCAGTAACACAGCAAACAGCTCTGTGTGTGTTAACATGATTTTAGTGTGATAAAATCGCTTACTAAACTTTTCTGTGTAAAGTTACAGCAAATTTTACAACTTCGTTGCCATGACAATGTAGTCAACAAACCCTAAAATAATTGTAAAAATGATGATTTAAACAACTTTACAGCTCAAATACTACATGAGTTTTAACAGAAGAATGAATGTAAGTGCTTTTATAAAATTATAAGCTTCACATTTCCGCCTTCAAACCCACCAAAAATTGGCCCCATTCACTTCCATTGTAAGTACTTTACTGTTGTTTTTGCTCTGTTTAAAGAAAAGAACGAATAATCAACATTATGCCTTAAATGCTGCTGATTGAGCTTTTTGAGCTTAACTTGTATTGAACCCGGAATATGCCTTGAAGAAAAATATAACCAGCAACGTTATGCTTTTAAACCCCATAAACTTCCATTGTAAACAAGATTTTTGTTTGTCTTTACAAACTGAGGGACAGGATTTTTTTTCTGTGGTAATCAACAACATGGAACTCAATGGAGTCCTTTAATATATGATGCAAAGAAATAGGAAATATACCAAATGGAACACAAATAGAACGTTGTTAGAACTACTGAACATAGCAACAGTTACTAGAAAGCTGAAACCCTTTATGGTATAGATTGCTATTGAAGGAGGTTGTCTGACCTCTGTCTGACCTTGGCTTGTGGGATTGCTGTTTGATACTGAGCACTGTAGAGCTACAGACTGATTTTTGTCATTAATGACTTCTGATAAGTGCATGCTGATAGTGGTCACTACAACAGCATCTCTAGTGTCATTGTCCACTGGGCTGCCCTAATGGTGAATTGTGATAGGTTCAGTCTGAGCATTTATTTGATATGGATCTAGTCTTTCTTCCAGTCTTGGGTGCCTGTGTTTGTCTTGATGCTTTTTAAATTTAGTGTAATGGGGTTTTAGTGAAGATTGCTGGTAATCTCCATTCAGTCTGTGGGGAAATACTGGAAAGGAACGCCTTTTGTGCTTGTAGATTCTCCATTACATAGTCAGAGCATTATCTGCTATAGGTTATTTCATATTTTATTTACTGACTTTGACATTGACCTTATCTCCCGTTTTATGGTTTTCTTGTTCCAACAATGGCTTCCAACATGTTGGTTACACCACAATGACTTTGATTGTGCGGACAAACGTTTTTCGAATATGAATAACATTTTAAAACGAAATGTCTTGACTACTTCTTGTTCTTTTAAAGAAATAGTAATAAAATATACCAAACTACTTGATAAAGGTTTTTTTATTTCAGCCATTAGACTTTTTTTATTTGTCACAAAAACAGGATGATTATACAACTTTGACATTTCACAGTTTTACACCCCATAAAAAGTATTAAAATGATTTTAATTCAGACATTGAAAACATGTTCATCATAGAAGTGGTGTATTCAAATTATTGTCTGAATGAGCTGCATTTTTAATGTTTTTTTTGTTTTTTTTGTCTTGATAAACATATTAAATAATGTGTTTTTGAAAATGTAAAAATGCAATAAGGTTTCTGTGAGGGTTAGGTTTAGGGTTAGAAATTATCGGTAGATCTGTATAAAATCCATAAAATGCATGGAAGTCTATGGAGAGTCCCCACAATGATATAAAAACAAGTTTGTGTGTGTGTGTGGGCACCCTCACTCCTGCCATGCATCCATATGTGTCTTGGTTTATTTACAAAAACTGGAATGTGAGCACATGCAGATGTATGTGGGTGAATCCACGCAAAGCCATGGCTAAGTGAGAAACAGTGTGTCTAATGCTCAGCTCATTATGTTTCATAGTTCAGTAAATTTTGATGAATAGAGGAGTGTTCCCCTCTCTCAGAACCTGCCACATCGGCCCTGCTGAGAGCCATCTGTGCACTGGGGTTCGCTCTCATGCATACTACATCACATGCTTGCAGGAGATCATCATCTGTACATTTAAGACTCAACTGTATTAATTCTCACATATATATATATATATATATATATATATATATATATAAAAATTAAAAAAAACGCCAAGCTGACAGGACAGTTTGGCATACAGTGAAAGAATGTGGCTTTGAGATAAAATAGAGACTAAGGTTATATCACACATTTGATTAATTCAGACCCACTAGGGGTTTTTTGTGTGTGCCACAAACAGTAAAAATATAGTTTTGATCATCATGATCATCTGACCCTTAGAATTACTTGGGCTATTTTTGCTGCTGTGCCTTTAAGACCTCTATGTAAACTTTTTCTTCCAAAGTGAAAAGACAAACAATGCTCACACATAAGCTGCAGATTCGCTTTTGGGTCTAATATAGTTTGATCTTATGTTGCGTGCTGTATTGTCTTCACATGTTAGAGATAGGGAATTGTCTCTATTTCAACGCCACAAGACAATGTTTTGAAGCAGTAATTTTCCATTGTCTTTGCTGTAAAGTATAATAACACTTGTTGAATGTGTGCTGGACAGACAAAGTCAGACTGAGCATTCAGACAGATGCAACTAAGGGGCCGTTTACACGACAATGTTTTCAAATAAATACGTAAAACTTTTTATGCGTTTTGGCTGTTCGTTTACACGACAACGGCGTTTTGGTGCCTGAAAACGCAAACTTTTGTAAACGGGTTTCAAAGTGCACGTTTTTGAAAAGATGCCGTTATCATCTCTGTGTAAACGCGAATTTGTGGAAATGATGACGTTATGCGCACGGGTATTACGTGTTCAGTCTATAGCCATGCGCACGAGTACTTCAAAACAACCTGCGAGACGTTCAAAACTACAATGGCGGACTATAGGACTGTGTTTGTGCCGCTCAAGATTTTGAGTTTATTGACGCTTCTCCAGCAAAGTAATGGTAGTAATAAAGCAAACTCATTGTCCGTCCAGACAAAATTGCTCGATGCTTTCGCCATCTTCATTGTTTGTATTCACCGCTCTGTGGAAGAATGCTTATGTGTGCAGGCGCGTAGTGTTTCTTTACAAAGTGACATCGCCAACTACTGGCCTGGCATGCATAATACAGTGTTTTTAGTCGTTTTCGCAGATCCGTGTGACCGGGGATCGTTTTGACAACGTTGTCGCCTGTACGTGAAACTTTTCAAAAATGCAAAGGAAAAACGTTTCCGTTTTTAGAACATCGTTGTCGTGTAAATGTCCCCTCAGATTATTAAAAACATTCTGCTCATTTTTACTATCACTTCATCTCATGTCTTCTGCTATATTGCCTTGCTGCCTATACCTAGCTCTTGGGTTGGTAGAAGTGTTAACTGTCACAGACTGGGCTGGACAGTCCCTTCTGTCTGTCTTGTCATGTGTTTGTGTGTGTGTCTGTGTTTCCCTCTCTCCCTCTTGTGTTTTGCAGGTGCCACATGAAGAATGTTAGCTATGTTGCCAGGACGACTGATTGTTTCCCAGCTCGTCACCACCGGCACCTGCCACCAATTACCATCTCCTATATATTCTCTCTTTGTTGGATTGTTTTGCAATGTTGCAACTCTGGTCTGTTCCTTGTTTCAGACGGTTTAGTATCTGTTTTGTTTTCGGGTGTTTATTCCCACTAAAAATCTCATACTTTGCAACTTCAGCCACTCTTTCCTGAAGTTGGGATATGCAGAGTGACAAGTGCGACACAGTCAGCATACGTTTTGGCAAACTTTCCTATGTTTTACTATAAGTGGGCCAAGTTTCTGAAAAATGAATAGGCCTCATTTATGTGTAAATGAGGTGGTCATATGTTAATGTTTTTGGTTTCTGATGAACCGTATTTACTGCATAGTTTCAATAAATTGTTGGGAGGAAGTTTTCATAATACAACAAAGTACAGCATTGTGTAATATTGGAATGTACTGGATGAGGAAAATCTGATAACATTTTGCCTCTGTTTGACAGGTTGGCACAAGTCTGTCACATGAGACTTCTTGTGTTGTAGTAAACTGTTAGGCAGGTATCTCACTCCAAGAGGTGTCAATGTATGTTAACTTTGTTTTTTATCTGTGTTGTCTTTCCTGCATTGCAAACTGTAGAATGTGAGGATCATAGTGATTTTATCAACTGCATTTTCAGCAAAGTCTGTGGGTAGAGAATCTGACAGTCAAGAACCTTCAGAACCTGAAAAAAAAAATTTATAAATCCTAACACACTGCCTTCACTTTCTTGATTCTTTTAAAGGCAAGAGCTAATTTGTCTGGAATGTTTTTTTATTTTGTTTTTTAGACAAAACCGAATACTTCATTGACTTTTGCCAAGACTGTGACAAATCGAGAATTGAATAAGTAAGATCATACTCAATTGACAGCTTTCAGAATTCAATATATTGTAGAATTTCAAGATGTTGTGTTAAAATGTATAAGGGAAACTGTATATATTGGGTCCTGAAACCAGCAAATTAGCTTAGGCTGATTTAAGGCGTTTCTTCCTAGCAGGGTATTAACAATCTGTGAAACCAAGTATCAGACTCCACTTCAGTTACCTTATCTTCCAACATTACCCTAAATTGTGTGAAATGCCTTCAGCAAAACAGCCCCACAAGAAATCCCAGACACCCAAAGCTCCAGACAGTAAAGAACCTGCTGTGTACTGGGGTGGCCTGGTACAACTAGAGCTGTGTCATGCTTGGGTGCCCAAACACTGCCTCCCTCAACACACACATACAGCTCTCTCACATACAAACACTAAAAGACACCCCTCAGTGCCTGGCACATAACACACTAAGGCACACAACAGACTGATTAAATGCAGTATATATTGTTAGTTTCATATCTTTACAAGTGGCACTAGTCCATATATAATCCTAAAATGGATGCCAATAGTCTACTCTAATGTAGAGAAACCTCTCTGCCAGGCAGCTGTATTAAATCAATGACATCATCACTCTCTTTAGTGCTGCAGTACTGTCAAGTACACATTGTTGCACAAGCATTACTGGAAGGTTATACATTAAATACCCCCTTCGCTCCAGGGTCCATCACTTGATTATGTCATCCTGGACACCCTGGAAACACTCTGAATGATATGTTTAAATGTACTGTAAATGTACAACTGATACAATTAAAGTGAACAAAATGGGATTGTGAACTAATTACCTGTGGAAAATGCAGCTGAACTAGGTATTAGAAATGAACCACTCTCTAACACACTGTTACATTAAACACAGTACTCAGCCATGAGTGGACATGTCCACACACACACACACACACACAATCTATATTTAAAGTACATCCCTAAAAAATAAAGTTATCTCACATCACTGAGCTTTTTGTGCCAAACATCCTTGATGAGACTAATATATACACACTGATGATGTCAGTCCCTGGGCAATGAGCCTAAAACTTAATTTCAATGTATAATGGCTGGTTACTTTTTATTATTATCATTTTTTTTTCTCTCCATCTGTTCAAACACCACATTATAATACTAGACTCTAAAAAGAAAAAAAGCATAAAAGTATTTGTTTTGTTTTTTTAATTAACCTCTCCCAGAATAATAATAATTAAACAAATATTTGAACAATCATTCAATCAGTTTGCATGGGCAAAGGATTTTGAATTTTGACAAATGCTTTTCAGGTGGAGAACTTACCGTTGGCATTTTTTCCACATATGAGATGCTGATAGGGCAAAAGGAGGCCGTACAACTCTGAATCACTGCTCAGAGCCTGCTCAAATGATTCCAGTGTAAATTTGGGGATCCCGTTATCTTTCTCCACCACTGAGCTATTCAACACTCGGGTGAAGACCTCTCGGAAGAGGCTCTCCATACAAGCGGTCAGGTATATGGCCGCATGCTCGTGGATGCGCACCGCGACACTGCTGTCCACCATCCACCTGAAGAACTTCCCCACGGAGAACACCAAGCCGCATCTTTCGGATTTACCCCGGCTGAATTTATCCTCGGTGCTCATGTTGTACATGGACAGCGCGCTGAGAGCCGCGGCGATGCAGTTGACCGAGATAGTCCACGAGAATATCATCTTGATGGCACTTTGGATTTCATATTTGGTGCATTTGCCGTAGCGCAAACTCAGGCGCTGCGCTTCCCTGGCGATCCTCACCAACGCACGGCTAACGAGCGCAGAGAGCCGCGCCAGCAGATCCGCGGAGACGGTCCCGAACCTCAACTCTTCCTCCTTGTTGAGCGCGTTCTCCACCTCCCCGAGGCTCCACGGAACATCCTCAAGCTCGGGAAGTTTCGCACAGTGTCCGGAACACTCCAGGGTCTCGGCGTCTTCAGCCAGGACGGTGTTGACGGTGTCTAAGCTGTTGTGTCGACTGTGCGTGGAGTCAGTCAGTTGCCAGCAGTTCCCTCCATGCGCATAGGAGATGTGCGCCTCGGAGCAGCACAGAGACAAGCTCGATGACCTGAAGGAGTCCGCGGCTCCACCGTAACCCGAATCCAGCGTCAAATCCTCCAGGGTCCTCACCACGGATTTACCCCTCTTTGCCATAACTGCACTTCATATTGTCCATAAGCCTGAAACCGAGGGGAAATGCTCATTTGCAAAGAAATGCAACTAGTTAACTGTCTTCTCTGTCCACGATGGTATTAGAATGGCACGAGAGAGTGAGGAGTCAGGCGCGTTTCTAAATTGTTACATTCACTGTTGAAAATACGCCCCCAACTTTGAAGGAGCAGTGGAGTTGTTATGACACACACACACACAAACACACACTAGTGTGTTTGAAGGCTGTGAAGCACAAGTTGGAGGAGGAGCCACAGACAGTTTAAACTAATGGGACCATTGCTGCTACACCGTTGGTTCTGAAATTGCAGGGTCCTGTATGATAGTTCAGATTGAACACCTTCTCTAGTTCTTTAGTGTGTGTCATTACACCTGTTCCTCTGGAGATCCCCTGAGAAGGTTATAAATTCCCCCTTTGACACCTACCTGAAACTTGGCTTCATTTTTTATTCTAATGGCAATTTTATATATATATTTTTGACAGACAGACAGATAGATAGACCACTTCTCAGAGTCTCCCGGTACGATGTAATGTCTTTATTTAATGTAAGTCAGTGATTTGATGTGGCCCTCCAATCACTTTTATCTGACTTTCCAAATGATTTTGATAAAATCACGGCAAACATCCAAACGTTCTCTGAGCAAAACTCAGCAGTGAGTTTAACAACACTCAACATGTTCAACAGCATCGGTGCTTGTCGAGCAATCCGTGGCCCAGTTCCAGAGGAGCGCGCGTGTTTAAGCTTGTCTGGACATAGTTCGGTTTCACGCTTCTCCAAAACATGAACCAGCAACTTTTGGTGAGCACATTTTATCCCATCTTACTCACTCAAATGTATTTATGCAAATTGCTTAGCTGCTGTTCCAGATGTTCCAAGCTTCTTGGAGAATTCACCACAGTTCTTCTATCTCTTTAGGCTGTCTCAATTGCTTCTATCTCTTCATTTAATCCCAGACTGACTCGGTGTTCAGAAGGGGGTCTGTGGGGGCCGTGACATCTGTTGCAGGGCTCCCTGTTCTTCTATTCTAATCTTTTCTATTTGCAAAAGTAATGTTTGGGAGTCTAAAATTTATATTTCCTATTGACACACTAAAGCTGAAGATATACATAAGACTTTTGCACAGTACTGTATGTGTCAATATTGACAAAGATACATACTTAAGCAGGTCTAATTATTCTTCCTCAGTTTTCATAAATAATACCCCTACTTTGTATGTTTTTATTTTCAAAGTAAAGCTAATCAAAACCTATTTGTTAGTTGAGGATGTAAGGTCATATTTGTTCTTCAGCCAGATCTTACTAAGGAATTTATAGCCAGACCTTGAAATGTTATTTAAATACCTCTTTTAACGTAATTAAATGACTATTTTAATGTAAATAAACACATTATTAACCGTTTTGTTTTTACATGTTAACATGATAGTTACGATAGTTAAAAAATAAAAAAAAATAAAAATGTTCTTCTACTTCAAGCTCTGGATGGATGGATGAACAGACAGACAGACAGACAGACCAAGCAGGGCAGCATGTTTGAGGACAAAAAGCAAAGGGATCAAATAAACACCTGTCCTCTTCCCCATTCTTCCTTTCAGATGGAGCTCAGAGTAATGAGATTCCTGTTCATCAATAATGAAGGGTATGCATAATATATCAGTCATCTTGAATGGAGGGTTCTTGTGAACTTCACTCCCACAGTCTGCAAAGGTCATACATTTTCCAATGTAAAAAAGACAGATAAAAGTGAACAAGCAGCTCTTATTTTCCTGGTAGTTTTGACTAATACAGTAAGTATGTGGCACAAAGTGAAATAAATGAACTAAATCAAAATCACATCCAGAATGTTAAATCAAAGCATAACAGCATAAACCGATTGTTTTATGTGCAGAAAGCACATTATGCTTTTTGGTCAGAAAAACACTTCACTGGTGGTGAAGTTTTTTTAATCCCTGCTTCCTTAAAGAAGGGAGTATACTTTACTCTATAGTGACCTCTTGAGACACCCTTTCAAAAACCTGATACCAAGAGGCTGTTTTGCCAACATTAACTTATTATTTTACTTAATAGTCTTAAACCTTACATTTTTGTTAAATTTCCATTTTTAATCTGACAATTAATCAGTATCATAATTACTCTGTTAATCAGTATCAAACCAATAAATTATTTGAGATTGGACTCTGCATTTCACCATTGTCGTGGTAGACTGCGACCTAGTGTTCATTCAAACTCATTACAAACATCACGATGTGTGTTTTTTTTATTTATTTTTTTTTACTCTGTTTCCAGGAAAGAAGCAGTTGTGTAGACAGAACCAGAGCTCCTAGGACAGAACTCATGGATGGGTCAATGATGTTACAGATTACCCTCATTCACCTGAAATCAATTATTTAATAAAGGATGAAAGATTTACGTTATATCAACATTTAGGTCTGTCCAGACTAATTTGAATGATTATCAACTAAAAATGGCCAGCTCTGATCCTAAATCAGCGTGTTGTAGTAGAAAGGTAGGCTTGATATTTAAATGATAAATTGCCTCATTTACTTTATTGTATGCTAATGTTCTCTGTATCCAATGGCAAGTCCAAGCCCTATTCAATAAACTAATTATGTCTCGGATCAATGCAGCAGTTTCCATTGTGAATGATAATTTTTTCTCAGCACACTTTCATCAATTATTTATTCCCTCCAAACACAAGATTACTACCAAATATACACTAATATTGGGGGTTAAATTTACTGTAAAAACCTGCAGATATGGTTACCAACTTTACCGTAACAGTGTTGAGTGATGTTGTTTTAGGTATTATAAAGTGCCATTTTGGTCAGTGTATACAGTGGCTATAAAAAAAATCTACACACCCCTGTTAAAATTGCAGGTTTTTGAGATAAAAAATAAGAATCCAAGATAAATAGTGTCAAATCTTTTTCCACCTTAAATGTGATATTAACACCCACAAAATTCAAGGAACAAACAAATAGAAACTTTTAAGAAAAAAAAGAAAAGAAAAAGAAAAATGTAAAACTTTGCACACTCCTCAACTAATACTTTAGTTGCTTTTAATACAGCAGCCAGTCTTTTTGAATAAGAGTCTATAAACTTAGCACATCTTGATTTGTAAATTTTTTCCCACTCTTCCTTGCAAAAAAGCTCCAGATCGATCAAATTGCGAGGGGATCTCCTGTGCACAGCCCTCTTCAAGTCATTCCACAAGTTTTCTACAGGATTTAGGCCTGGGCCATTCCAAAACCTTGATCTTCTTCTGAAGCCATTCCTTTGTTGACTTAAAATTGTGTTTGGGGTTACTATCGTGCTGAAAGATGATATTTTTCTTCAGCTTTCTGATGGAGGCCTGCAGGTTTTGTGCCAAAATGGACAATCTTGACTAGTGCCCCAGTCCCAACTGAAAAGAAGCAGCCCCATAGCATGATGCTTCCACCACCATGCTTCACCTTGGATATGGTGTTGTTTGGGTGATGAGCAGTCTTTTTTTGTGCCAAATATACCTTTTAAAATTATGGCCAAAAAGTCTTATCTTGGTTTCATCAGACCATAAAAAATGTTGCTACATGGTTTTGGGTGATTGGATATATGTTTTGGCAAAATTTGTGAGTAATGTCTTCCGTCTTGCCACCCTACCCCATAGCTCAGACAAATGAAGAATACGGGATATTGTTGTCACATGCAGCGAGTGACCATGTACTTGCCAGGTATTCTTGCAGCTCCTTTAATGTTGCTGTAGGCCTCTTTGAAGCCTTCCTGTTATGTTTTCTTCTTGTTTTTCCATCAATATTTGAATCTTTGGAATGCCATTGTGGTACCCCATTTTCTCCACTTGTTGATGATGGCCTTCACGGTGTTCCATGACACATCTAATGTTTTGAAAATTCTTTTGTACCCTTCTCCTGATTGGTACCTGTTAACAATGAGACCCCGCACTCCTTTGTAAGCTCTTTTTGTAAGCAGACCATGGCTTCAGCAGTATGATGCAACCAAGAAGATGCCAAGAAAATACTAAAGAAACAGCTGATTTTCATTCAGGGTTAATCAGCATCACTTCATTGATGACCGGAGGATTATAATTCATTTTTGAGTAAGAGTTTGAATGTGATTGGTTAATTCCAAACTGAGTCACATGCCCTTTTATAAAAGGGTGTGCACACTTATGAAACCAGGTAATTTTAAGTTTTAATTTTTTTTTCTTAAAAGTTTCTTAACTTATTTATCTTGAATTAATTTTTTACATCTCAAAAACCTGCAATTTTAACAGGGGTGTGTAGACTTTTTATAGCCACTGTACACATTTTTGTGTGTGTGTGTGTATATATATATATATATATATATAGAGTTGAGCTCAAAAGTTTGCATACCCTTGGAGAATTGGTAATATTTGTACCATTTTTAAAGAAAATAAGTGAGCAGGCAAAACACATTTCTTTTATTTCTTATGGGATTCATATTCAACTGTAAGTTATAACAGAATAGCACAATCATAAAACAAAACATGGCAACAAAGAAAAAAATGAAATGACCCCTGTTCAAAAGTCTGCATACCCTTAGTTCTTAATACTGTGTATTGCCCCCTTTAGCATCAATGACAATGTGCAATCTTTTGTAATAGCTGTCTATGAGGCCACAAATTCTTGCAGGTGGTATAGCTGCCCATTTGTCTTGGCAAAATGCCTCCAGGTCATGCAAAGTCTTTGGTCGTCTTGCATGAACCGCACGTTTGAGATCTCCACAGAGTGGCTCGATGATATTTAGGTCAGGAGACTGCGATAGCCACTCCAGAACCTTCAACTTTTTCTGCTGTAACCACTGGAGGGTCAACTTGGCCTTGTGCTTAGGGTCATTGTCGTGCTGGAATGTCCAAGAGCGTCCCATGCGCAGCTAGGAGTGGCTTCCATCTGGCCACTCTACCATACAGGCCTGATTGGTGGAGTGCTGCAGAGATGGTTGTTCTTCTGGAAGGTTCTCCTCTCTCCACAGAGAAACGCTGGAGCTCTGTCAGAGTGAGCATCGGGTTCTTGGTCACCTCCCTGACTAAGGCCCTTCTCCCCCGATCGCTCAGTTTGGCCGGTCGGCCAGCTCTAGGAAGAGTCCTGGCGGTTCCAAACGTCTTCCGTTTACGGATGATGGAGGCCAGTGTGCTCATTGGGACCTTCAATGCTGCAGAAATTTTCCCCAGATCTGTGCCTCGATACAGTCCTGTCTCGGCGGTCTACAGACAATTCCTTGGACTGCATGGCTTGGTTTGTGCTCTGACATGCACTGTTAACTGTGGGACCTTATATAGACAGGTGTGTGCCTTTCCAAATCATGTCCAATCAACTGAATTTACCACAGGTGGACTCCAATCAAGTTGTAGAAACATCTCAAGGATGATCAGTGGAAACAGGATGCGCCTGAGCTCAATTTTGAGTGTCATGGCAAAGGCTGTGAATACTTATGTACATGTGATTTTTTTTGTTTTTTTGTTTTTTTATTTTTAATAAATTTGCAAAGATTTCAAACAAACTTCTTTCACGTTGTCATTATGGGGTATTGTTTGTAGAATTTTGAGGAAAATAATGAATTTAATCCATTTTGGAATAAGGCTGTAACATAACAAAATGTGGAAAAAGCGCTGTGAATACTTTCCGGATGCACTGTGTGTGTGTATATATATATATATACACTGGCAGCCAAAAGTTTGGAATAATGTACAGATTTTGCTCTTATGGAAAGAAATTGGTACTTTTATTCACCAAAGTTGCATTCAACAGATCACAATGTATAGTCAGGACATTAATAACGTGAAAAATTACTATTACAATTTGAAAGAAATGTTCAGAACTTCTTAAACTACTTCAAAAAATCCTCCATGTGCAGCATTGGCAGCTTTGCAGATCCTTGGCATTCTAGCTGTCAGTTTGTCCAGATACTCTGGTGACATTTCACCCCACACTTCCTGTAGCACTTGCCATAGATGTGGCTGTCTTGTCGGGCACTTCTCACACACCTTACAATCTAGCTGATCCCACAAAAGCTCAATGGGGTTAAAATCCATAACATCTTTTCCAGTTATCTGTTGTCCAATGTCTGTGTCTCTTTGCCCACTCTAACCTTTTTTTTTTTTTTTTCTGTTTCAAAAGTGGCTTTTTCTTTGTAATTCTTCCCATAAGGCCTGCACCCCTGAGTCTTCTCTTACTGTTGTACATGAAACTGGTGTTGAGTGGGTAGAATTCAATGAAGCTGTCAGCTGAGGACATGTGAGGCGTCTATTTCTCAAACTAGAGACTCTGATGTACTTATCCTCTTGTTTAGTTGTACATCTGGCCTTCAACATCTCTTTCTGTCCTTGTTAGAGCCAGTTGTCCTTTGTCTTTGAAGACTGTAGTGTACACCTTTGTATGAAATCTTCAGTTTTTTGGCAATTTCAAGTATTGTATAGCCTTCATTCCTCAAAACAATGATTGACTGATGAGTTTCTAGAGAAAGCTGTTTCTTTTTTGGCATTTTTGACCTAATATTGACCTTAAGACATGCCAGTCTATTGCATACTGTGGCAACTCAAGACAATGTTAAGCTTCATTTAACAAATCAAATAGCTTTCAACTGTGTTTGATATAATGACAAGTGATTTTCTAGTACCAAATTATCAATTTAGCATAATGACTCAAGGATAAGGTGTTGGAGTGATGGCTGCTGGAAATGGGGCGTGTCTAGATTTGATCAAAAATGACTTTTTTCAAATAGTGATGGTGCTGTTTTTACATCAGTAATGTCCTGACTATACTTTGTGATCAGTTGAATGACACTTTGGTGAATTAAAGTAACAATTTCCTTGTGAAACAGCTAAATCTGTGCATTATTCCAAACTTTTGGCCACCAGTGTGTGTGTGTGGGTGTGTGTGTGTGTGTGTGTGTATATATATATATATATATATACTACCGTTCAAAAGTTTAGGGTCACTTACTCATTCTTAATCTTTTTTTTTCTTTTTTTTTTTTTTACATTTTAGAATAATAGCAAACTCATCAAAACTATGGAATAACATAAATGGAACTATGGGAATTATGTTGTGACTAAACAAAATCCAAAATAAATCAAAACTGTGTTATATTTTAGCATCTTCAAAGTAGTCACCCTGTGCCTAGATTTTGCAGTCATGTACTCTTGTCTCTGTGTCTCATTTTCTCAACCAGCTTCTTGAGGTATCACCCTGAGATGCTTTTTAAACAGTACTGAAGGAGTTCCCATATATGTTGGGCACTTAGAGGCTGCTTTTCTTAATTATTCGGTCCAAGTCATCCATTTCAAAAACTTTTTTTTTTTTAAATAAATTAATATGTTGCCATAATTATATTTTTGTCTACAAAATTAATTTCAAACATTTAAGCATACGTCTTCAGATCAAAAGATTTTTAAGATCATGAGAAACATTTCAGGCAAGTGACCCCAAACTTTTGAACGGTACAGTATGTATATATATATATATATATATATATATATATATATATATATATATATATATATATATATATATATATATATATAAACACCCAATGTACACAACCAAAAATGAAAATAAGAAGAAACATTATTTAAATAAAATATAATCAAATGTGATGGAACATGCATGAACTTCTGGGAGGCCCTTTTATTGTTTAACGTGAAAAAATTATGTGAAAATATGTTTGTAAAAGATGATATAAAATGTATATATATGTAAATTGTTTAAATAATTAAATCATCTTATTTTACAATACAATTAGTAATTTATTCAAATATCATTATATTTTCACGGTATATATAGCAAGGTAACTTAGGCTGGTTAACCTATTAATACATTTCCACTGTAGCATTCTTTTCCCGTAAAAAAAAATAAAATAAATTTGACTGTGTATTGTCAATGTTGATGTGGGGAAAGTAATATCACAGCATAATCTAATAATATTGTATAATGCATTACATTAGCCAACTATATTATATTCTATATAATGATTCTATCGTAATGTTTAACTAGAATACATTGTATTTACACTGAAGTTATGGCACTAATGTTGTATAGACTTGAGGTGAAATAAATGTCCCAGTACTAGTGCATTTCTTATGACAAAACTTGTCCCAAAGTTACCTCATTTGTTATTCACTTGTGTCTCGCTTGCGTTCATGTGCTTATCCGGGTACTCACAATCTGACCAATCAGAATCGAGCAGCAAATAGGCACGAACCTGCTTTTATTCAGCTTTTATATAATTTAATTTTAAGTGGTCAACACTTCACGATTAAAGATTATTTAAAACACGTCACTAATTTGACAAAATCAACCTCATCTGTTACATTATTAATGAATACCATGTGCGGATTTGAGCGACCACACCACAGAAACGTGATGGAGTATTACGTGTACGTGCGGATTTGACCAATCAGCTGCGTACCAGTTTGCGTCAGAATGTGGGTGGAGTCGACTAATGGCTGACGGTTCTCGTGGTGTATTAAAATTGACAGTCAATTTCAGAACAACAATCGCGGAAATATTCGCCTCCAATCGACGCTCGTAATGTCATGTAGATGGATGAATGCGTTCAGATTGATACTGTTTGGACATAAGGCGTGATTATCGAATGGTTTAGGATGAAGTTGAACTCTTCTTTTTTTCCCTCCTCGCGTGTCTGTGTTGACGCTCGCGTGTTGTCTTTGTAGAAGATTTCCTGTGCGTGCGTGTTTGTTTACATGAATTCTTCAGTTTTACCGTATTGTAAGAGTAAAACATTTTAAATCTATTGTTTTTGTGCACGCATCGTGTCAGTCACAGGGTGGCAACTATATGAATTTAAGGTGGGTCATTCAGCAGTCACGGGCGCAGAGATTCTACTTCAATATGGGAAACGTTTTTCTTGAGCAAGGCTGAAAAAAACCGGTCCAGATCTCGCATTTCTCTGTCTTCATACATCTTTTATCTAAGTTTATCATTGCCTTTTGGAGTTCTGGATTTGCCAAGTTTGGGAATTGCTGGCACTTTCGTGATTACAGAGTTTACAGTATATTTGGTGCAATGGTGGTCAATACGATCCACTGGTTTAGAAAGGGCTTGAGGCTCCATGACAACCCAGCACTGCGGGACTCTATTGTGGGAGCGGACACTCTGAGATGCGTTTACATACTGGACCCCTGGTTTGCGGGATCGTCCAACGTGGGAATCAGCAGATGGAGGTGAGTTTCCACTTGAAACGTGTGCACAGAGGACATCAGATATCACCACCTGCATGCAGTAAGGGGGCACTACTATAAAAACTGTACTACAATTTAAAAAATAATCATTTTGAATTATTATTTTATCAAACAAGTAAGGTACAACGGGGCTAAAGGCACACCTTTTTTTCTGTTCACAAACTGTATTAAGATTGAAAAAATATTAAATATTGATGGAGCAACATAATTTGTGTGAAAATCAATAATAACTGATGGGTTGTTTTGATAAAAATCCATAAAAAAATAAAATAAAAAGTGGCAAGAGGGCCTTTTACCCACAAATTTTGCACATAAGGAGTAAAAGGCCCCAGATGTTTATACATATATATATATATATGAAGATGTTAATTTCAGTCACATTTGGCATTTTATAACATCTCAGATATTCTTTAACCACAGCATTACCACATGCGTGGACACTGTATTTTGGCTTCACTATATGCATAATTCTATTTAATTTAAACCGACTGACCTCAGTTCAGCAGACTCTTGGCTGTCATTAAAAGGTTATATTTTAATCCAATGTGCCATTTTAAAAATTTCATCGATTTATCATGAAACGGCACGCTGTTAAACACAATGACCCCATTCGTGGACTATAGGCTGATTTTCCTTAAAATATCCTATATTTACTGTGCAATATCACATTAAGAGTCAACTGATGCATCCAAAAGCTGGAATATGTTGCTTTCAGAGGCTTTATATGGAGTTAGGATGAAAATAAGGTGCATTTCAAACTGTTCTGAGACCAGTGCAGACAGACAGCACATTGAAGGTTAAGTCATTTCCTAATTAGGGAGCAAGGGAGCGTCCTAATGCTTTCCTATGCAAGTGCATTCACTCCTAACATCCAGTCAAAAGTTCCGTTTCAGTCAGCAGTTCCACTCAACACGATTGGCAGAAATGGGACAATGGTAATCAGTACATAGATCCAGAATTTATAATGTATAATTTTATTTTAACATGGTTGGCAATGACTGGATGATGCTAGCCATTACTTTGACTCAGAATGAATTATTCTAATTTCTGATGTAATGTCTGTAACATCTCAAAAACATGAATAACCAACATTCTTGGAAACATTTGATGAAAAAATTAGGACTTTCTATAGCTTGGTATTATTTACAATTTCACAACTTAGTCATGCTGTCCACATATGTGGACATACATAAAAAAACAAAAAAAACAACAACTATTCGGTCTAAGAATGGTTTTTTTTTTTTTTTTGCATGTTTTTTAGTGGGGCTTCTAGTTACAAGTCAAAAAGGGGAATGGAAGTTGCATACAGCAGGCACACTCTGGTCTCAGAAGGATAAACAAATTGATCTTCACTGTGATTAGATCACTCAATGTGAGCCTACTTCAAACATTTTACAAAATAAATCTGTTCACCTCACTTAAGAAAAACAATGTGTACCTCAAAATCAAACTTTAGACATTGCAAGTGATGATCTCATGGATCAGGACATTTTTTGCAGTGTATTGTGACAAATCAGTGTTTAGTAAAGTACTGTGGTAGTTTCCGTTGCTTTTTACTGTTTGGGAGAAAATAAAATCGAAAGTGACTTTTACCCTTGGGGGCCTTTAGTCCCATTGTACCCTAATGATGACGATTTCTTGTTTCATTTACATCTGTAACACAGTTGTATGGGATAAAGTGGTTCATCATACAGAATAAATAAGGATTAAGATTTTAGGTTGAATTGAGTCCAGGCATCTGAATGGGGAAAATCGCTTGACACGGTCCCTTTATTTACACGTCATCTGTCTTTGTTGTTGCACAGGTTGAATATCAGTAGCTCAGTATGTAGCAGAGATTCTGTAAGGTGTGGCATGCTGTGACTTGACAAAGCATGTAGTTATAGCTTAAACTATTAAATTGCCATCGATTGTATCATATTCCCCCTTTTGGTGAGGTTTACTCTCTTAGGTAATTATTTTTCTTTCCCCAAAAGAGTAAATGTAAGAATGTTGACCGTGAGTGTGCCCGTTTATTGCTATTGTGCATATTTCACAGATCTATTGTTTAATATTGTATTGGTTTCCCTGCTGAAAAGAAAAGAAATATGTGATGAAACTATGTCTGTGGTGGGATATCCTTGTGGGATGCACAGGCAGTCGCCCTCATAGCCGAATAATGATGTAACATCCAGCTCAGTCACTTCTTTCCCTAGTGCAGGACATGAATTAGGTCAGTGTGTCAGTAGATGCTGTTACCTCACTCCCCTTTCAGCACTGACCTATTTTCCCTCCTCCTTCCAACATCCTCTCACTAAAGCCTAGCGCACACGACACGACTCAAGCTCGTCTCCTTTGATGTTTTAAGTTGGCAACTAGTTGGCGACTGGTCTGCTCCCACGACTGATGGTTGTGTAGTGTGCGCACTTCTGCAACTTGCCCAGACTAGTTGCAGACGCTACGACAGATTTCAAACCTGCTTGAAATCTGTCCGCCGAGTCGTCAGGTGTGCGCACTGTCCTGACTAGCGAAAGACTGACAGTGAGCAAAACCCAATAAAATACAGAGAACCCGCAAGTGGAGATGCATTGAGAAGCAGGAGACAAAAAATAATAAAATAAATCTCACCCACGTCTCCCTACTCGCTGTCTCATTGTTATTTTAAGCTGTTTTTTCCATTCTGTGCAAATTGCAATAAACTGGCGTGAGCCCTTCTTGTTTTTTGTGTACATGTTAACACTAATAAACTCTCCCGTTGTGATTTACGTGAGTTTGTGAATTAATTTTGGAATTGTATCTTTAAGATGCGTTTTGGGCGACGCATTTTATCCGTTGCTGGTTATTTGCAGAATTTAAAGGAAACAACCGCCTGATCTGAAAATGTAAAAAAGGATTACATATACATGCACAAAAAAAAATTTCTGATCTTCATTATGCCTGATATCAACATGCAGTGACGGATGAGAAGCACAAACATCTTGCAGTTAAATACAGATATTCCACTAAAATAACTTAGAATTTTGCTCTAAACAATGCTTAAATTAAATGTAAGCATAATTAAGAGAAACACTTTTTTTTTCTTTTATTTTTGCACTTTATTATCATAGATGCAGTTGGCAAGGAGGCCCCACCCACTCCTGGGGGAAAGCAATGCCCTGTTACCATAGTTACTCATTCATTCCTATGAGAAAAATGGGAGAATTATCCAATATATTTGGCTATTTCAACAATATAAATCATGACAAAAAGCTGTTGTATGTATTTTTGCACTTCAGACAAAAAACAAAAAAATGGAAATTGTTTAATTGCTTTCCTGCGGCAGCAAGCTTTTGAGCTGCAAAGCCATACAGTTCAGCCGTCTCAGGACAGAAGTTTACATTTCAGTTTTCATATAAATATTTTATTTGATTGGTATCTAGAATATTTAACTGCTTTAATGATTTAATGACGATTACATTAATGATATTTTGAAATGATTGTACTAGGGCTGCAACTGATCGATTAATCGGACGATTATTTTTTCGATTAATCGGATAAAAAGCTAAATTCAATTAGATTTTCTGTTTATTATAACTAAAAACCCTAAATCACGGTATTTATGTGTAAAAGTGTACTTTAAAAAGTGCAAAAGCCACATATTGAGTCTTACTAATATAATCTTTCATTTTGACATTTTAAACCTTAAAACACAAAAGTTTGTCCAGTTTTTAAACAGTAAAACTTCTTTAAATATCCAAAATATAAATAAACAAAATGTTGAGTTGTACTCATAAACTTCACATTATGAAATTAGGATACAAACATGTTTGTAATAAGATATTAAGCAGCAGAATTTGTTGAAATATCAAAATTATAAATAATAAAACAAAAAACAACACGTTACTGTTTAATACAAAGGTAGAATGCAGAAGAGGAAAACTGTCACTGTTCAGTGTTGTTCATATGAACATGTTTCTTATTCACTCTTCCAAAACTTTGAATTGGAATGCAAAAATGTCAGCATGTCCACATGTTCTGGGCTGAGGCTGGCTCTTTTTTTGCAAGCTATGTTACCTGCAGCAGAGAACAGACGCTCAGGTGGTGTTGAGGTGCTTGGGATACACAAGTAGGATTTAGCTAATTTTGCCAAGGTGGGATATTTATCTTTATTATCTCTCCACCAATCCAAAGGATTTTCTTACTTGGCTAGGGGCCTCTCAACAAAGTAAGCCAGGACTTCATTTCTTATTTAAGTGTTGAGGTCCTCCTCAGTTTTCTCCTCTCTGCTCTCTTCCTCACTGCTGCCTTCAGACTCAAGGAGTGAGTCAAGCAAAGATGTTGAAGGTTCAGCTGCTGTTCTTATTGCTGAGGCGGTCATTTGCTGCTGCTGCACCATCTGCCTTCTTGCTGCAAGTGCTTCAGTTTGCACTTTAGCTTGCACAGTTTTTAATTGGCTCAGGTGACAGAAATTTCAGTCTTCTAAACCTTGGGTCCAGAGCAGAGGAGAGAATCACAGGATTATCTACTTGATCAAAGAGTGTTTCCTTCCATCTGTTTTGAAGCTGCTCAACTGCTGTGGCTTGGAAGGACTTCACTGAAGCTGAATCGAAGGCAGCACCTTCAGTGGACTTCAGCAGCCCTTTCACCATTGGAGGCAATGAATAGACTGTTATATATTCCTGCCTGCTCGTAAAACAGTGGCACATTCAAAAGGTTTAAGAGCAGTGGAACGCTCTTCAAGCAGACTCCACTGGTCTGGTTTCAAGACAAGATAGCGTTTGCCTCTGTGAGTGAGGGATGGGTCAGATAGAGTTGCAGTTACAGGCCACCTCTGTTCAAACAGTCTGTTAATCATATAGAATGTACTGTTTCATCTTGTACTTACATCCTGAACAAGCTTGTGCTCAGGTGTGTCTTTCAGCAATATTGACAGAAATACAGGCTTCTCTGGAAAAAGACGGTGTGGTTGTTTCAAGGAGCACAATATGATGATACTTGAACAAAAATGAGCTGCATGGTCGAGTTGCCAGAAAGAAGCCTTTACTGCGCCAATGCCTCAAAAAAGCCCGGTTACAATATGCCCGACAACACCTTGACATGCCTCACAGCTTCTGGCACACTGTAATTTGGAGTGACGAGACCAAAATAGAGCTTTATGGTCACAACCATAAGTGCTATGTTTGGAGAGGGGTCAACAAGTATTGTGCTCCTTGAAACAACCACACCGTCTATTTCCAGAGCAGCCTGTATTTCTCCTGGGGTTACCTGTGGGTTTTTCTTTGTATCCCGAACAATTCTTCTGGCAGTTGTGGCTGAAATCTTTCTTGGTCTACCTGAACTTGGCTTGGTATCAAGAGATCCCCAAATTTTCCACTTCTTAATAAGTGATTGAACAGTACTGACTGGCATTTTCAAGGCTTTGGATATCTTTTTATATCCTATTCCATCTCTATAAAGTTCCATTACCTTGTTACACAGATCTTTTGACAGTTATTTTCTGCTCCCCATGACTCAGTATCTAGCCTGCTCAGTGCATCCATGTGAGAGCTAACAAATTCATTGACTATTTAAACACAGACACAATTTGCAATTTAAAAAGCCACAGGTGTGGGAAATTAACCTTTAATTGCCATTTAAACCTGTATGTGTCACCTTGTGTGTCTGTAACAAGGCTAAACATTCAAGGGTATGTAAACTATTGATCAGGGCCATTTGGGTGATTTATGTTACCATTATGATTTAAAAAGGAGCCAAACAACTCTGTGATAATAAATGGCTTCATATGATCACTATCCTTAAATAAAAGACGGCAAAAAAATCAGTGCCAAAATTTCACAATTTCTGCCAGGGTATGCAAACTTTTGAGCACAACTGTGTGTGTGTGTGTGTGTGTGTGTGTGTGTGTGTGTGTGTGTGTGTGTGTGTGTGTATATATATATATATATATATATATATATATATATATATATAAATCACATTGGCATAAATATTCAGACCCTTAACTCAGTACTTAGTTGACGCAGTGATTATAGCCTCAAGTGTTTTGGGGTATGATGCGACAAGCTTTGCAAACCTGGATTTGGGGATTTTCTGCCATTCTTCTCTGCAGATCCTCTCAAGCTCTGTCAGGTTGGATGGGGACCGTCTGTGGACAGCCATTTTCAGGTCTCTCCGGAGATGTTTGTTTGGGTTCAAGTCCGGGCTCTGGCTGGGCCCTCAAAGATATTTACAGAGTTGTCCCTAAGCCACTCTTGCGTTGTCTTGGCTGTGTGCTTAGGGTCATTGTCCTCTTGGAAGGTGAACCTTCGGCCCAGTCTGAGGTCCTGAACGCTGTGGACCAGGTTTTCATTAAGGATATCTCTGTATTTTGCTGCGTTCAGTGCCACCACCACCATGCTTTACCGTTGAGATGGTGTTGCACAGGTGTTGAGCAGTGCCTGGTTTCCTCTAGACATGATGCTTGGAATTGAGGCCAGACAGTTCAATCTTCGTTTCATCAGACCAGAGAATCTCGTTTATCACAGTCTTGAGTCATTTAGGTGCTTTTTTTTTATGTGTCTTGCACTGAGGAGAGGCTTCCGTCTGGCCACTCTGCCATAAAGCCCAGATCGATGGAGTGTTGCAGTGATGGTTGTCCTTCTGAAAGTTTCTCCCATCTCCACACATGATCTCTGGAGCTCAACCAGAGTGACCATCGGGTTCTTGGTCACCTCTCTTACCAAGGCCCTACCAAGAGTCCTGGTTGTTCCAAACTTCTTCCATTAAGAATTATGGAGGCTCTTGGTAACCTTCAGTGCAGCCAAAAAAAATTTGTAGCCTTCCCCAGATCTGTACCTCGACACAATCCTGTCTCTGAGCTTGGCTCATGACTTGGTTTTTGCTCTGACATGCATTTTCAGCTGTGAGACCAGTGTGCCTTTCCAAATCATGTCCAATCAAATTAATTTGTCACAGGTGGACTCCAATCAAAGTGTAGAAACATCTTAAAGATGATCAAGAGAACTGATTATCATTGTCCCATGGCTGCTAAACGTGTTGAGTGGTCCAAACATCATCAGCAGCCTGAAACTGAACTTTTGTTCAGATTTTAGGAGTGAATGCACATAGCTGCATAGGAAATATATAGGATGCACCCTTGCTATAGGATGCACTCTTGCTCCCTTGCTCCCTATTTAGTGAATGACTTAACCTCCAGTGTGCTGTCTGTCTGCACTGGTCTCAAAAGAGTTTGAAATGCACCTTATTTTCATCCTAACTCCATACAAAGCCTCTGAAAGCAACATATTTCAGCCTTTGGATGAACCCATTGATTCTCAATGTGAAATTTCAGAGTAAATACAGGTGCATCTCAATAAATTAGAATGTCGTGGAAAAGTTCATTTATTTCAGTAATTCAACTCAAATTGTGAAACTCGTGTATTAAATAAATTCAATGCACACAGACTGAAGTAGTTTAAGTCTTTGGTTCTTTTAATTGTGATGATTTTGGCTCACATTTAACAAAAACCCACCAATTCACTATCTCAAAAAATTAGAATACATCATAAGACCAATAAAAAAAACATTTTTAGTGAATTGTTGGCCTTCTGGAAAGTATGTTCATTTACTGTATATGTACTCAATACTTGGTAGGGGCTCCTTTTGCTTTAATTACTGCCTCAATTCGGCGTGGCATGGAGGTGATCAGTTTGTGGCACTGCTGAGGTGATATGGAAGCCCAGGTTTCTTTGACAGTGGCCTTCATCTCATCTGTATTTTTTGGTCTCTTGTTTCTCATTTTCCTCTTGACAATACCCCATAGATTCTCTATGGGGTTTAGGTCTGGTGAGTTTGCTGGCCAGTCAAGCACACCAACACCATGGTCATTTAACCAACTTTTGGTGCTTTTGGCAGTGTGGGCAGGTGCCAAATCCTGCTGGAAAATGAAATCAGCATCTTTAAAAAGCTGGTCAGCAGAAGGAAGCCTGAAGTGCTCCAAAATGTCTTGGTAAACGGGTGCAGTGACTTTGGTTTTCAAAAAACACAATGGACCAACACCAGCAGATGACATTGCACCCCAAATCATCACAGACTGTGGAAACTTAACACTGGACTTCAAGCAACTTGGGCTATGAGCTTCTCCACCCTTCCTCCAGACTCTAGGACCTTGGTTTCCAAATGAAATACAAAACTTGCTCTCATCTGAAAAGAGGACTTTGGAACACTGGGCAACAGTCCAGTTCTTCTTCTCCTTAGCCCAGGTAAGACGCCTCTGATGTTGTCTGTGGTTCAGGAGTGGCTTATCAAGAGGAATACGACAACTGTAGCCAAATTCCTTGACATGTCTGTGAGTGGTGGCTCTTGATGCCTTGACCCCAGCCTCAGTCCATTCCTTGTGAAGTTCACCCAAATTCTTGAATCGATTTTGCTTGACAATCATAAGGCTGCGGTTCTCTCGGTTGGTTGTGCATCTTTTTCTTCCACACTTTTTCCTTCCACTCAACTTTCTGTTAACATGCTTGGATACAGCACTCTGTGAACAGCCAGCTTCTTTGGCAATGAATGTTTGTGGCTTACCCTCCTTGTGAAGGGTGTCAATGATTGTCTTCTGGACAACTGTCAGATCAGCAGTCTTCCCCATGATTGTGTAGCCTAGTGAACCAAACTGAGAGACCATTTTGAAGGCTCAGGAAACCTTTGCAGGTGATTTGAGTTGATTAGCTGATTGGCATGTCACCATATTCTAATTTTGTGAGATAGTGAATTGGTGGGTTTTTGTTAAATGTGAGCCAAAATCATCACAATTAAAAGAACCAAAGACTTAAACTACTTCAGTCTGTGTGCACTGAATTTATTTAATACACGAGTTTCACAATTTGAGTTGAATTACTGAAATAAATGAACTTTTCCATGACATTCTAATTTATTGAGATGCACCTGTATATAGGAATGCATTTACTAATGTTAATGAATAGCACATTATTGTACAGTGTTAAACAAAAATATAACAATTTAGATTAAAATGACGCAAAATGACCGACAGATTTATTACTGTGAAAAGTTATTCAAAATAACGAACGTGTTTTTGGAACTTCTGTCAGAAAACCTCTACACACCACTCATCCAAGTACTTCATGTTTATCAGCGCGCTAAAGTGTGAAAAATGGATGAAAGATTTAAAGCAGCATATCAAATGAAACTAGAGATGCTACTTTTTACAACCAAATAGGATTCAGTGAAAAAACGTAAAGAAGTTTCTTACCAGAGGCGCTTTTGTTGGCGCTGCATCAGTAGGAGCGCTTCAAGGAAATCGATGGCATGCTGTTGTGTCACGTGACTCGGTGCGGCAGAAATTAACCCTTTAAATGACAGTCTAGAGCCTTGTGAACAGTATTCAGTTGGTTTTTATTCATTTCAATTATGCGTTGCGTATAGCGAGTCCTTGCATGAGGGTACGGGGTCGCACAAGAATAAAAGGCAATGTCTTTCTCCCAGGTGCAAGTTGCTTTTATATCAGTATACAATTGGAATTTGAGAGAACAGAAAACATTTGTTGGTGTAGTAAGTGTACTTTATAGGTTTCCGTAGTGTGTATTTTGCAAAGCAGCACTATCTGTTCTTTGGATGTGTAGTTGTATGCATTACATGTCCTTGAACTTTTTTTTTTTTTAACTTTTTTTTTTTTTTTTACAACATCAAGATATAAGGTTAAAATGTATTTCAGTGTTTAAGGGAAAGTGTATATTTTAGGCCTTGTGACTGGTCACTATTTCTTAAGTTTTTCACTATATAACACAACTTTTTCACTTAATTATTCATTTTGTTCATTTAAATGGTCCTGTGGTGTGAGAAATTAATTTGGAAAAAGTACAAATATTCCATGTAGTCTGTCATTTAATATGAGGTCATACAAGATGCATGCAAAATTATAAAATAATGAGCATAATGCTGTTTAAAATAGTTTTAGATGAAGTACACAATGTAGGACATGTCAGTTTCCCAAAAGTATTTCATGTCATACTACCCATATCGTTTTGTAATAGCCCATGGCAGTGACTTTGAGGAGGCACGCTCTTATTTATCTTTACCTTGGCCTGGTGCATGCTGTAGGGGATCAGACATCTTGAAAAAGGGTTGCAGACAGGCTGAACTGGATGTTGTACTGCTGATCTAGTCACACAAGAGAGACCTCTAGTCTGCTGAAGAGGAACAACTCTAGCTCAGACTGGATTATACCCTAATGTTCAGTGTAGCCAACATAAAATCATAAATTATTCAAATCGGTCCAGTGTCCTTTTCAAGATAGTAATTTGTGCAACAATCCAGGTATACATTTAGAAACGTATTTAATTAAATAGGGATCATGACCGAAGTTTGGTTTGTTAAACCAAAGCTTATTGTGTGTAATGATGTTTGTCATACTGTGGAAGTTAAATTTGTACAAATATTTTTAGCTCTGTGGAGAGACTAGGAGTAGACGAGCTTCTTTTTCATAGCAGGCTCCTTCATATTTTCCATGCACAGTGTTATGTTGTTGAACAAAGGCAAATCTTTTCTAGGCTAATCCAGGAATAGACGGTTATAAAGGTCTTATTTTATAAAGAAAGACTTGCACCTTTTTTTTGGAACTCCTATTCATTCTAACTGTAAATTTTGTAGCATGTATACTCTCATTTATGTAACTTAGCCCATAAAAATATAATAAAGAATCATGGGGAAGGCATGTTGTGCAGTATGCCATCTTAACCACTCAAGTACTGGTGCATTTCAGACCAATAGTATGTTATTGCCCACTGTTGGACTCACATTTTCACTGCAGTCCAGATTAGTCTAAGGCTTATTCTTTATTGTGAGAGGAAAAATACCTCTACTTTTCCTGCAGATTTTTAATTTAATCCAAAGCAATGTTTAGATTTAAAATTTACAGCTAACATCAATGTTCAAAATCTGCCATTTATAAGTCTACTTAAGAATGATTCCTACCTGATCATTTAACTGAGTGTTCAGTACTCTGTGTTCTCTGTTTTACAGGTTTTTACTGCAGTGTCTGGAGGACTTAGATGCCAGCCTCCGCAAACTGAACTCTCGCCTCTTTGTTATCAGGGGACAACCCACGGATGTCTTTCCAAGGCTATTTAAGGTCACTAGACGGACTGCCTAGTGAGACAAGTCAACAACTAATAGCTCTGTTCTACTAATGTTGTTTTGTGTGTGTGTAAAACCTTAGTGCATGTTTGCAGCCATATTATGTGTGTGTCCTGGCAGAGCCCTTATTTAACTGTGCACCCTCTCTTTTTTTTCTTAGGAGTGGAAAATTACCCGGCTGTCATATGAGTACGACTCCGAGCCCTTCGGGAAGGATCGAGATGCAGCCATTAAGAAGCTGGCTACTGAAGCAGAGGTGGAAGTCTTCGTCAGGATCTCCCACACACTCTATGATCTGGACAAGTGAGCGTGTATATGTACTCTTTGTCATATGCCTATATGACTCCCATGTCTTTAACTGCCAGCAGTCATGTGGGAGGTTATTACCAGACCTACACAAAATCTGTGGTTACAGAAACCTGTCATTCACCTGTCATGTTCATGGTCTGACTATACATGATAGCCTAATAAATTAATGTGTGAATGTCCTGTGTTTTGATATAATACAATAATTTAGGTAGTTGTCTTTTACATTTTGATTATTTTTTTGTATGTTATTTCAGTTTATTTCACTGTTTACTTGAATACTTTATACTGCTGTTAGATACCAAAAAAAAAAAAAAAAAAATTTCAAGTCCTGTTTTAGGGATTGTTCACCCTAAAATGAAAATTTTAATTTTGATTTTGTCGTCATTTACTTACCCTCATGTTCCAAACCTGTTTGACAGAATGACAGCCTTCCATACAATAAAAGAGAATGGTGACTAAGGCTGTCAGCCACTAACTTTCTGCCTAACA